>NW_006293088.1:3066723-3085626 GCF_000327345.1 Myotis davidii | reverse complement strand
AAGGGTCCCGGGTTCGGTTCCTGGTCAAGGGCACATACCTCAGTTGCAGGTTTCCAGCCCCAGTTGGGCTGCGTGTGGGAGGTAACCACTTGATGAGTGTCTCTCACATCGATGTGTCTCTCTCTCTGTCTCTCTCCGCCCCTTTCACTCTCTCTAAAAATCAATGGAAAAACATTCGTGGGTGAGGATTAATAACAACAACAACAACAACATAATAATAATCTCTCTCTATAAAAGCCTAAGCGACCGTTACAGCAGAACGACTGGTCCCTATGATGCGCACTGTCCATCAGGGTGCAGATGCTGAATGCGGGAGCTTCCCCCTAGTGGTCAGTGCGCTCCCACAGGAGGAGCACCGCTCAGCCAGAAGCCGGGCTCACAGCTGGCGAGTGCAGCAGTGGTGGTGGGAGCCTCTCCCACCTCCACAGCAGCTCTAAGGAGCAGTGAGCCGAGTGGTAAGGAGCAGCAAACAGGCGGGCAGTGAGGAGCAAGGGGTCCCGGACTGCGAGAGGGTGCAGGCCAGACTGAGGGGATGCCTCCCTCCTGCCCCGCCCCCTCAGTGCACAAATTTTGTGCACCAGGCCTCTAGTATAGGATAAATTTGTTACTTTGGAGTTTTATTTAATTGTTCAGTTTGCTACAAATCTTAAACGAAAGTAAATTTGCCTAAAATGATTGGGTTTTTTAATCTGCCAACATAAAACAGTATACAGAGTTTGCCAGTGGAAGGAGCACATGCTATCGTTTGACCTGAAATAACCATAGCATTGCCCCAACCCTGCATTGTTGAAGGTCACATGTTTAGTTGCTCAAACAGATCTTTCTTATGTTTTTATGTTACAACTAGAGGCCTCGTGCATGAAAATCATGCACTTTGGGGGTCCCTCAGCCCGGCCTGTGTCTGAAAGGCCCATCTGCGCCCTCTCATAGTCCTGGACCCTTCGAGGGATGTCCGACTGCCGGCTTAGTCCAAGCCTAAGCCAGCACTGTAGCAGAGGCGGGAGAGGCTCCTGCCACCACCACTGCGCTCACCAGCCCAGAGCCCGGCTTCTGGCTGAGCTACGCTTCCTCTATGGGAGCGCACTGACCACTAGGGGGCAACTCCTGCGCTGAGCATCTGCCCCTGGTAGTCAGTGCACGTCACAGCGACTGGTCATCCTCCGTTCGGTCACTTTGCATATTAGCCTTTAGTTATATAGGATAGCCAGGGTGAGCCACGTTTTTATTGAGTTGTACGTAAAGCTCATTTACAGTGAGAAAACTGAATAAAATCAACTATTTCTTGGTTTTCCTCTAGGCCCCACATACGAAGAAGGAGGTCATTAATGACTTCATCGGCCAAAACAAGTATCTATTAGCAACCAGGCTCACCAACCAGAAGTTGTTCCAGGAACTCTGCCCCGTGAAGCGGTCTCACCGACAGAGGAAGTAAGGCCGGGCTTTGCACTGCTTGTCGTGGCAGTGGAGGGGCCACGGCGCACTTTCCTACAGGCCTTTCACACCTCCCCTGTGGCAGTCGGAGTTTATTCTTTATGTAGCAAATATTGACTGACAACTGTTAGAGCAGTGGGGTGTATTAATTCAGGGTCCCTTAGGACTAAGTTTTGGGTGTGCCAGCCTGCCCTCAGGGCCAGAGATTTCCCTGCCGTGTAACACTTCAGCCGAAACCTGAAGGATGAGTAGACTTCAGCCAGGTGTCAGGGAGAGATGTTTCCTTAAAGAAGCATGGAGTACGAGAGAGTCACTATTCCCACAATAGTGGGGTGAGTCTTTGCGGGTCTCAAATAGAGGCTCTACAAGGGCACAATCATAGGAAGTGCTCAGGAGATGTTGGGAGAGTGGATGAGTGAATGATAAGCTAAACTTCCCAGTGGAACCATCGCAAAGGAAGCCCTTCAGAATGAGGCCCGGCGGCCGGTGAGCTGAGAGGTGAGCAGACGGCCTGCAGTGGAAGAACCAGGCCAGATGGCTTCTTAAAGGCCCATCTGCATCCAGGACTCGGTGACCATTGCCTCAGAAGACAGCCCTGCGAGTGGTAGAGAGTGGTCCGGGAAAGAAGCGTGTCGGGAACGACTTGGAAATATTTTCCCGTTAGACTTTGACCATGGAGTTTCTTTAGTAAATGCATTCACGTCTTTAGTGAATGCAAACAAAGGGTTCCTTCGTGAGCACGTCCTCTCCTTCACCCTCACTTGCCATCACAGGTTCTAGTTATGCCTCGGGAGTGCTGACACTGTCTTCTGTTGTGTGCAGGTACTGTGTGATTTTACTGATTCCCGAGGCCACCAAGTCGAGTCAAGCCTTTGAGGCCTTCCTGTCCTTCGCGCAGGCAAACTCACAAGACACATTGCGATTCATGCACGTCTACAGCAATCGGCAGCCAGAGTTTGCCAACGCCTTCCTGCCAGACAGCGAGACGTTCCGAGGGAAGTCGGTGGTGAGTCATGGTCCCCATCCTGGTCCTGATCTCAGCTCTTGAGGAGCATTGGCACTCGATTCTGTGTCCTCGGGAGTTTTGAATACAAATTCCAGGAAACCCAGAAATCCCTGAGCCTGTTTTGAAAGCCTACTCTTAAAAGTCTTTCACCCTGGTGACCACCTCCTAGATTTTTGGCCTTTTACCTTCACAGAAAGCACCTTTCCTGTGAGTAGAGATTGAAGAGCATCAATCCTTTTCACCAGTTTTTCCTATGGCAGGTCTAGTTTTGCCTATCTAGTTTGCAAAATCTTCCTTAGGCTACCAATAATGTGCTGTCGAAATATCCCCGCCTGCACTCACAGCATCCTAATTGATCTCTCCTTCCTTTCTCCTCCTTTGTCATCACTCTCTACAGATGCATGAAATTCTCTTCATCATTCTGGTAGTCATGGAGAACCTCTCTAAAAACAAAGGGTTTCTTTATTATAAAAATTAGAAAGAGATTATCGAACCAAGCTTATTAAAAGAAAGAGCTTTAACTTTAACAGAAGCTTCAGAAAGTCACCATAAAAAGTCACCATAATTGCTTTTGTCAGAAAAATATAAATCTCTTGTAAATGTTTTATACTCATCCATGTCTGTTTGAGTTTATTGCTGACTTCCTTAGACCCTTTTTCTCATCCTCTCTGAAGAGAAACCAAACAACAGTGACGTCCCATTCTTTGAGAATTCTGGTGGTTTTTCTCTTTTCTCCCAGGTGTCTATCTTTGAAAGGCGCAACATGGGAGGCAGGGTGGTCTATAAGACCCTGGAGGACCCCTGGACAGGGAGTGAGAATGATAAATTCATCCTTCTGAGTTATCTCGAGCAGCTGCGGAAAGACTCCACTCTTCTGTCCTCGGAAGCTGTGCTCCCCGACTTGATAGATGAACTTGCCCCTGTAAGCGTGTGGCCCAGGGGAGTGGGTGCTGGGCAGGGCTGGTGGCTCCCAGGGCTGCACAGAAGCTCAGCAGCAGCGCTGTGTTGGGGTGAGGACTTCTCCCACTGGGGCTCAGGGGCTCCGTCCTGACCGTCATTCATTCTCTCAATAGATTTTCCTCATTCGGTGGTTTGTCACTGCTTTTTCCTACATCTCAGACTGGTTGGAAGACCTGTATTACAACAACTGGTAGGAATGTTGTGAGATGGCGTGTCTTTTGCTCTATTAATGGCAGGATTGCTGCTTTTCTTTTGAAAACGATCTGTTCTTTGACGTGAGTGTATATTCAGCATAGGCAGGTGGAAGAATGTTTACACTTTTTCAACACCGTTCCCCTTTTTCTTTCTCTCCATCACTTCACTTTTTTGTATTTGCTAATTGACTCATTCCCACTGGCTGCCCTTCCTGACAACAGAGCCTGACACACATGTAGTCCAATGTGCAGGTGTACAAGCCAGTCAGGAATTAATTGTTCCTGGCCTGGTACATCTTAACGCCCCTTTTCCTTTTCACTGAATTGATGGGGGTGACACTGGTTAATAAAATTCTACAGGTTTCAGGGGCACAGTTCTTCAACACAGCATCTGTACACTGCATTGTGTTCACCACCCCAAGTCAAGTCTACGTCCATCACCATTTACCCCCCTGTTCATGCTCACCACCTAAATCCTTTATTGCCTCCTTACTGTTGCCTCCTGCAGGATATATTAGGCACAGCCTGTAATACTGAGGCACAAAATTAAACTGAAAATAAGCAATCTCTGAATCCTAACAGTCGGAGGGCACTCTCTGCTTTCCCCACCCCCAAGAACCTCTCTTTGTATGGAATTAGAAAGTGTTTATTGATATGAAAGCTTTTTGGTTTGGGATTGTTTGGGGGTTTGTTCTTTTGAGCCAGAGAGAGGAAACCTAAAAGCATTCACTGATATGTCACAGCAGCCTGTGTAGAGTGGAGCAGGTTGTAAGCTTGTTGTCTTCATTTTAGGCGGGAAATGATACCCCTCCTGTCTCTGGCCTTCTCCGCCTTATTCGTCCTCTTCGGCACCTTCATCATCCAGGCATTCTGGTGAGTCCTCCACGGCCTCTCAGCGTGGCTTTCTGTGGGGAGGGCCCAAACCTCATGGTGGTTTGTCCCCTTTTTTGTAAAACTCCTTTTTTCTCACTTTAGTGACTCAAACTATGATCGAGAGTCAAAAAATCCAGACAAAAAGAAAGCCCAGGAGAAGGAGGAGAGGACCGTGTCCAGCTTCACCAAAGAGAACACCAGGTTTGTCTGTCACAGGGGTGGGGAACCTTTCTCCCGCCAAGGGCTGTTTGGCTATTTATAAGATCATTCTAGGGCCCTACAAAATGATCAACTTAAAAATGAGCCTGCAAACATTTAATTAACTCACCCCTAATGCCTTGGCAGGGCCAGGTCAAATGATTCCGAGGGCTTTATATGGCCCTCGGACCAGACATTCCCTACCCCTGGTCTAACATAATACCACGCCCACCTCCCCCTGGCTGCTGACCCGCAGCCCGTGTGGTCTCATAAAGCAGAGTTTGACTGCGTGTGTATATAGAACTCTGGTTCCCATCCAGCTGTGGGAGGTGGGAACAGGGAAAGTCGCCGCTGCTTCCTGTTCACTGAGACCTCCTTCTGCTCAACCTCATTGGTTTCTCAGTCTCAAGTTTAACAGTGAGGGCAGGAAACAAAGAAGCACATCAGGGAGATGCTAGGTGAGCTGGAAGCAGAGAATGGTGTGTCCTATCCTAAAGTTGCTCTGCTCCGACTGAGAATCTCTTTGTAGGCCCAGGACTGCCAAGCAGGGACCACCCAATCCTCCTAGTGCATTGGGCTCTCGAATCTATATATATATAAAAGCATAATGTGCAAATTGACCGGACAGCAAATGACCGGTCAGCTATGACGCACAGTGACCAGTGGGGTAGACGTTCAACGCAGGAGCTGCTCCCAGCCTGCAAGCCCCCATCGATGGCCTGATTAAGGCCCGCTGGCCAACCTCTCGGTCCCTCCCCCTAGCCGGCCAGCAGGCTCCAATCGCCTGTGATGGGTGGTGGCACCTGGGCCCCGATTGCCCCGCCGGTCGCCCCACACACAGAGGGCCAGGCCTAGGGACCCTACCCATAAACAAATTTTGTGCGCCAGGCCTCTAGTATTAAATAACATATCTTGTCTGGTTAGAACAGTGGTTCTCAACCTTCCTAATGCCACGACCCTTTAATATAGTTCCTCATGTTGTGGTGACCCCCAATTTCATTGTTACAAATTGAATATAATTAAAGCGTAGTGAATAATCATAAAAACAAAATGTAATTATATATGTGTTTTTCCAATAGTCTTAGGCGACCCCTGTGAAAGGGTTGTTCAACCCCCAAAGGGGTCGCGACCCACAGGTTGAGAACCGCTGGGTTAGAACATTAGTGGGTTTTTGTTTTTAATGTATTTTTTAATTCAGAGAGGAAGGGAGCGGGAGAGAGAGAGAAAAACATCAATGGTGAAAGAGAATCACCTGCCTCTTGCAAGCCCCACACTGGGGATCGAGCCTGCAACCCGGCCATGTGCCCTGACCTCCTGGTTCATAGGTCGACCCTCAACCACTGAGCCATGCCAGCCGGGCTCTTTTTTTTTTTTTGTAGAGAATTTTTATGGGTTTATTTGAGCCAAACTGATGATGTATCCTGGGGAGAAAGATCTCAAATGTTCCGAACATAGTGTTTTCTTCTGCTTGGTTCTTTTAAATGTAATGGCATTTTACTACCCTGATATCTTTTTTTAATATATTTTTATTGATTTTAGAATGGGACGGGGAGAGAGAGAGAAACATTGATGAAAGAGAATCATTGATTGGCTGCCTCCTGCATGCCCCTTACTGGGGATTGAGCCTGCAACCCAGGCATGCGCCTGACTGGGAATCGAACTGTGACCTGGTTCATAGGTCAACACTCAACCACTGAGCCACTCCAGCCGGGCCCCTGATAACATCTTAACTCCTCCACATTCTTTCACAGCAAGACCCCTAGAAAAGGCTTTGTGGAGGTGACGGAACTCACGGATGTAACGTACACCAGTAACTTGGTGCGCCTGAGGCCAGGCCACATGAACGTGGTCCTCATCCTGTCCAACTCCACCAAGACCAGCCTCCTGCAGAAATTCGCTCTGGAGGTCTACACGTTCACTGGGTAAGCGCGTGTGAGAGGGAGGGACGGGGAGACAGCAGGCACGTCTGGGAAGGAGGGGGCCGGCGCGGAGTTACATCCTCTCCTCTTGGGCCGGGAGAGCTTTATCCGTGCAGCGCCGTGTTGGCCGTGACCTGTCTAAGCCAGAAGTGGGAGCCATCCTGAGGGCGCCTTCGTTGCCCCTTGACTTCATGCCCCCTCAGTTCTTCCCGGGGCCCTTTCAGGAAACTGACTATTCTCCAGCTCTTGTGTCCTTTCCTGGAGCTGGACACTAAGAGTGACGTGACACCCAGCAAGAGGCCGGGGGTGGGGGGTGTTGCTATTGGGGCGCCCTCAGCTCCCACAGGATCCTGCGTGGTGTCTGCACCTGGCCCGCCCGGCATGAAGTCTGACAGGTATCGGTGTTCCCTGCGGCTGAGGGTCAGGAAGCCTTCAGTCCTCCTCTCTCCCTCCACAGGAGCAGCTGCCTGCACTTCTCCTTCCTGAGTCTCGATAAACACCGAGAGTGGCTGGAATACTTGTTGGAATTTGCTCAGGATGCAGCCCCGATCCCAAACCAGTATGACAAGCACTTCCTGGAACGTGACTACACGGGTTATGTGCTGGCTCTGAATGGCCACAAGAAATACTTCTGCCTCTTCAAGCCCCAGAGAGCCGTGGAAGAGGAGGAAGCCTTGGGGGCAAGTGATGTTGACCCCTCCTTGCCCCCGGGGGAAGCGCGAGGGCAGGCCGGCAGCCTTGGGTCCAAGCCCATCAAAGGGAAACTGAGCAAGCTGTCCCTGTGGATGGAGCGCCTGTTGGAAGGCTCCTTGCAGAGGTTTTACATCCCGTCCTGGCCTGAGCTAGACTGAGGGGCAGCAGCGAGAGACTGGAACGCCTCAGACCCATTGCAGGCCCCTGCGCACAGGTATTTGCAGGACTCAAACTATCACCACGGACAGAGTCTAGGTTTTAGATGATTCTTCTAGAGCAGTGGCCAGAAGAACCTTTCCTTTGTCCTGCTTTGTCCTGTTCTAACCTAGAGTGAAAATATTTTCCTTTGGGATTTTCTTTCCTGTCTGAATGCCGCACTATTTAAAATAGACCGCTCGTCCCTCTTCCCTACGGTCCTCCCGCGCTCACGCCCCCTCCCCTGTCCAGTGTCTGTGCCCGGGAGCACAGACATTTGCCCTGCAGCGGTACCAGGAGCCTGGTGTGCTGGTCTCCCCCCGCCCCCGGCCGCTGTGCTTCTGCTGCGGTGCATGCTGTAACAGTGGGACAGCCCACAGCAGCTTCTGGGCCCCCCGGCCTGAAAGAGGCCGGGTCCCAGCAGTCTCACGTTTAGCGGTCTTTCTGGTAGTAAGTGGCGAACGGATACTTGGGGGGTATCCCCCTCTGCAGTTTGTCAGCCATGGTTTTAAAAGCATAGGGATGAGTGCGGTTCTGCATGTGAGTTCGGGTTTCTTCCCAAGGCAAGAGGAGGGAGGCCTTGGCAGTGACTGAAGTGACCGCTCCCTGAGCGTCCCATCAGCCGCCTCCCCAACACGAGAAGTAGCCGAGAGGGATCCGCAAGGCAGAAAGTGCTGTAACGACTTGAGCCATTTACGCGTATGTTTTTAGATGCCTTTCTGCCTCTGTCAGTCTTAGGGTATGGGTATTAGGAGCCATAACTTTAACTTGTTCTCTGAACGTAGAGATAAGCTGCTATAAGCCAGTAGATGTTAAACTGAAGACAAATTATTCCCTCCTGCCACGAGTGGTGTCTCTTTAGTAAAATACCAGTCACGTCTGTGTATCAAGGAACCTAACATTTCCCAGCAATCGTATTTTGAGCAGTTACCCCAAAAGTGCTGTATCTTCAAGTCCTCCTTTGTGACAAGTGAACCAAGACTTGTTCTACACTCCTGTTTTGCAAAAGGCTTATTACTTTGAGCTGCTGCCTGTATGTGGATGTCTCGTCTTCATCGTCTCACTCTTCACTGACAGCTGCTCCACCAGTAGCAGGTCAGTCCTGGCACCAGCTTGCTGAGCTCGGGGTGAGATGGACGCCAGGCTGGGTCACTCCAGCCGCTGGAGAGCTTCCCTTTTCTCTTTCGGGCAAAACCACCAGTGGGGTGTGGACAGCCTCAAAGAGTGGTCTATTCCATCGTCAAAGCAGATGGCCCCTTACTGGCAATTTGTAAAGTGAAAGGTCAAAATCAGCGATGGGACAAAATAAGTTAGTATTTTCTTTAATCATAACTGGTTTAAACTAAGCCATTTGGATCCCGAATGACTTAAATACTGAGCTACAGTGACAAGTAGTCAATTCTTTGAGCCCAGGAATTGCTGTAGTTGTCATGGAGTCTGCAGCTTTATGGAGAAGGCGAAGAACCACTGCCAGGCTTCCTTCCCCACCTGGTCCTCCAGAAGTGGACGCTGACTCTGAGGGCCGCCTCGCATGGCACCTGACCAGGGAGAAGTGATCCCGGGATTCATTTGGCTCCTTGATGCATCACTCCTCAAAGTTGTTTTCTGGGTCTTTTATGGCCAAGTTTACTTAAATGAGTTTGTTTTGCTTTTATGGTAGATTTTAATTTCTGGTACTAATGGGATTCCTGGCCATAATTTCTGAAAACCAAAACCTCCCCAGATTTGATTTTTAAAAATTTCATCATTAAAATAAAAAGCACCTGCCATTTGCACTAAGAAAGGAAAGATAATAGGATTGGAAACATTCCTGGTAAATACTTCAGCCCACCAATTCTACAGATCTCTCTGGGCAGGCATGTCTGCCAGAGGACACTGGGAGCTCTTATTTTAAAATGAACTTTACCCGTGGCCACCAAGCCTTTCTTCCTGAATGTTGTTTCCATTAATTTATTTACTTTTGTGTCAAACGTATGAGCCATTGTCTGCTCAGCCAATGCCACCGTTTCTCTTCCTAATGTATGTAACCACACAGACCCAGTTTTGGTTTCAACTTCCTAGTTTTCAAATATGTATCTTCAAAAGACAACATTGATGATCTTAGAGGTAGCTTTTCCTGGTTGATAGCATCTATGCATCATGTTTAGCAGATGGGGATGAAAACTGGTCTTAAAAGTCTTTGTAGAATACACACCCATTTACCAAATATTTTTTTATTGCCAAGGTGTCAGTGGCACGATTTGTCTAACACAGAGGTGGGCAGCCCCAGCTAAGCTGGTTCAGTGAGCAAGGCAATCCTAATTTCCACTGGGCACCGTGGTCTCGCTGCCAGCACTCACTGACCGTGAAACTTGGTTGTGGTTTTCACGTAATAGGTTGATTTCTTCCTCGTTCAGTACATAAATGTTTTCCTGATATAAAGAAAATAGGATTTGAATGTGGCTGAATGATTTGCCTTGTTTGGGAAATGGGATTAGAAGCAAACACTCCAAGAAAATTGTGAAGGAAAACTCTTTAAAAGCTGATGCAAAACATTTTACCGAATGAGATGTTGCTCGCATCCTAATACCTGCCATTGTCCCTTGTAAACAAATGAAGTGTGGCGACTGCGGACTCTCTGTTCAGTTTGTGATTATACTTTTGAGACAGACCTAGAAAGAAAGTGGATATTTTGCACTTTTGATACTCTTAGGAACAAGTAACTTATTTGGCAAGTGGTGTCCTTTTTATGTTGTTTTTGTTTTGTATTGTGAACAGGCACTAAAGCTGATGTTATTTTTGTTTTAAGAATATTACCGACTGGAAACAAATAAACTATTTTAATGTGTGATGATTACGGGTAGCTCCTGCATCGAGATGATTTATCGTGGACACATTACCAGCAAAACTGAATTTGCGTGTAACTCGGCAGGTGCTTACAATCAGCACTTGGCGACTGCAGATTTCAGCGACGACTGTCCTGGAGGGTGTGGCAGCTGGAAGAGCAGATAATGCAGAACAGATTGAGGAAGGGTCTCGGGGGGCTCCTGGGAGGCCATTTAGTGTACCCTCCTGGGCTTTTGAGTGGGAAGTTCATTAGGATCTGCGTGTGACCTTCTTTCAAAGCAAGGGCCAGGAACGTCCGGCCCCAGGACTGTATAAGGACCTAGAAGTAATCTGGTCTGACCCTGCCCAGGCAACCGCAGGCGGGACCCGAAATTCAATAAATCTAAGCGCTTTTTTCATAGCAACATAAATTTATATTGAGTGAATTATATTAAGCGAATGATGTTATAACTATACAGATGGCCTTTGGCAGAAAAGATGTTCCCCATCCCTGCTTTAAAGGAAGATACTATAGAAATATGGGAGGTTTATACAGTATTATTTCATAGTCTTTTTATTTCATTCCTCCAATTTTTAGATAACTTTGAACTGACTTCTCCATCCTTTCCCCCTTTATCTTCCATCATCTTTCATTAAAGGAAGAAATCAGCACAGCACAAGGGCTACTGTTTTTTTAAATTAATTCAAACTCCCTAGAAATATTAGCGGTCTGGATTCAAGTTCTGCTTCGTGCCCTGATTTTACAGCCACCGCTGACACTTGGAGCAGAAAGTTTTATTGGCACAAACTCTGTAGTACTGACAGATGCTTAAGAACTGGTCCTTGAGGCGATCTGTTATTCTGTGCTGACGAGCACAAGGTTCAGACGACTCTCACTTTGGGGAGAACACACAGCATCTCAAACAGCAGGTTGGCTGCCAGGAGGGCCGTGTTTCCTGCAGAGAAGTAAAACCCAGTGTGAAGACCAGCCCAGGCCGCACCTCCCAGAACTGCTCAGCCCTCCACCCTTCGTCTTCCTTTCCGGGGTCCCGCTTTCCCTGGCATTCTGCCCCATCAGTCATTTGGAAATATTACTTTAAAATACAGAAGTTTCTTTGTTTACTCTCAGAACAGATCTTCCCCAAAAGGAAACCTCTAACAATGGTGTGTATTGTATTCATTATCATCCTCTGAGGTTAGTCGGCCTAACTGTAAAGTTTTCTAAATTAAAATTATGAGGCTGGCATCTGCTTTGAGCATCTCTCCTAAGCCAGCTAATTCCCCACTTCATTGATATTAGTAACTATTATTTATCCTTTGGGAATTCACTTTTCCTGAAATATCAGTAGGATGGCCGTGTGCCACCCTGTCACTAAGCTGCAGGCTTGTTTCTGCCTTTTGCTGACTGGTGGGCAAGCTAATAATACTCAGCAACCTCCAGGCTTTTGTCAGCTCATTAGCTGTGTCTGTAAGGTGCGCAATAACAGGGTTATTTTCTTCACTGGAGGGCGTACTCAGCAGGTTCCCGAGTTACACAGAAGGACCCATCCATCTGCTGCCTATTAACCAGGTTAATAAAATTTGAACTAGCAGCTGCCGAGGGATCACAGGTTTCTTGTTTACTCACCAAAGGGGTCGTATGGCGGTGAGACTTCCACCAGGTCACAGCCCACCACGTTCAGGCCTTGACAGCCCCGGATGATCTCCAGAGCCTGTCCACAATCAAGCCACATGGAAGTCATTGGCCACGAAAACGAACAGTGGACGCCTCAGTGGATTTCTCCCAACACGTGCCCACCTTCCGACTCAAAACTATTGCTTTCCCTCAGTAAGCATTTACTGACTGCCAGGCACCCTGGTGGCCATCACAGCTGACCGATGCCCAGTCCCTGCTCCGGAGGGCTCCACAGTGTGGTGATGGGGACAAGCAAGCCAATCATTTCAATGTCATGCACTAAGGTACTGGTCGGCAAACTGCGGCTCGCAAGCCACATGCGGCTCTTTGGCCCCTTGAGTGTGGCCACGAAATTTCAATTGCACTGTACGTGCGCACCCACACGTGGTATTTTATGGAAGAGCCACACTCAAGGGGCCGCAGTTTGCCAACCACTGCACTAAGGACTTCAGGAAAAACAAGAGGAGCATAGGGTAGGAGCACGTAACAGCCCGCAGAGGTGGGGAAGGCCTCCCCAAGGTGGAAACACTTAGCGCAATAAATTGACCAAGCAGTTGAGCAGGGGAAGGGCAGCCCAGGCCGAGGGGAAAGGCACCAAGACGAAGTACCCCGAGTTAGACACGGCCGGGAGACATGGTCAGGAGGGGATGGTAGGAAGAATCGCTTTGTCTCAAGGAGTTTCCATTATGCAGGTGCAAAGCCCGGAAGGACGAGACGCTGAGGAATGAGGTGTTTGAGAAATCTCTCTGGTGGGAACGGAAAAGGGCTTTGAAGAGGCAGCTGTCACCGCCTTTCTTAGAGGGTATGAGAGAATGATTAAGTTTAAGCAACCTTCATGTCCTCACAGGAGAAATTCGAGGACCTACCATTTAAATATCAGGCACTATTCTAGGCTCCAGGGACAGGGTAGTGAACCAAAGGCCTTCCCTCCTGGAGCTGACCTCACTATAACCACGCTCCAGTCCTGCCTGCCTGCCTTTGTGCTCAGCACAGCCTATGGGAAACTATTTGGGTCGTCCTAAAACTCTTGAACTACCTTGGTAGCTGGTTAATCCCACTGTGCATACTTTTTTAAAATCTAACCCCAAAATGTCCTTGAGAGGGGTACTACCATATGGTTCCCATGGACCAACTACTGCAGAACCAGCAGCAGGAAAATCGAATGAAGAACTGTAATATCCCGGAAAAATGAGGGCCTTGGCTAAAACCCGGTCCTCAGCGAGTCAGTATTCAAACCTAGGGTGGCCCGAGGACAGTGAAGGCCTACGTGCCCTGCTTATAAAACCCTGTCCTGGGAGGGAAAAGGGGATACATGTAAGACTTTCAACAATTTTTTAATCACTACTGTGAGAAAAGAAAAACAAAAAAACATATCCTGATTCCCGAAGACTCCCCACAAGGCCCAGAAACGCGGGGCGTTAAAAATCCTCACCCCCACGAATGGTCGCGGGTGGAGCCTCCGTACCTGACTAGGGGTGAGACCAGCAATTTCCGGTGTCCCTGTCCCTGGGGCATAGGCAGGATCCAAGCCGTCGATATCAAAGCTGATATACATGGGTTTGCCTCCCATCTGCTGCCTCACTTCTGCCATCAGAGGGACCAGCGACTTCAGCCAGCAGTCTTCAGCCAGCACCACCCGGAAGCCCTGGGGACGGAGGCATGGAAGAGTGGGAGATCAAGGCTTCTGCAGGGCACACTGCCTGGGCACTTCCTCCAGGCCAACCCCATGCTAAGCGCTACGTACCCATCATATTGGACCCTGAACCTTCTTGAGGAGGGAACCACCACCCCCATGTTACAGGTGAGGAATGAAGGGACGAGGACGGGCAAGGCAGGGAGAAAGTCAGAGCTGACCTATGGAGACGGGATCAGCAAGCCAAGAGCAAGACGCTCAGGCCAGCTCCCTCGAGCACTTCCTGCACAGCTCTGTCCGGAAGACCGGCCTTGGCATGGGGCCTTGGGCTTTTCCTGTTGGCTCTTGTCGTATGTGTTCACCTGGGAGCCGCTCTGCCCAGCGGGTCTGAAGAGGAGAACTAAGGGATCCCCTCGCCTCCGGTTGGGACCTCCCCAGCTCTTTTCCAAGACAGCAACATCCCACGGGTTGGTTCATCTCTGCTAGTCCCTCCACCCCAGCAACAGGAGGCCTCCTCTGCCTCGTGAACCAACATCCTCACTCCTCTCTGCTGCACATGACCCTCTGGGGGTAAACTCAGCCTTCCTCCCCTTTTCTGAACTTATTAAAGCCCCTCTGGGGTCCATGGCTGCCACTGAGTGAGCAGCGGAGAGGAAGGCACTGTGCAGGCGGGGGACAGAGGGAAGGGCGTGCAGTCTGTCACCTGGTTCCGGCTGTATCTGTAGGGATCCACGGTCGTGGAAGAGCCCCTGATGCCAATCTGTACAACGCGCTTACAGTCCAGAAGTTTCTCCTCCACGCACCGGCGGAAGGGGGCCCCGTGATAGATCTTCTCTCCCAGGGCCTTGTCAGCCGTGTCCATGTGAGCATCCACGTGCAGCAGCCCCACAGGGCCATGCCTGGTGACAGCAGGGCAGCTCAGGGGCCAGGCCTCCTCACAGGGACCGAGCACAGCCACCCTCCAGGCTACCAGAACTTGGTGAGGGTGCGTAGCCAAGCAGGGGAGACCTGGCAACAGTTCCAGGCCTTGCAACTGGTTCCTGTCTTCAAATGACTTCGCATCTCAGAGCCATAAACTCAGATAAGTCAGGCCGAAAATAGACATGTGTTTCAGCTGCCACCTACTACCTATCACCCAGAACTGCCTCACTTACAGACGGAGAGAGCTGGACGGGTGACAACGAAGGGTGAGCTCAGCTGCCATCCTCCAGCTGGAGCCCCGAGAAGCAGCCTGGACCAGCTCTCTCGCCATCATCTTCATCAACCCTGCTAGCCACCCAGAAGAAATACATAATCCAAAGCAACGCTAGGCAAACGCAGCCTCGAGAAAAGACTGTACCCACCCACCCCCAAATCAGAATTCTACCCACATGTCTTTCCCCTCTATGAATTCTGGAGCTGCCACCAACGTGGCCCATCTGTCCCTTTCTCAAACTAATTCACAGTTAGTCAATCCCTGGTAGACTTCTGCTACTGGGAAAGCCAGCTTCTCCCAGCTCTTCTGGGGAAGGGGCACTTGCAGGGAAAAACCCAGGGCCCCTCCTCCACAAGCAGCACCACCGAGCCTATCAGTGTTTAGGGTTGGCCTTTGAGCAAAACAGAAACAAGTTAACTGGGGTTTGGGGCTCATCTTCCCAAAACAGAGGCAGATGCTGAGCGTGCATCCCAGAGCGGACCCAGGCCAAGGGCAGGCGGCCAGAAGTGTTAATAATAGTCTTGGCTTCCAGCTGGTGACTGACAGGGACGCCTGGAGCCCGACCTTAGCTTTGATCCACAGCAGCGACTCAGTGGGGAAGTTCCAATCACCCCCAATAACTGGAGCCAGCAGAGGTCACCTGATGCCATCTAGCAGCAAACAACTCATTTCCCAGCTCCCGAATTTTGAAACCTTGCTTGGGCCCAGAGAGTTGGGACTTACTTTTTTGCCATGGCTTGCAATATAGGATATGTGATTGTGTGATCTCCACCTGCAACGAGAAAAAAAGAAAACATCTGGAATGTGGATAAGAGTAGAGGACTGTGCGTTACACAGAACAATCCTCAACTTGCCCACTTCTGCCGCCCTTTCTGTTAGACTGAAGAACTACAACCCCAGCTAAAATGAGATTTTGTTCCGTGAGGAAAGGGGCCCTGGGTGTTTGAAATTACATTGTCATTTAAAAGAAGAAGTTAAATTAAGGCTTACAAGTAGAATGCCCACAACTGCTCTGTCCAGTAGAACTTTCTGCAATGAATGGACATGTTCTGTAAATGCACTGGTCAATATGGCGGCCACCAATCACACGTGGCTATTAAAATGGGGCTCATGCAACTGAGGAACTGAATTTTTATTTTAATTAAAGCAATAATTAATAATGTATTAATTATTTAAATAATAGTTTAAGTTACTTTTAATTCAAATAGCCACATGCAAGCCAGTGGCGGCGGTATTGGATAGCACAGGCCTAGACAAGTATTCCTATGCATACCTATAATCATAATAGGCAACATTTTTTAAAAATATATTTTATTGATTTTTTACAGAGAGGAAGGGAGAGGGATAGAGAGTTAGAAACATCAATGAGAAAAACATCGATCAGCTGCCTCCTGCACACCCTCTACTGGGGATGTGCCTGCAACCAAGGTACATGCCCTTGACCGGAATCAAACCTGGGACCCTTCCGTCTGCAGGCCGATGCTCCATCCACTGAGCCAAACCAGTTAGGGCGGCAACATTTATTGAAGCTCTAACTATGCCAAGCACAACGCTGGGCTATTTGTATGAATTTTTATTATATGTCTCTCACATAACAGAAAGTGGTAGATGTTATTATTATCCCCATTTTGCAGATGAGGAAATGAGGCCTAAATAGCTAGTGGGACGGTGGAGCTGAGATTTCAAACCAGGCCATCCAGAAACCACTAAGCTCCTCAGGCTCTCTTTGGCAAGCATTAACTACTATCCCAAAAAGGTCTGTGTCATTTGAACTCTTTGTGAACCAGAAAGAAGTAAATGCTACAGTGAGAGTGGGCGAGGTAGGGGAGGGGAGGGAAAGCTTCCGGATACATTGAGGTAGACCCTGCCCAGGAGGAAATCACCATGTTCTCTCAAAGTCATCAACACAATGTCCTTGAAATCTTTCAGAAGTCACACCGAGCCCCTGTTGGCAGCCTTCCCCAGGCCTGGGATCCAGGGCTGGGACAAAGGTGAAGTGGGTGAGGTAGGTGATGCAAAATTTAAGGGGTGCCGAGAAACTCAGTAATCAAGATAAATACTCTTTTAAGGTAACATTAAACAAAACAAAATTTCATGAGAAAAAAAAACAACACCCCTGATCCTGTCTCCCAGGCCCCTTTTCTCTGACTGTCCCAAGCAGTGAGCCCAAGCAGCCCCACCTGGACTCTCCTGTTGCCCCTCCTTGCTTCACTGTCCCCGGCTTTAACAAACACACTTAAAAAAAGAAAAAAGAATCCATGACGAATTTTAAAGAAAGACGGGACCAGTAACAATGCTGTTCTAAGCCATAGAGGAGCCTCAGGCAAAAAAGGAAAACCAGTAATACTGTTGCCTTTTGGGGCACCCCTTAAATTTTGCACAGAGGTGAGTGCCTCACGCTAACCTAATCCTGTCTGTCACACTAGTCCAACATTTAAATACCCTCTCCCCAGGGATTGAGATACAGGAATTAATAATGGGCCCCATGCTACTGTCCCCACATTCCCCAGGGCTTGCCCTGGAGAAGCAGCTGTGTTGGACCACAGGCTAAGCTATCCCTGAGCACAGCGCTGCCCCTGCCCTTGCAGATGCCATTACCCAAGGTCAGGGGCACACAGCCGGCAGCCACGATTTTCTGATAGGCCTCTTGAATCAGGCGGCAGCTGTCCTGAAGGTTGTAAAGATTGACATTCACATCGCCTAGGTCTGCGACCATGAGGGACTGGAAGGGGAGGGCCCCCGTGCTGGGGTTGATTGTCCGAAGCATCACTGATTCCTCCCGGATCCGTCGGGGTCCAAATCTGGAAGAAGATGGAGCGTCCTGTCCTGTGAGCATCCCTAAAGGCTCAGCGGCCCCATCTAGGTAGGGGCTTCTCAGCCTCAGGACCGGTGGCATCTGGGGCCGGGTGTTGCGGGGGCCCATCTTGTGCGTTGTGGGAGGTTTAGCAGCATTCCCGGGCTGTTCCCACTAGATGCCAGTAGCACCCCTTCCCACCAGTTCTGACACCCACAAATGCCTCCAGACTCTGCCAAAAAAGAAAGCCCTGGGGGCAAAAAAACCCTGATCAAGAATCACTGTTCCAGGCTACATAGTGAAGAGATTAAAGGTGGGGGACATGTAATATTCTCAACAATAAAGAGAGATTTAAAAAAAAAAAGAGAGAGAGAGAGAGAAATAAAGGCACAGACTTAGGAGCCCACCCATCACCAACTTCCTAAATGGCAGTGGATAATTTCCTAACCTGTAAAACAGTGACAGTATTTACCTTACCTCATTGTTGTGAGTTAAGTGAAATTAGCTATGCCATGTGCCCTGCACTTGGTAGACTTTTAATAAAGTGGCATTTATCATATAGACCAGCAGTCAGATGTATTGCTGCTGAGCCGAACCAGAAATAGCTGGAGCTCAATAATTAGGACAGTGAATTTTACTGCCTCTGACTTGAATTTAGAAATTGACTTGTATGTGCCCTGCCCAGGGGATGGAACCTGCAAGCTTTATCAGGCCTCTCGCTTTAACTGAGCTACCGGCCAGGGCCTTGATCTGAGCGATTCTTGCAGCAGGTGACCTCTAGGGCTTGAGGCAGGGTCAGCCAGTTCTGCCCGCGCAGATGGACCCTGCCCCTGTCTGTGCGCTGGCGTCACCCCCAGCTCCATCCCCGCCAGGCGGGGGGTCATGGCAGGGAGAGGCTCGGCCGGAGAACCCCTTTTCTTTACCAGCGGATGCCAGGCATGCTGGAGACAGAAAAACGGAAATCCACCCTCACGCGATGAGGGGTATGGACCCTGCCCCTGTCTGTGCGCTGGCGTCATCCCCAGCCTCCATCCCCGCCAGGCGGGGGGCCATGGCAGGGAGAGGCTCGGGCCGGAGAACCCCCTTTCTTTACCAGCGGATGCCAGGCATGCTGGATACAGAAAAAACGGAAATCCACCCTCAAGCGATGAGGGGCCCTTGGGAGCCAGGCGCCAGCTCCAGCCTGACCCGGTGAGCAGAGGCCCCGTGCGTTCTCCAGCCACGTGCCCCGCAGTCCTGGGGCCTTACCTGGCCCCGGGCCGGTTGGAAGTCCCCGTGTCCAGGGGCACCCCCACGGAGGCGGCGTCCAGCCCCTCCGGGGAGGCCTGCACC
>NW_006293088.1:3058933-3066491 GCF_000327345.1 Myotis davidii | reverse complement strand
CCCAGCAAGAGCCTCACCTTTGGATTTCTTGAGCCAGAGTGGCTTTCAGTGTAGCATGTCCCCTGAGCTCCCAGGGTGGTCTCACTGAAGCCTTTCTCACTAGGCTTGGCATTCTCTTGACAACATCCATCTCCTTCAGCTTCTCTAATATTCTCTTTCTTTTTTTTTAAAAATATATTTTATTGATTTTTTACAGAAGACGGGAGAGAGGAAGGGAGGGGGACAGAGAGCCAGGAACATCGATGAGAGAGAAACACTGATCAGCCGCCTCCTGCACACTCCCCACTGGGCACCTGCCCCCAACCAAGGTACATGCCCTTGACCCGGATCAAACCTGGGACCCTTCAGTCCGCAGGCCGACGCTCTATCCACTGAGCCAAACCGCCGGCTAGGGCTCATAAGTTTTTAAAACCCGAGAGGTTTGAAGGGAAACGACTTTCCTCTAAGCGAGAGAAAGTAAAAATGCCTTTAAAAATAATGTCTGCGTGGGATTCTCAGGAAGCAGCCAGCCTTTCTAAGCAAACTTTTTAAAAAGGTCCCAGGGGCCAAGCCCACTCCTCTGCAGTCCTCTTCCTTGGGGGGGGGTTCCTTTTTTTTTGGGGTCTTGGGAGGGGGGGAAGGAAGTGATTTGTAATGAGTGATGTCAGCCACTTGGTGGTATGATATATTTCTTAACTTCCAGAGGTTGAGATGGAATGGGAAAGGCCCGAGTTCGAGTTCGCATTAAATCATGACCTTTGTGGGGGGGGCGGGGGTTGCACATTAAGTCCCACCCACTCGACCTCCTAAGGGTCAGTGAGGGATGTTCAGGTTGGAAGAGGCTGCTGGGAAGTAGGTCCCCACATTTCCTGGAACAAAGACAACCATCTCGTGGTTCTGCCCGGATTCCACCACTATTTCATGTCGCTTGTTCTGCGTTTTCTTACTCCTGGCTTTTCCTTTATTCTTCTCACAATATTTGAGTGCTTACTATGTGTCAGGCACTAAGGGACCTCTCACTATGGTTCGCTCCTGCTGCACACGCCCTTTTGTCACATCTCCCTCAGGTGGCCTCTTCGGCCAGGTGAGCCCTGCTCTCCGTATACCTTCCTGACCTCCAGTGACAGTTTTCACCTGTAGGCAGGTCACTCGCAGCCCAAATTGCAGTCATCCAGTCACCCATTTGCTAACTTGCTAACTCCCCATGGGTGCTTCCTTCAGAGCTTTAGAGAGGCAGGGAGATGGAAACATCAATGATGAAAGAGAATCATCAATCCACCTGGGTGCTTTTTGGGTTTGTTTTTTATATTTTTATTGGTTTTAGAAAGGAAGAAGAAGAGGGAGAGAGAGAGAGAAATGTCAATGATGAGAGAGAATCATTGATTGCCTGTTTGCAACCGGGGCATGTGCCCTTGACTTGGAATTGAACCGTGACCTCCTGGATTATAAGTCAACGCTCAACCACTGAGGCACCAGCTGGGTGTTTTGACAGCACCTGAGGCGGGCTGCAAGGCCAGCGGCCTTTCCACCTCCCCGCCCTGGGCCCTGCCCTCTGCCCCGTCCTCTGGTAGGTCCTGACGGTTTCCTGCTCACAAGGCCTCCACTCCTTCCCACCTCTAGCGTCTAACCGGGTCTCACCTCTATTGTTACCACACAGACTTCTCCGCCAGATCACACGGCCTGAAGCCGGAAGCCAGCCCACCTTTCTCCTCGTGTTTCCCATGACGCATCTTCATGTGTACTTGTCCCTCCCGCCATTGTTCACCTTCCACAGCCCCACTCTCTCGCCCCCTAACTTTGCTCATGCCCCATCCTCAGCCTGCAATGCTCCCTCCCCAGCTCCCAGCTCCTCACTCCCAATGTTCAGCTGAAACCCATGCTTAAACCACTCTGAAACGCTCTTAAAACCTTAACAATTTTCTAACCTGAGGTAAGTATGAGAACTGGGGTAAGAAAAAAAAGTTAAATCAGTGTATCTCAGTCATTGATGGCAGAAGAGAGAAGTCTTCCCCATTCCAGCAGTGGAATGGGGAGGGAGGTGGGTGGGAAAGGTGGGGTTTGTGCATAGCTCCAAGTTGCCCTCATTAAGCACAATGTTTCTTTGGCGTTTCATGTTTGATCTTTTGTATTATTTACTAGTTAAATTGTCCCTCAAAACTTTCAAGTGAAGCTGTCACTCCAATTAATAACTTGTTGTTTTCCTCAGCCCACCAATGTGTGCGTCCCTGAGGCACCAGTCAGGGAAGTATGGACTTAGCATGTCGACCTGAGCAACTCACCCTTTTGAACCTATTTCCCATTCTGTAAAATGGGATGGTGGTCCTTACTGGTTGTTCTTATGAGGATTAAATGAGGGTCAATTATAAGCCACACATCCTATATAATAAAAGCCTAATATGCAGATTGACCGAATGGCAGAACAACTGGTTGCTATGACGTGCACTGACCACCAGGGGGCAGACACTCAACGCAAGAGCTGCCCCCTGGTGGTCAGTGTGCTCCCACAGGGGGAGTGCTGCTCAGCCAAAAGCTAGGCTCATGGCTGGTGAGTGCAGCCGCGGTGGCGGGAGCCTCTCCCGCCTCCATGGCAGTGCTAAGGAGCAGCTAGCCATGCGGTAAGGAGCAGCAAGCAGGCAGGTGGTAAGGAGTGAGGGGTCCCGGACTGTGAGAAGGCACAGGCCAGGCTGAGGGACGCCCCGCCCCCGCCGCCGAATGCACAGATTTTGTGCACTGGGCCTCTAGTTGATAAATAATAGGAGTGTGGTCATTGTATGTTTTATCTCCTCTACCGCAGTGTCCTGGCCAGCGGTCATTGCACACTGGTGTATTGCAGTTGGGTCACAGGTGGAACACAACATAAAGATCCCATAGCCTTTGGGGCACCAGCTAGGCCAGTCACTTCTGGGCAGTCCAAGAAGAGGCTGGTCCAATCAGAGTCAGACATCCTGCCCCGTGTCCCCACCTGGACACTCACCTCAGAGGCCAGCTGCAGAGTGCACTGCAGCGCATCACGGACAAGGGCCCGGGGCCCGCTAGAGAAGCTGGGTCCCAGGGACCCAGAGAGGAAGAGCAACAACTCAAGGTGCAGGAGGGAAGGGGCTGGGAGACTGGTTGGGGGTCTGGCCAGAGCAGCCCCGGAAGGCTGACCCAGATCTGTCTTCACATCGTATCAGACACTTCCATCCATTTTCAGCTGGTGTCCAAGCTAACTTCAGGGAGGCTGCTGCAATAATGCTTCTGGGCAGGATGAGAATAAAACTAGTTAACATCTGAGATGGCGCAGACATTGACCAATCAGAACAGAGTCCAGCCAGCCATAAACAGTGCATAGCAGTACATACCAAGAGGATATCAACCGTGAAGGAACATGCTTTAAATCAGAGCTCTGTCATTACTTTAAAGTGCTTTGACATGAGTTTGATTGAATTTAAAATCCATTCATGTTATCAAAAGAAATTTCCATTGCATAGTGGTTAATGAAAGACAAATAAGGCATTTTTAAAAATATTTTAGCTTTTGTAAATGTTTTCATTAAATATATTTTTATTGATTTCAGAGAGGAAGAGAGAGGGAGAGGGAGATAGAAACATCAATGATGAGAGAAAATCATTGATCGGCTGCCCCCTGCATGCTCCCCGGGGATCAAGCCCACAACCTGGGCATATGCCTGACCTGCGATTGAACCATGACCTCCTAGTTCATAGGTCGATGCTCAACCACTGAGCCACACAGGCTGGGCTAAGCTCAATATTTAATGCTGTCTCTAATGCTTTCATTTTATGTTTCAAATCATAATTAACCAATATGTAGAAAGTGTAATTAATTTTGTTTTACCAAAACAAATTCAGCCAAAACCGGTTTGGCTCAGTGGATAGAGCGTCGGCCTGCGGACTGAAAGGTCCCAGGTTCGATTCCGGTCAAGGGCATGTACCTGGGTTGTGGGCACATCCCCAGTGGGAGATGTGCAGGAGGCAGCTGATCGATGTTTCTCTCTCGTCGATGTTTCTAACTCTCTGTCCCTCTCCCTTCCTCTCTATAAAAAAAATCAATAAAATATATATTTAAAAAAAAACAAAAAACAAATTCAAATGCCCTCAAACCTACTCCCCACTCTTTGTCCCCAGTTTACCTCAGGGGGACATACAAATTGTATCATTTTCTCTGTGTACCAAGACAGAATAACAGTTCCAGAGCACCATTCTAGTAAACTGTAAGTTCCAGTACCTGCTTCATCCTTTAAGCCAGCCTCTTAGGCGCGACGTCTTGTAAAAACACAAGTAATAGCCCTTGGCTCAGTGTATAGAGCGTCGACCTGTGGACTGAAGGGTCCCAGTTTCGATTCCGGTCGAGGTTTACATGCCCAGGTTGCAGGCTCGATACCCAGTTGGGGGCATGCAGGAGACAGCCGATCAATGATTCTCTCCCTTTCATTGATGTTTTCTATCTTTCTCTCCCTCTCCCTTCCCCTCTGAAAACAATAAAAATATTTTTTAAAAAATAAATAAATAAAACACAAGTAATAAAATAAATGTTTGATGAGCAAGTGAATGATTGAACAGATCTGCTGGAGGCTGTGGAGAACAGCTCTGGGGAGATCACTATTTCAGCCAAAACACTGTGACCGCCAAAGTATGAGGCAATCACCGTGTACATCTGAGCTGTCTGCCTGGATTCCCTCTGGCCTAGTGCATGATGCAAGGGCTGCGCAGGAGTCAGCACTTGGAGCGTGCCTGTGCTTGCACGAGCTCAGGAATGGTCTTGTTCCACTCCAACCGCCCCAAGACACCTGACAGTTACCTTTACCTGCCTTGTTCCCTGGCCCAAAAGAAAAAGATATTTTTAGTGTGTTCAAATATTTTTATCAAAGTTTGCTGAAACCTCCACTCTTCTACTTCTTTTCCCTGTAACTGCCACCCTCAGCAATGCCTCAGGGGGTACATTACACACTCACATGGAGTTATCCCCAATAATAGCATCATTTTTGAATACAGAAAAGAAGAACATTTACTGTTTGGACATGAGATTGGTTGTTTAGACTCTCTGTTTGCCTGTTGAATGGACATCCGGAGCCTGATGAATCTGACCACTTTTATCCAGACACCAAGTACTTGGCCCTCTTGGTCTCTCTCTAGTCCAAAATGAGAAAAGGAGGTCAAAGCATGAATTTATCTAAGGAAAGACCCGCCCAGTGAAGTCTGAAGAATATCACATAATGCAGTTTCAAAGTCAAGCCAGGAGAGGGCACAGGAAACTACTGCTTGATCAGCTAATGAAGAAAAGAATTCAGGAACTGGGACGAGCACTCCTTCCAGCTCCATCAGGTGTCACACAGTTTAGGTTTAGTCAGACTGCTTTCATCCTGAGACCTCAACAATCCTATCCTATAATAATAAAAGGGTAATAGGCTTAGTGTCCGGTTGGCCATTCAACCAATCAAAACGTAATTGCTAATGATATGCTGAAGCAGCTCAATCATTTGCTATGACATGCACTGACCACCAGGGGGGCAGACGCTCCAACCAGTAGGTTAGCTTGCTGCTGGGGTCTGGCCAATTGGGACTGAGCGAGAAGGGCAAGACACACCCTGGAGTCCTCCCTAGATCCCTCCCTGGCTGGCCAACCTCCCACATCTCTCCCCAGCCCTGATCGTGCACCAATGGGGTCCCTTGGCCTGGACTGCACCCTCTCCCAATCCGGGACCCCCCTCAGGGGATGACAGAGAGCCGATTTCGGCTGATCCCACAGGCCAGGCCGAGGGAACCCACTGGTGCACGAATCTGTGCACTGGATCTCTAGTTTTATTATAAAGCAGGCTATCCTCATGAAATCTCTGCACTGTTTAATTTTTTTCTTCAAGAAAATGTTGATTTTTGCAGGCTCCAGCCAGTTTCCTAAGCACTTCTGTTAGCTGGTATCCTCTTGCCTCACTAGGGAAGTCAGCTGCCTGAGTAGCTCCTCTTCATCTGCAAAGTGGAGACTGTAAGAACCAACCTTCCCTGACTTCCTGGTGATGATCTGCGGCTGAAAGTACACTATCAACCTGTCCTTAGAGAGAGAGGCATTAGACAAATGCAAGGGCTGGTTATTCATGATAAACTGTATACTCTGAGTAAATAGATCTGACTCAAGTCATCAGTAGAACTGAATATTCAATAATTAATGACTAAAGGCACTGTAGCTTAAAACTGAGGTTCTAAAGTGACAGCAAGCCAAGGGACACTTGGGGAAATGATGTTCAGACAAATACATCTCTGAGCCAACTCATGCTAGGCAGTTCAACATCATTAATCGTGTCTGAAAGTTAAGAATGAATGCTTGAAATAGAGGTCTCATGTAAATAAAGCCTGTTTGACACCATGTATAAATAAAACCAGTGGTATGATAAAGTATGTGTTGTTTTAATATGACTTGCTTTTACATCATAACTTTTTTCCGAGTTCAACACAATATATATTACATCTCACTGGTCCTTCCAATCATCCTAGAAAATAAATAATACATATTATTTTTTAAAAAAATATATTTTATTGATTTTTTACAGAGAAGAAGGGAGAGGGACAGAAAGTCAGAAACATCGATGAGAGAGAAACATTGATCGGCTGCCTTCTGCAGGCCCCGCAGTGGGGATGTGCCCGCAACCAAGGTATATGCCCTTAACCGGAATCGCACCTGGGACCCTTGAGTTCGCAGGCCAACGCTCTATCCACTGAGCCAAACCGGTTCGGCTAATACATATTATTTATATCCGAAAAGGAAATTGAAGTGCCAAGCCAGTGATGTCACTGTATACTGCACAGCAACTTCCTGTCCAGGATCTAGAACTAGAGATGGTTTTACCTGTCGAAGGTTTTGGTCAGACTGGTCGGGAGGTAGGGAATGTCATCATTTATTGGGTAACTAAAAGGTTAAGATTCCCCTGTATTGACATCATTCCCATAGCTGCTATCAAAATTGCTTCAGAGCTTCACTTAAGTTTCAGATCCAGGCTCCAAATGTTCACTTCATTGCTTAAAACTGGTTTCTGGAACCATGGCCAGCAGCGAAATAATTTCTCTCGGCTCAGAGTTCAAACAACAGAATTGGAATTCCTGCTTTCTGATTTCTAATCGAATATCTTGTCCACTACCTGTGGGTGGGGCAAATAGACACTTTTTTCCCTCTTGGTATTGCTTTATTTTCTCTCTCTTTCAATTTAAAATGTTTACTCTTCCTTTTAAGATCTCATTTTTTTCTGGTTACAAAAGCAAGACATGTATGTTGGACAAAGTGAAAGTCCACCATGGTCTACAAAATCAAGGCTATATTTCAATGCATGTAAGGCTTTTGAAAAAAATCAACGTGGAGTTTAGCCTAAATAAAGTGGTTGGCAACTTCCTTTTACACCTTCAAATGTCTTGGAAATCTTTAAGATAAGCTTAAATATTTACCTATTTTTAAGCGAACAATTCAATGACCATCACCACAATCCAGTTTTAGGACATTTCCATCCTCCCCCAAAGTTCCCTCCTGCCTGTGAATGAGTTTTTTTAAAGGGTGCATTTTTGTGGGTAATTATAATCATGAATAACAAGTCCCAGAA
>NW_006293088.1:3057561-3058903 GCF_000327345.1 Myotis davidii | reverse complement strand
CCTGCTGACAGACAAGAAGAAAATTGCAACAGCCCATCAACAAATGTTGGAAGAAAACACCATACGCTGTTCGACAGCTGTTTGCTCAAAATAGTTTCTTTACCCCCTCCAGCTTCCCTGGGTGTCAGCCAAGTGCCAGGCTATTGGTTCAGTCTGCAGTGATGTGAAGACAAGATAATAGCTGTCTTCTCCTGGAATAAAGTGGATTTCAAATGCTGAGTCTGAGAGTGTGCAACCTAACTTAAGAGTTTCCATAGTCAATGGTTCGGAGGGGTAAGTGATCCAGATGGGAATGGTATTTGGACGTCCACTTCTAGAAGTCAGGAGAGAGATCCAGGGACCTGATTTACTTTCCCACCTAAAACAGCCAAAAGAGGGACAAAAAATATATATGAAACAATGAGGTTTCAACACAGTGGACATCAAGCCACCCATGGCAGTAATCCTCGAGAAAAGGAACACAAATGAGGTGAGCCCTGGCACTGCCCAACTTCACTGCCTCGAGTTTCCAGGCTACAGGGCAGGGAAGAAAAACTGAGGCAGACCTCAGCAGAGTCCCCGATTTGAGGAGACAGTGCTGAGAGGCCAAGGAGACCAAGGCAGGTAGAGTACCAGAGAGGAGAGAATTTTACAGGGAGAGAGAGAGAGCCCGGGAGACCTGTAGAGGGTCCTCTTCTAGTATTCAGAAAAGTACTGCTTAGCACGCGTGAGAAAACTACCTAAGGCTGCAGAAAGAACCACTCAAAAGGATAAGAGGGAAAGGTGCTTGATGCACACACTGGGCTAGGGTTAGTGCCTATTTCCACTGCCTGAGTAGAAAAACTCATCATTTATGGAGCCCTGGGAAGAGTACTCATGAAGATCTTGCCTCAGGGACAATAATTGGCCCTAGAGTTGGCACTGATTGGTCCTGCCTAACAAATTTCAAAATCAAGACCCAAAGGAGCCCTAACCGGTTTGGCTCCGTGGATAGAGCGTCAGCCTGCGGACTGAAAGGTCCCAGGTTTGATTCCGGCCAAGGGCATGTGCCTTGGTTGCGGGCACATCCCCAGTGGGAGGTGTGCAGGAGGCAGCTGATCAATGTTCCTTTCTCATCGATGTTTCTATCTCTCTCCCTTCCTCTCTGTGAAAAATCAATTAAATATATATTTTTAAAATGCAAGGTTTTTAGAGGAAGAAAGGTAAGGCAAGGGAGCTATTGCCTGGGGGGCATTTGAGATCTTGCTCACATTTCACATAGGATAACATAAGGTGGTCCTCAGGGGGTGACAGGTGAGGAGTGGCAGTGGATGGAGCAGGGCACTGCAGGCTGAGGAATGAGCTGTAATGACTGGGAATGTCC
>NW_006293088.1:3047604-3057316 GCF_000327345.1 Myotis davidii | reverse complement strand
CTCCTGTTCCTTTTAGTGGTTTAGCACTCAGAATGAGAGCCAGGATTCAATGAGATGGGTGGGTAAATTCTAGTTTACATACATTACACTCTGCCTCTTCTTTGTATTTAAATATATTTTTTATTGATTTCAGAAAGAGGGAGAGGGAGCGAGATAGAAACATCAATGATGAGATAGAATCATTGATCAGCTGCCTTTTGCATACTCTCTACTGGGGATTGGGCCTGCAACCTGGTCATGTGTCCTGACCAGGAATCGAACCGTGACCTGCTGGGTTCATGGGTCGATGCTCAACCACTGAGCCACACCAGCCTGGCTTAAATAGCAAACTTTCTAATAAACTGTGTGTTACATACAAATCCCAAGCACAAGTATTTCTGAATTGAAAATACTGAGCAGCAAAAAGAGACTGCCACTGTTACTAGATATTCCAAAAACAAGATCATTTTTATTTTTTTAAAAAATGTCAAATACATAAAAATTTGACTCTTTTCACTTCTGGAAATAGCATTTTTAAAAAATAGAAATCTGTTATCCTTCAGTCTACAACTATTCAAGACAATCGTTTCAGGAAAGAAGCAGACAGAGTCCCTATTGACCATTTATTTCCCTTCTCTGGCCAAAGCCTGAACCTTGACGCAAGACGCAGGAAGCTGCAGGCAACCAGGTCTGGGGCTTCTACCAGGCACTAGTTTCTTGGCCCAGCACTGCCTCGGTCACACCTCGGGCCCACTGTACAGTTTGAGCCGGTTCTCCATCTACCAGACCAAGGCAGGGAGCCCGTGAGTGGACCGGACCTAACCAAGCGGCCCTGCGGCATCCTAGCCGCCAAGTTGGTCCCGGAGCAGCAAGAGCCCGCGGATGCTGGGTCGCCCGGGTTCAAGCCTGGGAGGCGCAGAGGGGTGGGAGCCGCCACCAGGGATTCCGCCAGAGAGAAAAGCGCAGCGGATAAAAGCCCTCGCAGGCGCTAGCGTGACAGAGGATGCGAGCAGAGCCGGGTGTGAATAAACGCAAGCCGCAGAACCCCAGCAGCGACCGAGGTCGCCTAGCAACCAGGAGCACAGCGCGGACGCCAGGCATTGGCCAGCCAGCGTCACGTGAGCAGGCGCCACTGCCCTCTGGGAGATTGCGCTGCGGGCACGTGAGGCTGCGCAGGCGCGTTTCCACAGGTTCTGGGCGGTGGAGGGGATGGTCTGTGGAGTGCTTTCCGGAGAGTCCGCCGGGGCGTCGCTCGAAGTCCCGAGCTGGGTGGCTGGCCAGAGAGAGAGACGACGCGGGCTGTAGCGAATCGGCACAACGCTGGTATATGGCGCTCGTGAGGCCAGTCTGGTCGTGCAGGGGTGTTTCCGGGGAGAAACCTGCCTCCGGGTTCAACACCAGCCCACCTTAGGGCGGCAGGAGGAGTCCTGACAAATACTGGTGGAAACGGGAGTGTTCAGGGTATTGAGTCGGGCAGTGTATCCATGTATCCAGCCCTGGCTCACAGAGAGTAGTCCAACTTCAACTGTGAATATAGCATACGAGAGGCCTGGTGCACGAAATTTGTGCAATTAAGGGGGTCCCTCAGGCAGGCCTGCGCTCTCTGGCAGTCTGGGACCCCTCGGGGATGTCCACCAGCTGTGAGCCCAGCTTCTGGCTTAGTGGCACTCCCCTTGTGGGAGCGCACTGGCCACCAGGGGGCAGCTCCTGCATTAAGTGTCTGCCCCCTGGTGGTCAGTGTGCGTCATAGCGACTGGTTGTCCCGCTGTTTGGTTGATTTGCATATTAGCCTTTTATTATATAGGATAGAGGACTACTTCAGCTTCTCATGAGCGAGGGGCAGAGCCTAGTCATCCACATATCAGTTCATGAAATCTAGGTCCCAGCGTTACCCCACCACAGGCCTGCAAGGCCTGGCCAAGAAAACGTCCAGTATGAATGTGATTTTTTTTTAAGAGTATTCTTTTTTCATATATATTTTTTATTTCAGAGGGTAAGGGAGAGGGAAAAAGATAGAAACATCAATGATGAGAGAGAATCACTGATTGGCTGCCTCCTGCATGCTCCACACTAGGGATCGAGCCCTAACCCTGGCATGTGCTCCAACCGGGAATCAAACTGTGCCCTCCTGGTTCATAGGTTCACCCTCAACCACTCTGTTTTCTTTTTTCATACTTCCCAAGGGGTGGTTGGCATACCATCCTTTCATTCTAATCAGTTTCCTTCCAGCAAGCAGAGGAGTTGAAGTACCATGCCTGTTCTGGAATACTGTCCCATACCCTTGTAGCCATCCTTGATTACTTTCTTTCACACCCCACAGTCAATGCATCAGCAAGTCCTCTTGACTCTGCCTTCAAAATGAGTTCAGAATCTGATCCCTTCTCGCTACTGCACAACTGCCACCCTGGTCACAACCCCCATGATCTTCCACCTAGATTATTGCAATCACTCCTAAATAGTCCACTCTTGCCTTAAGTCAGCCAAAGTGACCTTTTAACACGCATGTCACATCATGTCCCTTCTCTGCTCAACACCCTCCTGTGGCTTCCTTTTTTAGTAAAAGCCAATGTCCTTACACATAATCTAGTCCTATGAGCTCCTATCCACTCTCCTCATTCACTGATCCCCAGAAGTGCTATTCTTCATGCTGTTTCTTGAGCAGGGTACGTATGCTTCGTATTTAGGTCTTTTTTTTAATATATTTTTTTATTGATTTTTTTATAGAAAGGAAGGGAGAGGGAAGAGAGTTAGAAACATAGATGAGAAACATCGATCAGCTGCCTCCTGCACAACCCTCACTGGTGATGTGCTCGTAACCAAGGTACATGCCCTTGACCAGAATCGAACCCGGGACCCCTCAGTCCGCAGGCCAATGCTCTATCGACTGAGCCAAACTGGCCAGGGCTGTATTTAGGTCTTTGCATGCACTTGCTGGTCCCTGTGCCAAATGTTCTTTCCTTATGTCCCCGTGACTTACACCTTCACATCATTAAATCTGCTTAGACGTTACCTTATAAAGCAGACTTTCCCTGACCACCTGTGTAAAGTAGCAACCACTGCATGCACCAATTTCCCACCCCCCTCCCCAGCACTCCCTAGTGATGATACTTGCTTCCCCACCCTCTCTTAACACTTATCAACACCTAACACATTTTATATGTTTGTTGTCTACCACTCTGACTAGAATGTAATAAGCTCCATGTGGATAGGCACTTTTTCTTGTTCCCTGACGCACCACTAGTACCTGGAACAATCTCTGGTATGCAGTAGGCGTTAATTGTTGAAGAAATGAATAAATGGTGTATGCCTATTATGGTTCTCTTCATTATGGTGAGTACCAAAGTTTTTCCAAGTGGCTAATATTGAACACTAGAGGCCCGGTGCACGAAATTCATGCACTGGGGGGAAAGGTGAGCCCCACAGCCCGGCCTGTGCCCTCTTGCAGTCCAGGACCCCTCGCTACTTACCATCCGCCTGCTCGGTGCTCCTTACCGCTCAGCTTGCTGCTCCTTAGCGCTGCTGCGGAGTCGGGAGAGGCTCTTGCCACTGTCACTGCGCTTACCATCCATGAGCCCAGCTTCTGGCTGAGCAGTGCTCCCCCTGTGGGAGCACACTGACCACCAGGGGCAGCTCCTGCGTTGAGCATCTGCCCCTTGGTGGTCAGTGTGCATCATAGCGACCGATCATTCTCCCATTCGGTCAATTTGCATATTAGGTTTTTATTATATAGGATACTGTATCCACAATATTGTCATGATGTTGACATTGGCAGTGCCCACTCTCTGAATGCTTTGTATCCACTTTGTATCTTAAAAGTTGACGCTATACTTTTAACCATGACTGAGATTCCTCCACGTTGTGATGTGGTATTCCATGAAGAAAGACATTCCAGTTTTTTAATGAAAAACCAGGAGTTCCTTGAAGAGAAAGAATAGAAAATAAAAATTTAACTCCTAAGGTGGGTTTTGAGCTAGGTATTTATCTAGGATAGATCCATAAAGCCCTGCTCAGGTGTCAACAGAGTAGGTGAAATAGGCTTGTATCAATCCAGAAGGTTCTCGGAAAATTTACCTTCCCCACCAAGTTCCCTTAAACTTAGAGCTCTACAGCTGATGATTAATCTTTTATCCCTTATTAAAATACAAATACCCTAAGAGAGGTAATACTGAGTTTCGGCTCCAGATCTTTTCTTGAGAGTAGGTATTGGGGTCCAGCCCCAGCAGGTCCAGGGGTTCCCAAAGGTGTGGACAGAGTCAGCGAAGAAGGAAGGACATGGAGGCAGCGTTTAGTTGATCAGCATAGCGAGGCTCTCTTTTCTTTCTCCTATATCATCTATATTTATACCATTTGATCCTATAAGCATGCCTCTATAATCACATCATGGTATGTTTTGGGTAACGTTCTACAGTTCCTTGTTTCTTATCTGACCTTTGCCAAAAATATTGCCAACAGTCTTAGTCCAAGTTCTTCATAAGTAGTACATGGTGTTTCTGTAACACTAGGGGGATTTACTGATTTATTCTCTTCCTTAGTCCTTTAATCCCTAACCTGGGGAAACAACCTTTCTCGGGGAGGTGGTCCTGTTTAAAACACATAGCGCTAAGAGGGGGAAGCAAACATATGCCAAATACACCAGGTCCCTTGAAGCATAAGCTGTGTAGATGTTTCTTCCCTGCAGCGACTGTGTCAAGCAGCAAGGGTGGACCGGCTTCTGGCAAGTAGGTTTTGAAAAGGCAAGGGAAGAAAGTAGGAGCACATGAGAACTAAGCAGAGAGAAAGTTCTGGAGCCAAGGAATGAGCATAAAGTTGAGCTTGCCAAGGACAGATTTTGGCCTATTTTGTAGCTTTTCCCAGGGCTGTCTCTGCTAATCAAAGTACAGCAGGTCCTCAATGTTTTGCTATGATAAAAAAAAAAAAAGTTGAACCACAGTTGGGGCCACTGTGTAGTTTGCATGTTCTCCCCATGGCTGCATGGGTTTTCTCTGGATACTCTGGTTTCCTCCCATATCCCAAATATGTGCACATGAGGTGCACTGATGTGTCTAAATTGTTCCCATCTGTGTGAGTGTGGGTGTGTGTGTGAGTGTGCTCTGCAGTGGAAAGGCAACCTTGTCCAGCCAGAGTAGCTCAGTGGTTGACCACTGACTTATGAACCAGGAAGGCACAGTTCCATTCCCAGTCAGTGCACATGCCTGGGTTTGGGCTCTATTCCCAGTAGTGGGGTGTGCAGGAGGCAGCTGGTCAATGATTCTCTCTCATCCTGGTGTTTCTCTCTCTCCCTCTCCCTTCCTCTCTGAAATCAATAAAAATATATTTAATGAAAGGGGACCTTGCCAGGTAGGATCCAGCCATCCACAACCCTGCACTAAAATAAGTGGATTGGAAAATAATTACCTTGTTTTTGTTCATCTTTCTTAAACATGTGTATAGCTCACATTTATGTCGATGTTTAATATTAGAAGGGTTTTGGGTCTTTATTTATGATGTTTGGTGATGTTGTTGTGACCAGAACCGAACTCTTGTTTATATCAGTAAGCCTATAGTTGTTAAATTGTTGTCATTATACCTTGTTTCACTGATGTCACAGTTTCCAAGAACCTATTGACAATGGTAAATGAGAACTTACTGTACATATGATCTCTTGCTCCAAATTTCTCAGTATGGCCTTAAAATTATAGCTATAATTACCTGAAATGTTTTGATAACCTAGTAGGTACAAGGTACATTGGAAATGAAGAGGAAGGGTTGACCTAGAATACAGTGGGGCTGAAAGGCTATCAGATGTTTGGAAAGATAAGCAGGAAAGGGAGGAGGCATTGCATTATACATATGCACATGATCTTGGCCTAAGAAATAGGAAACCGAATGAAAAAGAGTTTTTGTGTTAAGGTGAAATGAGTAAAATAGAGCACTATCTGCTCTCAGTTGACATGCAAGAAAACAGTAAGGTGAGATAGGCTTCTTTGAGGAACCCACAATGGATCATGAGGGAAAATATTAAAGACCAAACATAGACATGCTTTTCAAAAACTAACAGGTCACAAGTATCAAACAAGTACCTCAGTGTTTGTGGAATTTGGTTCTTATTGTAGGAGTTTTTGTAATCAACGAGGGTTTACTGATTTGTTCTTTATGGTAGAAAAGAATGAGGCAAGAGCCTAGAGGTAGGGAAAAACTTTGCTGGTAGTGACCATACAGTGATGAAAGGTGTTCCCACAAAAATGTGCAAGCAGGGCATTTCTGCTCTAGTGAAGGGTTGGAAATAGATGTTTTCACTTAAAGTTTCTTCCAGTTTGGAGAATCTGCCACTGACTAAATGTATGAAGTTGGGCAAGTGTAAACCCCCCACATGTCAGTTTCCTTATCCATGAAATAGGAATAAATACTAACAGTTCCTAGCCTGGCCAGCATGGCTCAGTGGTTGAGCATCGACCTATGAACCAGGAGGTCACAGTTTGATTTCCAGTCAGGGTACATGCCCGGGTTATAGCTTGGTCCCCAGTAGGGGGCGTGCAGGAGGCAGCCAATCAATGATCTCTCTCATCATTGATGTTTCTCTCTTTCTCCTTCTCCCTCCCTCTCTGAAATAAATATATTAAAAAAAGTTCTCTCTTTTTTGAAAGAGTTTATTGGCTGTGCCTTTATTCGGTGTACCAGTTATCATTGCTTTGTAAAAAGCCACCCCAGATACTCATTCTTTTGTGCTCACAGATCCTGTGGGTCAGGAATTCAAAAAGAGTAGAGTGGAGACGGTTCCATGATGTCTTGGGCATCAGCTTGGAAGACTCAAAGGTTAGAAATGACTCAACAGCTGGTGTTGAAATCAAATGGAAGTATCTTCATTTATGTGCTTCATGGGTTTTCCTGATAATTGGCTTTGATCTCAGGTGGTTTGTTGCCTGGAACATCTACACATGTTCTCTCCATGTTGTCTCACTACCTGGGGTAGTTTGGGCTTCCTCACAGTATGGCTGCTGGGTTCCAAGAGCAAGTGTTCCAAATGAAGCAGGCAGCCAGGCTGGTGTGGTTCAGTGGTTGAGCATTGACCTATGAACCAGGAGGTCACGGTTCGATTCCCGTTCAGGTCACATTCCCAGGCTGTGGGCTTAATCCCCAGTAGGGGGCTTGCAAGAGGCAGCCAATCAATGATTCTCTCTCATCAGTGTTTCTATCTCTCCCTCCCTCTCTGAAGTCAATTATACACACACACACACACACACACACACACACACACACACACACGAGGCCTGGTGCATGAAAATTTGTGCACTCAGGGTGGTCCCTCAGCCCAGCTTGTGCCCTCTTGCAGTCCGGGACCCCTCGGGGGATGTCCACCTGCCAGTCAGACATCCCTCTGGCAGCCTAGGAGCCCTCGGGGTATGTCCGACTGCAGCTTAGGGGTGCTGGCCTAAGCCGCATTCGGACATCTTTAGCACTGCTGAAGAGGCGGGAGAGGCTTCTATTACCGCCACTGCGCTAGCAGCTGTCAGCTCAGTTTGTGGCTGAGTGGAGCTCCCCCTGTGGGAGCGCACTGACCACCAGGAGGCAGATAACATACTAATATATATGTATACATATATGTGATATATATGTATACATATGTGTATACGTGTGTATATATGTGTGTGTGTGTATATATATATGAAGAACCAGGCATAAGCTATATTGGCTTTTATGATCTATCCTCGGAAGTCACACAATGATACTTATGCCAGAATCCATCTGCCATGATTCAAATGGAAAGATATACACACCATCTCTTAATGGGGGGAATATCACAATATTGTTGTGGAAAGATCATGTAAGATGAGAGATACTGTCATGACCATCTTTGGAAAATAAAACCTGTCACACCTGGACACCTGAGCACTACTAGAAAAAAAATGGAACAGAAAAAGTAATCCATCCATAATTGGAACTCCAACTGAATCCTTGACACTAGCTGGCAATCCTACACCATTTCTCTGCTGAACTTGCTTCAACTTGGCAATGGTTATTTCAAACCTCTGCTGTAATAGGCACTATGTATGTCTCACCTAATACTCATTTCTCACCCCTTTTTCTCTGTCCCCATCCTTTGGGGAGGTGAGAAAAGCTAAACACTCACTTTCCTAGCCTTTCTTGCATCTTTGTGACATAGTTCTGGTTAGTGAGATGTAAACAGAAGCCAACTGGGGCACTTCTGGGAAAGCTCTTGCCTTGAAAAAGAACTGATGCATGGAGTGGAGGCAGCCAGCCATACTGTGACCCTCAGGAAAGCCCCTCACCCCCCATCCCCTACCTCCACTTTATTTTCCACAGATGACCTTCTCTCCTCCTTTACAGAAAAAAAAAAAAAGTCTTCAGCTGGTCATTTTCTTGTGTTAACATAAGAAATATTCAAACCTGTAAAGAATTTTTGTGAGTGTATTTGATCCAAACGGTCCATAGTTGCCTGGAAGCATGATCTCAATGTACGTAGGTTACATGAACTCCACTGGTGATAGATTAGGGAGAGGGGAGGAAGCAAAGTGGGGAAACCTCTGGGATCGGGTAAAAAGTAAAAGGATAGGCACTTCTTTTACACAGGTGGGTACAGGATAAATAATAGTCAACAATAAACAAGACAACAATAACACGGAGGGAGTTTTTGTGCTCTGCACCCTGCCCCCTGGCGCATAGCTTGTGCCCTGAGGGGCCTGGAAAAAAGGGACGCTACAAGTTACCCTGACATTCCACAGGTATGTTATCTTAGATGCCAAAAGACCAATAGGCTCAGTAAAGATCGAAGATACTGGCCTAAGACTTTACTACTCATTATAAACTGATTTTTAATTAAAAGGTTTTAATTTCAGACTATCCTTTGTGGTTACTTTAGGTCTTAGTTTGCAAGGCCACTACACAGGCCTTCCCTCATTAGTCAGGCTAGCATGTGGCTCCTTTTCATCCACACTTGTCACCAAACCTACCTACCACCTGCTTGCTTGCCATCCTGTTTCCTCCTTCCCTTCCATTATAATAGAAGAGGGGTCCCTACTCCATGGATGGGTGAGTAGGGGGAAAACAGGGAGATGCCAGTCTTGCATCCGTTTTCTCTTTCTCTTTCTGTTTTGGTTTTCTGACTCATGTTCTGGCCTCTGTCACTCATCAGCTATGTGGCCTAAACAGGCCATTGAAATAGCAAATACTTTATCCCGTGGATTCTAAGCCGCAAAAAAGGCCCCGCACTAGTTGTTGGGGCCTGCCAGGACCAGGAAAGAGACCGCCCAAGGAGAGAAAACTATTTATAAGGCGGGGAAATGAAGCCTTCCTTGGAGGAAGTGCATCCCCATGTGGCTGGGAGAGCAGAGAGTAGGAAGGGCTGGAGGGGAAGGCGGGCCAGAGGTCGCAAAGGTCTATGGACCAGGCAGGGCAATGGTTTTGGTTTTCACCCTAAATCATTGGGACAGGAAGTGAAGTAATCCCTCTGAGCCTCAATCTTGACTTGGGAAAACATGTTTTAGAACTGTGCTCAGATTTCAGTCTCCTATACTTGCTTCCGAGTTCCTTAAGGACAAAGACCTGTATTTCTTACGCATCTTTGCAACCACATGATAAACGCTTAAATAAATGCCTGCCGGATGAATAAAACTGCGGAGTCCTCCGCAGACTTAGTTATTAAACCAACCCGTGAATGCTCTCTCTTTCCTCTTCTCCCTCCCTCTCCCCTCCCACAGCCCCGCCCGGTATTTTTCTGGCTTCCCGCCACCCTTCC
>NW_006293088.1:3043785-3047102 GCF_000327345.1 Myotis davidii | reverse complement strand
CGGCGCATCCACTGCAGCCGGAGGGGCGCGTGGCCGGCCGTGCGGCCCGCCCTGCCTCCCGGCTCTTGGGCCCGTTCTCCTTGAAGAGCCCCGGTTTGGGGTGTCGTCGTGCATCTAGGAAGAAGCTCTCGGTCTGCACGAGTTCGTGCATCCTGCTTCCCCAACCAGAAATACCAGTTTGGATCCCCGGTAGCTGTCCATCTGCATTTTGGAGAGGGTTCCTGCTTAAGGAAACGCAATTTACCTTTAAATGTACGAATTTGCGTTCCCCCGTGAAGGAGAAAGTTTGAGACTGGCACTGCCTTGTTTTGAGGCCTTTAGAAATGCGTCACCCCCCCACCACATTGGTTTCTGGTTAAATTTCTTTAAAAACAAAAAAACAGTCATGAGTGCAATTCAAACTGTTTGCGTGTCTGGTTTCTTCCCTGGTGGGCCAAAATCCCTGTTTCAGTTCACAGTTGAGAGTTTGGGCCCGTCCACAGCTCGGTTCTTTATGAGGATCTTTGCTTTAAAAATGGCCTGTGTGCTCTGTGATTGGCATGTCTCAGTTCCCTACCCTGCTGGGTAGGAGTTCAGCTGCTCTTCCATGTTTTAAATAAGCGAAGCAATTTATCCTCAGAATGCGTTGGGGCTGCCACCAAACAGAATTGGAGACAGGAACACTGGCTTTCACACTACCAGTTAAACCCTGACTTGATGAGTCTAAAATATTAAGAACATTGAAGAAGTTCTCCAAGGTCCCAGAAGGTAAAATCTTGATTTCCTACTGCAGTTATGAAATAGTTCCAAAGCACGATTGCCCAACTGCAGCTTGCTCTGCTCTGTGATATCATAAACACGTGGGTTAATATTTTCTTCAGAAGTGAGTCTGGTTCCTTTACACTGAATTTCAGAACTTCGGCATAAAGCTGAATATCAAAAAGAATTTATCTCAAGGCGCACAGTGTCACTCAGATACGCATTCTGGCAAAAGCTACAAAGAAATTGGTAAGAGGGGTTTTTTGTAACTTCTATGAGGACCCAGTTCCTGTCAATCAATCCCTCAGGTGGAGAGTAGGAAAGGACAGTTTAAATAGGGAGGGAAATTTAACGCTTATATATTTGAAGGTGGTTTTAAACCCCCACTGTTCTCCCTGGGGCTGTTGTATTACCCTGGTTATAATCACCAGCTGGTAGGGGAAATAAAATTAAAAGTGTAAATTGATTTTGTTGTTATTAGGGCTTGGAGAAGGCAGATGTAACAAGATCTAAATGAAGAGGGTGTCAGGCTGAAGAACAATTGTATGGTTAAAACCGGCATTGTTCTCTGCCAGCTTAGAATGTTAGGAATACCTTGCCAGTTGAACAACAAGTCTAACTCCAAATTCTTTCTTATTCGCTAGGTCAACATTTGGCATTTACTTCCCTCCTAAGCCATATTAGCATATGGAAGCCTGGGCTCCAGCTAGTGTTAAGCCTGTATTACATAGCTGTAAACAACTCCTGTTTTTCAAGTCTGTTCTGTTGCCCTTATTGTAACCTAACACTATCTATTTTAAGATGTCTGGTGGTCGGTTGTCTTTCAGTTGCTTGCCCATCAGGCAGGAACGGAATCCACCCTAGACATTTGAGTCATTTCCTTTCACCAAATCATAATAGTAAACATCATTATGGTTTTGCCCATAAATAGTTCATCCTTGCTCACTTGAGGTACCCCCATCTGTACCTCCCAGGATTCTCCCATGTTACTCATCTTCCCTTCCTCGCTCTCATTGTCTCTACCTCATTCTTATTTACCTTCTCCTTTCTCACCCTTCACTTCCATTTCTAAAAGGAATATATATATTTATGTTCCTGGCTATTCTGTCCTGTCACTGTGTCCAGACCACTGATCTCCATACTTTTTCAGTCATGTATCCCTCTGAGTAAAATGTTTTGAAACATACATCTTTGTGATGTATGTAAGATATAAAATAAGTTATATACCCAAACTAATGTTATGTGCATGTATATTGCATATGTGATAACTGTAGACATCAATTACATATACATGAAGTAATAATATCTTCTGTGCCTGTTTATAATGTACAGAATAGAATTAAAAGGAGGATAAAAATGAAATGGAAATTCTAATTGTTTTTTCTGTTTTCTTTCTACATCCTTAAAATATTACCTTGCATTGAGGATTACTGGTTTAGAATTAAGTCTTTCACAACAACATCAACTATGCATAAGCAAACACTTGGAAAAGGTGTTAATTTTTAACATCTCTGGTCTGATTATAGTAGTTATAATGTGATGATAACAAATTTAGAACAGAAGCCATCTCTACTGTACATGTGACTGAAGCTGGGTGTGTTCCATCTCTTAATACAAGTGTGGGCTTGGAAGCCAGACATGGCTGTTTGATGCTTTGATGCAGACCTGGCTGGGCAAACTTCAAACAGTTACCGAACTTAGCTTCACTTGAATGTCTGTATTTTTGAAACACTGTTATAATTTACCCCTGTAGGTGGCATGTGGTAAAGAGGGTGCGAAATGTGTAAGGACTCTCAAATGAAAGACATTTAAATGCCAAATAGTAGCAACAACTGTATGATTCTGGAAACGCAGCTCTGCACACAGCATGAGTTGTGGTTTGTAAAATACTATTTTAAACCAGTGGAAACTGAAATTTTCTATTGTAGCTGGTTTGGGTATGTTTAGTTTTGCAGGTAATGTTCATGTATTTTTTTCCCCTTGATAAATACTATGTAGTCATTATAGAAAATTTGTAACATAAAGAACCCAATTACTTATTACCTCTTAACTTTTAGATAACTGCAATTTACTTTTTAATGTACTTTTTATAGTCTTTTCTTCCCGTCATATAGTTAAAATGTGTTTCTTAAACATGGCCTGAACTGTATAAACAATAGCTTCAGCCAACACTACATTGTCAGCATTTTCCTATATATTATAAATTCTTCAAATTCATTACTGTAATGGCTAAATGATATGCCACCATATAGATGTACTACAATTTATTTAACAATTTCTCTATGTCTGGGTATTGGAATTAGGGGGAATTCGAAGCAGTTATGGGTAACATTTCCATGGATATCTAAATATTTAAGGCTTTCTCTTCATTTCTGAATATTTTCTCAGGATAAATTCTTACGGAATTGTCAGATCTTTTGAAAGGCTTTTGGAAACTGTTGCCAAGTTATCTTTCAATCAAGCCATTACTTGGAATAGTGTGTATAAATCACTTGGCATATAGTGGGTTTTCAATTCATGGTAGATACTATCATGATGCCATTCCAATTGATTCCAAGGGTTTGTGGCCAGTTTGTGGT
>NW_006293088.1:3016650-3043770 GCF_000327345.1 Myotis davidii | reverse complement strand
AGAGTGTTACAATTTCTGTTCAGAGATCAGAAAACATTTTACATCATCCTTAAAGGTCTTGGAGTTGTGTGAATTAGTTTATTGTTAAATATTGGTTAAGATTAGAATCCAATCTCAGGTGCCTCCTGGAGTGAGCACCAGCAGCGTGCCCCTTCTGCAGATTAAAACCTATAGCTGTAGGAATTGTATGTCCTTATAACTGTCAAAACTTCCATTTTGAGCCTTGTACGTTTTTAAAAAAATACTTTTATTGATTTCAGAGAGGAAGGGAGAAGGAGAGAGAGGTAGAAACATCAATGATGAGAATCATCCATCGGCTGCCCCCTGCATGCCCTCTACTGGGGATCAAGCCTGCAGCCTGGGCATGTGCCCTTGGCCAGAATCGAACCTGGGACCCTTCAGTCCTCAGGCCAACGCTCTATCCACTGAGCCAAACCGGCTAGGGCTGAGCTTTGTACGTTTGAGTTGGGTGTTACGAATGGTGGGAAGCCTCACCAGTGCCATTACTAAAACTTGTTTTGCTTTTGGTGTATATTTGAAACCAGGGTCTGATGGACACTTCTATTAAGTTAGAAAATCATTCAGATTTATTTTGGGACCTAAGCTGCAAAATAATTATCTTTCTTAGACTTTAACACCTATTTTAACAACAACAAAAGATTAGTTCTTTGCGGCAACGATAATTTCATCTAAGCTTTTATTTATTTCATTTGTGTCCTTGGATTAAAATGGAACATACCTGGCGCTTTGTCACGGGGAAGAATGTTGGCCCCTCACTCACATTCTCCAGTCTGGTATTTTCATTTTTATTTTAAAATATGTTTTTATTGATTTCAGAGAGGAAAGGAGGAGAGAAAGGTAGAAATATCAATGATGAGAGAGAATCATTGATTGGCTGCCTCCTGCACACACACCCCTCCTCCCCTTACTGGGGACTGAGCCCACAACCCGGGCATGTGACCTTGACCGGAATCTAACCTGGTACCCTTCAGTCTGCAGGTTGACGCTCTACCCATTGAGCCAAACCAGGAAGGGCCAGTCTAGTATTTTTAGGAAGTTGGGGCCGATAGCAATATTCCATTAGTGATTATCTGGGTCTTACCTGGTACTTTTTAAAAAATATATATTTTATTGATTTTTTACATAGAGGAAGGGAGAGAGATAGAGAGTTAGAAACATCGATGAGAGAGAAACATCGATCAGCTGCCTCCTGCACATCTCCTACTGGGGATGTGCCTGCAACCAGGGTACATGGCCTTGACCGGAATCGAACCTGGGACCTTTCAGTCTGCAGGCTGATGCTCTATCTGCTGAGCCAAACCGGTTTCGGCTTATCTGGTACATTTTTATTGTTAGATCAGGCTTCCCTCCTTTAAAAAGAAATTATATGTCTTCTGAGGAAAGGCTGTGCTAACCCAATGGTAGAGTGGTGTACGGCATCTGTAAAATTGGTTCCCACAGAGTGAGGACTTGGTAGTGTTCCTTGCCTGGGTTCAGGGCAGGGGATGCATTGAACAGTGGACACTGGTTTGATCCTCCTGGTGAGTATAGGCCCTTAATGGTAGATGGCTTAGTAGCTCCTGTTAAGGTCACCCAGAACACTTTAGACTTGTGTGTGGTACCTGCGAATTCCCGCGTGTGGGCTTTAGAGTCAGGCTGCTGTGGCTCCACTCCCAGTTCTCATTGATAGCTATGTAGCTTCAGGTCACTCATCTGTTTCCCTGTCCATAAAATGGGACATATAGGCAGTGCCCTCGCGGTCCTGGATCTGCCTCTTGCTTCAACAGTGTTTGGACGGAACAGACCCAGGGACACCCCTTGTTCCAGCCTCCGGCCACTCCTGCATCTCATCCAGTCACCACCTTCAGAACCACCTCCGGGACCAGCCAACACACCGGGTTTTTTTCTACCTTAACTCCTTATTGCCGAACAACCGTGAGCTCCAAATTCGTCAGAATTATTCCACTGAGGTGGAGGTTGCGGTCAATCGCCTGACCAACCTGCATCTGCGGGCCTCCTACACGCACCTCTCTCTGGGCTACTATTTCGACTTTGACGATGTGGCTCTTGAGGATGTGGGGCCACTTCTTCCTCGAGTTGGCGGGGAACAAGCGTGAGGGCCTGAGCATCTCTTAACGTTGCAAAACAAGTGTGGCTGCCGCATTCTCTTCCAGGACGTGCTGAAGCCTCCCAAGGTGAGTGGGCAAAACTCAGGACGCCATGGAAGCCGCCCTGGCCTTGGAGAAGAACCTGAACCAGGCCCTTTTGGAGCTGCATGCCCTGGGTTCTACCCGTGCAGACCCTCATCTCTGTGACTTCCTGGAGAACCGCTCCCTGGATGAGGAGGTGAAACTCATCAAGAAGATGGGCGACACCTGACTCACCTCCGCAGGCTGGCCACCCCCCAGGCTGGGCTGGGCGAGTATCTTTTTGAAAGGCTCACCCTCAAGCACGACTGGGAGCCTTTGGAGCCCAGAGGCCTTTGAGGGGCCCCTCTGCATCCTCCTGGTGTCTCTGGCTTTTACCTAAGCCTCTTCCCGAAACTACTAGTCATTCTTTTAACCACCCTGAAGCCCTCTCCCATGCATTGGACCAAATGAAACAATAAAGCTATTTGCAGGGGAAACAATAAAGGGACAAATAATGCCTGCTTCTTAAGGTGATTATGAGACATAAATGAGAGGATATGAGGATTAAGTGGGAGACTAAGAACCTGGTGTGATGCTGGCTCTTCATGGAAGTTCTCAGTGGTAGCTGTCTGTCTACAGTTTTAATAGGCTTTCCATGTGTCATTTCCAGCCTGAAGAGAACTCAGTGATCCTGTGGATGGGAGCATTCTGACTCTCCTGGTTTTGATTTCTTGTAGATAATTAAATGCTCAGTACAGTTAGAATATGTCGACTGATTGTTTATCTCTACATATACTGATTGTTGAACTTGTGAACCTGGAAAATTAAGAAGTAAGCCTTGGACCCACTGGTACCTTCATTGTGGTGGCTTCATAATGTTGACACCTCGTGAGCTTCTGCATGATATTACTCTTGGCACACCCCTTCGTTCTTGCTGTACACTTCAACCTGGGACACTGGTCATTTCAGACTTACGGTGGTTTTTTCAAGCAATCCTACAAGTTATGGAATGACTCTTGGGTTGTATTGCAAAGAACCTGTGTTGATTCTGGTGTGCTTTTTATTGTGAGTTATATACTTAAGGGAGTGTGAATAGGTTGATGGTGATAGTTGCAACCTGTCGTAACATGTTTTAAATTTGCAGGTGAGGGAACTAACAATACTTTCTAGTCATGTATAAAACGTACTAGAGGCCGGGTGCACGGAATTCATGCAAAGGTGGGGGGGTTCCCTCAACCCAGCCTGCACCCTCTCCAAATCTGGGACCATTGGCTCCTAACTGCTCACCTGCCTGTCTGATCGCCCCTTACTGCCCCCTCACCCCCTGCCCCACACAGCCTGCTGTTCAGTCATTTGGTTGTCCCTCACCACCTCGGCCCACCTGGTCGCCCCACGCAGCCTGCTGTTCAGTCGTTTGGTTGTCCCTCACTAACGCCCCTGCCAGTCTGGTTGCCCCATGCAGCCTTCTATTCGGTTGTTACTGTGACGGCATCCTGGAAAATTTGTATATTCCTAGTATAGGTAACTGGTCCTATAAACTCTGCAAATCAATGTTTTGCTCATCCCCAGAACTTTTTTACATTGGAGGGAACTACATTCAGTTTCCTGTTAGTTCTGTTCCTCATTTCAGTGTAAATTCTGAGGGCAGATATGACAGATCATATTTCTTCTGTTTAAATCCTGGGTGTTTCAGGTTCTGTGTCTTAGCTATACGAGTTATGAGGGCACGTGAGGAAACACTGTAAAATGGGAGAGGCCTGGAAGAGACAGCTGTAATGATGACCTAGCCCCACTGCTTGTCTAACAAATGAGAAGTGGGATGCCTGGACCAGCTGAGTGACGGGCCCCTGTCAGAGCCAGGACAGGACTGAAGCCTCGCTTTGCATGTGGCCTGTGAAAAGCGAATTGTTAGGAAGAAACCCTTTCAAAGGTTGAATGTCCCTCTAGAGTATAATGATGCAGGGAGGTTTTTTGTTCCTTCAGGGTAAAATTATAGCTTGCCCTCTGTGTGTTCCTGTTCTTTCCAGAGCACATTGTTTCACCTATTTTTATGCTCCCAAGCTTTCTTAGTGTTTGATTGCACATCGTCAAAATATATCTTTTTCATTTTATTTATTGATTTTTAGAGGGAGGGAGGGAGGAAGATAGGACGATTGATTTGTTGTTCTGCGTATTTATTCATTGGTTGATTCTTGTGTGTGCCCTGACTGGGGATTGAACCCGAAACCTTGATATATCTGGACAGTGTTTTAACCAACTGAGCTACCCAGCCAAGGCACATAAAAATAGTTTTATTAGTAGTACATCCCTGTTCTTTTTTTCCACCTGTGCTTAATCGTTCTCTTTGGAATGTCTTCGACTTTTATCTTCCACTCATAAACATGAGTGATAAAACCTTGGGGATATTAAAAAGTGGGGGGGAGAAAGAATGCAGGAAGGTTGGTGTTTGGGAACCTTTTAGATTTGCTAGTGTGCAAGATCATTGTAAAAATGGACACATTGGGTCCTGGCCATGTGGCTCAGTTGGTTGGAGCGTCCTGTAAACCTGAAGGTTGCGGGTTCAGTTCCCAATCAGGGCACCTACCTATCTAGGTTGCGGGTTCGATCCCCAGTCGGGGCGTGTACGAGAGGTCACCAGTTAATGTTTCTCTCTTCCCTTCCTCTCTCTAAAATCAATGAACATATCCTTGGGTAAGGATTAAAACGTAAATAAATAATGGACACCTCGGGATGTAACGTTCAGTGTGTTAGCTAAAGGTAATACTATGTCATATGTTTGAAAGTTACTAAGTAAATTTTAAAAGTTATTACAGGGGGAAAAATTGTAACTATGTGAGGTGATGGATGGTTAATTCATTGTGATCATTTTGCAAAATACACATATCAAACCATGGTGTATATCTAAAAATAATACTGGTTTTTATGTCAGTTCTATCTCACTAAAACTGGGGGAGAGGGGATATGCACGCATTATTTAATAGTATTGTAGTTTGCACACCGAGAGTAAATCATTCTCATTTCCCTCTCTGCTCAAATTGAAATCTGAACTTATATCCACTACTTCCATAGACTCAATTCGTCCTTTAATTCGACAAATACTTGGGCATTATTTATCTGACAGGACCTGTTCTGGGCATTTGGGATATGGCAAGCAAAGCAAGGTCCTTGTCCTCAAGTTGTTTACATTTTAGTGGGGACAGGAGGACAAAAAAGAAATAAATATGTGTTAGGTGAAGGTGATGAGAAAAGGCCTCTGAAAAGATAATGTTTGATCAGAGACCTAAAAATTACGGGAAAGAACATTCCTCGGGTAGCGAGAAAGCAAGTGGAACGGCCTTGAAAGAAAGTGTTACTTGAGAAACGGCAATCGCGGTGTGAGATCAGGTCAGAGGGAGCCTAGAGGTGGTGAGAAGGACTGGCTTTATTCTAGGTGTGATGGGAAACCGTTGGAGGATTGTGCAGGAAGTGACACTATCTGATGAAGAGGAAACCTGGTCTCCCTTGCTCCGTGGTACTTTGTGCTTTGTACTGTGACATCTTTTCTGGTTGTAGATTGTCCATGCTGAAAGACCTCTCACAGACAACCACAGGTCTCTGGCTTCTTACGGCTTGAAAGATGGAGATGTCGTGATTTTACGACAGAAGGAGAATGTGGACCCTCGACCTTCACAGTTTCCAAGTAAGACATCTCCTCGAAATGGGTTAGCATCCCGACACAAGCATGAGTAGGTAGCATAGCGTAGTGGTCAGAGTTTTGGATTCGCTTTTGATTCAGACTAATAGGGTGCAGATCCTGACTCTGCCCCTTGAACTCAACTCCTAGAGTTGATGTGAGAATAATGCTTGTAGAACCTTCAGCACATTGCAAGCCCTCAATGTTAGCTTCTGTTGTTATCAATGATAATTTTGTCCTTGGGGAGGACTTGGAGAGACTCCAATGCCTGATTGCTGACTGGCATGCTGTGTTGTGTCTGGGGTTCAGTAGCAGGTCTTTGCAGTCCACCAGGTACTCACGTGATCTAACTCGGATGTCAGGGTTACACTTTATTATCATTACACTTTATTATCATTAACAGATGAAACTCTGATTTTATTTATTTAGAGGAAGGGAGAGAGAAAGGGGGAGAAACATCAATCTGTTGTCTCCCAGATATGCCCTGACCAGGGATCAAACCTGTAACCTGGGTATGTGTCCTGACTGGGAATCAGGCCCACCACCTTTTGGTGCACGGGAAGATGTTCCAACCAACTGAGCCACACTAGCCAGAGCTGAAACTCTGATTTTCAGTTACGTCTTCCAAGTTACATAGCTAAGAAGGGAAGGCATAGGAATTAAGACTCGGTGCTTTTCTATTATACTGAACTTTATGAATAGTAAGCAGCTAAACCACTAACTTCTGGTTCTTTCTCACCGCCTCCGTTAATCATGTAAAAAGAAGAAAGGGTTCTTTATCTTAGGTGTTCCACCCAGGGTAGGTGTTTATGATTTTGAATCTATGCATTGAATTTAAGAGGTTTCTGTGTCCCTGAAATAAGAAGCAGAATTGTGAGGGTGTGGGCATTTGATGGGGACAGGGCTCATAACTTGCTTAAGGTACTCAAAGGGGTTTTTGATCTACCAAAGTTTATTCTTAAGGTTCTGATGTGGAACTACTTGATGAGATGGATGAGTTTTTCTCCACTCCCATCATATCCTGATAGGCTTAGTGTTTATTCTCCAGGTCACTTGGTTTTAAATTGATGGTAACAGCTGATAGGTGTCCAGGTGATGCCAGTCTCCAGCTTAGAGCACAGTGCTTCCATTCAGCCTGGAACTGGGCTAGAAGAGATCACTGGCAGGGTTCCTCCCGGATTTGGATTACATCACTCCCTGGGGCTGCTGGTAAATTTCAGAAAGAGGAGTGGCTCCAATATGCCAGGCATTGAAAACCAAACCTTCCTTTGAATTAGTTGGTGAGATTGTTAGTTCTGGAAACGTAGCTGGTTTTTTCTGGACTGCCCTATATGGACAAGAGAGCCACTAGGTGAGGGAGAGGATAGGATCTGGTCTACAAGGTAAACAAGTTTTTCACAATTTTTCTGAAGTGAACAGATTCTCCAGGTAAGTGTAACAGGGTTGGAGGTAAAATTTCTCAACCTACAAAGAAGGCCCGCCCATATGTGTTCTGCTAATTGGTATAGTTTCCCTCACAAAGACCATGCCATTCACTTCACCTTTTCATTGGTTGGAAGTTCGTACACATGCACTACTAACTGGCCGCTGAGGTCTAGCTGAAGAAAGTGACTGCTTGGACCCATGCTGAGAGACAAACCTTATGCCCAAGGTTAAGCATGTCCTCCTGTTTGAGGTCCGAAAGGCTTCAGGATAGCCCCAGGCTTGGGACACGTGTGACCATCATCTGCATGTTGTGATCGGAGAAATGTGGATTTATTCAGTCCTCGCCCCTCATTCTGGCTCTACGTCTCTTTTCTTCTTCCTTTTAAAAAATAAAAGTTTTTAAGTAATAGTTTTATTGAGATCATTCACATACCACACAATTCTCTCATTTGGAGGATACAATGCGATGATTTTTAATATATTGAGGTTGTGCGACCATCACTACAATCAGTTATAGCACATTCATCACTTTAAAAGGAACCCTGTAATTCTTCATCTTCCCTCAAGCCTCCCAGCCCTGGCAACCATTGGTCCACTGTCTCTGTATTTTCCTATTCTGGATATTCCATATAAATAGAATCATTCAACATTTGGGTCCTTTGTGTAAGGCTCCCTTTCTTTTTACTTTTATTTTAATATGTCAGCTCAGCCTGGAGTGTAGAGCCTGTTGTGTCTGTTAGTGTACTCAGCACTGGGAACCTGTGCACGTTATTTTTCTTCTGTTTTTCTCTCTTGTAAAATGATTACACTTGCGAGCTCCCTGGGGCTATTGGTAGAGTTTGCAGTGAGGCACAGATGCACAAAGACCTACTGTGTACAACACAGGCTTGTAGGATTTAACATAGGTCATTTGTGCTGTGCGCTTGATATGTACAGTATTCTTTACCAGGGTGTCAGGGTCCTCAGCATATTTCAAAGAAGACCACAGTTCTCCTTAAGAACGACATCAATTTTTGTAGTTACATTTAAGACTAGCTTTACTTTTTTTAAAAACAAAAACATCTATTTTATGATATTTTATAAGCCAAAAATTTGGGGTTACTACCATAGTCTCCCCCCTCTCCTTGTATTTTTCCTACCTGTTCACTCTCAGGCCGCAGTCTTTATATTCAAAGTCAACATGAGAAACTGGAGCAAGGGAGGGGCCATTAGTATATCTGAGATCACCACTTACTATGGTATATACAGTGTACGAGCACATGTTCTGTTTCTGTCAGATGCTTGTTTTCACGGATCATCTAAAGTAAACAATCACTTTTCCTCAACAGACTTACCCCGAATAGACTTCCGCAGTATATCTGTGCCTGGCACCTCGAGCTCCCGGCAGCGTCAGCCACCCGGAGCACAGCAGTCCCACTCATCTCCCGGAGAACTAGCTTTATCTCCGCAGGGCTTGGACAATCCAGCCTTGCTCCGAGACATGTTGCTGGCCAACCCCCATGAGCTGTCCTTGCTGAAGGAACGCAACCCGCCCCTGGCAGATGCTCTGCTCAGTGGAGATCTCGGTAAGTTCATCTGAAAGGCTGTGAAGTTGACTGAGGTGAAGTAGTGTATCATAGCAGGTGGGGAGATGGGTTGCAACTAGTGTGTTCAGCCCACTGTGGCACATGAGTTATTGAACATATCAGTTGGTCTGTGAGAGGTAAGTTAGTGCTAATGTTGAAGGCTGAGTTAATGACAGTAGTGACAACATTTTAGGGCTGCATAGAGTCTTGAAGTCCAGCTAAACCCGCCCCTTCCATTTACTCTTTTTTTTTTTCCTAATTATTTCAGCAGCACATAATCCAGGTACTGATATTTTAACCTGTTTAGTTAGACCTTCAATTAAAGAGAGCGCCAATAAGCCTATTTATGCTTGTTAGTTACAGGAAACAGGTCTGAGGCCTTCGGCCTGTGTGGCAAATTGAACCCCCTTACTCTCATCCATGCCAAGTTTAATGAAGGGGTTGTTACCAGCAGTCTGTTTGGAGCTGTACTTGAGCCATTCTTTCATTTCACAGAACATTTATTTTTAGTCCTCTTTATGAGTCAAGTTTTCTCTGTAAATTTCTCCCATTTTACGAGACTGTCCTGATTAAATTTTAAAACAAAACAGATACTTAACAACTCATTTCTTAACCATTTTGTAAATTGAAGTAATATTTACCTACAGAGAAATTCACAGATTTTATGTATACAGTTTGAGTTTTGGCTGACTCATATCCACCACCCCAATCAAGAACTAGAACATTTCTTTCCAGAAAGTTCCATTATGTTCTCTTTCATTCAGTTTCCTCCCCTTATAGGCTACCAATATTCTGATTATCATTATAAATTAATTTTGCCTATATTTGATCCTCATGTAAATGGAATCATACAGTATGTCCTCTCATGTCAGGCTTCTTTCACTCAATTTAATAATTATAGATTCATCTATATTGTGAGTATTAGTTCATATGACCAGTGTCTTGGTTCCTTTAATTTCTTATGCAGCATATTTGTCAAAGACCGTGATGATGGCACATTTAAGTTTACACATTTAAATGCACCCCCATTCAAGAAATAGCAAAATAAAGGGATTTTTGTAATGTATATTATACTAAGCAATCTTTCCTCTTTACTAATTTTCCTGTCTGTTACCCATCAGGTAGTGTAGATAGGCTAACAGTAGTTTGCATTTCTAGCTAAAAGAATAATAAGGGGAGTGGGGAGGGGACGAGTGGGGTCCTTTATAGCATTTTCCAGAATTAAATTGAGAAGTCGTTCTCTCTGAGTAGAGATGATGTGATAACTTTTTACAAAACTAAATGATTTTTCCAAATATTTTATTTCTTTACACTGAATTTAGGTGAAGAAATAGTCTTGCCTCAGAGAATAGAAAGTAAATGTAAATGCTCATTTATTTTTAGGCATCTTACAGAATTCTGCACCTGAAACATGTACAATTTTAATTTTGTTAACCAGTATCATCCCAATACATTCATTAAAAAGGGGGGAAGAGGAGTCAGAAACAAAAAATAATTTTTTAAGCATCTTTTCTGCATCTCTTACAGTCATATTTTGAGTAATTGTCTGATGTGGGAAAGTACTAGTAAGGAATGAAAATCTAGTGGTACTGAAGATTTTCCTCCTTTTGTAGAGAAATTTACTAGGGTCCTGGTGGAGCAGCAGCAGGACCGAGCCCGGAGAGAGCAAGAAAGGATTCGTCTCTTTTCTGCTGACCCTTTTGATCTTGAAGCTCAGGCAAAAATAGAAGAAGATATAAGGTAATGATGCCTTCACCTAAACAGCAAGAGTTAGAGAACGAAGACTTCCCAAACTACAGGCTGTCTTGTATTGGTTGGGTATCTGCTTTGAGGTAGATTCCTTATTTTGCACCCAAGATAGTAACTTCAGTCCTTTCCTTCATTCTAACTCCCATTTTCCTCACATTTTGATTCAACATTACAAAGGTACCCATACAAATGACTTTTCTCCTCTAAAATGTTAGTAAAGACTCCCTGACTAGCCCAGTGTGTCATTAAAGCAACTGCAGGTAGATGATCCCAGGATTCCATGATGTGGTTCCCACCTGAGGCTGCATTAAAATCTTTTTGGAATCTTAAAAATGCACATGCGCTTGGGCTCCACTCCTAAAACAGGTATAATAATGCTAATGCCAGCCTTGATCACATGACCAGCCACGATCACATGACCAGCCACAAGCCAGATAGTGTTCAGTCACTCCCTTTGAAGTCAAAACAACAGCTGCTACCCCCTCAACACCACCACCACATCTCAGTTTTTGTGCCTCATTGTAATGGTTTTAGTATAAATATGAAGACCATAACTGTACCAGTACTACTTTTAGGGGCTTTGTCATCATCTTTGGTCATTTACATGATGCCTAAGTTGGTCATTATACTGTCAGCTTGGAAGTTAAATAATGGTTTTCTTCTTTCTTATTTCTCTGATTGCATTTGAAATCAAAGAAATGTACATTGTACACAAGAATCACATGACAGCCCTAAGCCATTTGTGTCCTTATTAAGTGTTCCCATTAATTATATCAGAATTCACGAATATCTTTGAGAAACATCTCACTCGTTAAATCTACTCAGAGAAATAGGAAGATGTTGTGTTCTTGGAACTAGACTGCGTCACAACTATAAGGGAACCTTATATAATTCTCAAGAATATGTTCAACCCAGGAAGCAGGAGGTGTGGGAGGGAGTGTGGTGAGGCATCATAGTTAAACCATGGCACTGAGCTATTGGAGGAGCAGAAGTGAAATGAGGCATATCCATGTGGTTTGTGTTTCCTCCCAGGGCGGGTAAAGGAAATGGGGAATGCACACATTCTTTCCAAGGAGAAAACCTAGTACCTGTAACGAACCTACATACAGAGCCCAGAATAGCCAAAGGAACTGGCATTGTCTCAGGGTTTTTGGAGTCACTGCAGTGTCAGGAGTGCGTAGTGCACAACTAATTTTAGGCTATTTCTAAATTTAATAATACGGCACGAGAAAGTTGTAATTATTGAATGCCTATTAAAGTTTTATGCTTCACCAATGATTGTACAGGAATGTGTACACTAAGGCATAATAGCTTGCATGTTTGCCTAAGTCAATGGTTCTCAACCTTGGCTGCACATTAGGATCACCTGGGAATCTTGAAAATCCTGATTTCTGGGCCTCATCCTCCGGAAATTCTGTTTCTTTGTTACTAATGTTGTGGCCTCACCCCATAACAAAGAAATAGAATTTCCGGAGGATGAGGCCCAGAAATTAGGATTTTAAAAAGATTCCCAGGTGATTCTAATGTGCAGCCAAGGTTGAGAACCACTGGCCTAAGTTAGAGGAGTATGCCTTTGGTTTTCTGAGAAGTTTAAGATTCCAATAGAGAATGGTTGATAAAACCATCAGTTCAGTTGAGCTAAAGTGTTACTACAGAAAGGACAGTTTAGAGCAGGGGTCAGTACACTTTACCCATTAAGGGCCAAATAGTAAATAGTTGAGGCATTGCAGGCCACACTATCTGTATGGTGGGTGCTCAGTTCTGCCAGGGCGGTAAGGTACAGCCAGAGATAATGCCGGGATGTAAATGAACTGGGCTGTAGTTTTCTAATGCCTGGTTTACAGTGTGACTTGTCCAAACCTTGGACCTTGTTTTGTTACTGTCTTCAAGTAAGTGGCCTAGCCCCTGCCATAGTTTCCATTAATGTTGGTCCTATTTGGTTATTTTTTTTAAAAGAGGTTGGGAATGGAGGAGACATGAGATGCTAGAGTAAGCTGGAACTCCCTTTTATATGCTTTTCTCATGTAAGAATTAGAATGTTCAATTTTAGAAGAAACTATTTGATGACCAGGTGAACAGTGATTTATATGTGTGTACAGTTTTCTAAGCGATAGGTGGGTAGAAGATTATTTTTTGAGTTTTTTTTAACATCTGCTCTTATGTTGGCCTCATATAATGATGCTTTCCACCTCTCAGCAATCCTGTAATAGGAATGAATTATCCTCATTTTGCAGATTAGAAAACCCAGTCTGAGAGATTAAGCAGCAGATGCAACAACAAACAGTTAAGACATGGTATTGTATTTGCAAACAATTTTTTAATGCCCTGGACATAGGAAATGTACCCAGATACCCAGTAAGTCCTCAGTTAAAATTGGAGCACTCATGAAATTTTAACGTTCTGTAGGATAAAAAGGGTTGTGACCCTTACTCTCCAGAAGTTTCTTTTCCTGTTTCTGAGCTTGGAAAGGGAACAAACATAGTCATTTTACATGAGGGTAATTTCTTTGCCTTTCATTTTCTGCTGTGTATCTTACTGCCTCCTACTAAATCACAGACTGCAGGATAGAGTACCAATTTCCATTTTAATGACTCAGCTGCTATTGCTGGGACAAAAGATACGCACAGATCTGTTTTAATATCGTGACTTTGAGACAGATCTCTCTTCATGGAAGTAATGCTCTTAGTGTCCCTGGTTTTGGTTTGTTACAGGCAACAGAACATTGAGGAAAACATGACCATAGCTATGGAGGAGGCTCCGGAAAGTTTTGGCCAAGTAGTGATGCTTTATATTAACTGCAAAGTGAATGGACATCCTGTGAAAGCCTTTGTTGACTCAGGTGACGTCTCCGTCCTTTGTATCTTTGTCTCTCCAGCGAACATTCTGACCTGACACAGGAGAAGGAGAGACCCTGGTGTCCTTACAGATGGCATTGGTCCTGTGGACTGCTCGCCAGCAAACCTGGGGGTTGTTTCACTTCCCATCTGTTCTTGTTTGTGATTGGCTTGTTTTTTTAATCATTTCTTCACCAGTTTTGTCTTTTCGGTGTCTCCTTTATCTTCCTGTGCCCCTTATTTGGCATCCTGAATTCTAGGGTACCTCTAAGGAATTGGGGAATCATTTGGTTTAGGATAAGAATCTAATAAAGGAGCTGTGTAGCCCTAGCCAGTTTGGCTCTGCGGACTGAAGGGTCCCGGGTTTGATTTTGGCCAAGGGCACATGCCCAGGTTGCAGGCTCGATCCCCAGTAGGGGGCGTGCAAGAGGATGATCAATGATTCTCCTCATAGATGTTTCTATCCCTCTCCCTTCCTCTCTGAAATCAATAAAGAATTTTTTTTTTAAAGGAGCTATGTAGTGTAGGTCAAACCAGTATTTCTGCCTCATCTGTGTGCCAGGAGCAATGAGGATTATAGGAGACAGGGCATGGTTCTTGCCCTGAAAGAATAAAGAACGGCCAGGAAAGGAGGCAGGGAGTTTTGCACTTGAAGATTCAGATAATCCCTGTATTAACTGTCACCTTATCTCTTAGTAACAGCTCTTTGCTTTTTTAGTGAGACCACATACAGGCAGCATCACGTGGGTGTGACAACGGTCTTCCCGGTATGACTTCCTAGAGTACTAAAAGCTCCTGCTCAAGTTAATTTTTCCTCCATTTGTTTTGTTTTGTTTTTCAGTTTTTTAATATATATGTTTTTTACTGATTTCAGAGAGGAAGGGAGAAAAAAGAGAGAGAGAAACATCAGTGATGAGAGAGAACCACCAATTGGCTGCCTTCTGTACACCCCACACTGGGGATTGAGCCCGTAACCTGGGCATGTGCCCTGACCGGGAATTAAACCGTGACCCCCTGGTTCACAGGTCGACGCTCCAACACTGAGCCACACCGGCCAGGCATTTTTCCTCCATTTGTTCATCCACAAGTACTTAAGAACATGCTAGGTTACAACTATTGGAAAGAGCTTATACTGAGATGCATACATTCCTGGGAGAAGTAAACTGCTGATTATTCAAGTTTTAAAATGTCTGTTGAATGCTATGTACAGGGCCTTGTGCTGAGTGCTCGGGGGGCAAGACTTACTAACTGGTGCTTCACAGTAACAGATAATTATAGGAGACCCTAATCTGACACCAGTATTTATTGAGCCCTTTCTGTATGGTAAGCACCGTGCTCATTCATGCTAAATTACCTAAGGTGCTTAATATAGATTAGTCTATTCACTTTTACTTAATCCTCAGCATGTCCCCCAAGAACTGCGTTCTGTTACCCCTGTTTTCTAGGAGAGGAAACTTAGACATAGAGAGGGGAAGTTATTCTTCCGGGTGTTCAGAGTTCACGAGCAGTAGATCTTGGATCCAGCCCCTGGTCTGCTTGGTGCCAGGACTCAAGCACTGTGCAAAAATCAGGTGCATGTTGGATGAATATAGAAACCACATTCTCACTGACGGATGCTTCACCTCAGGTGTGGCTTCAAAAGAGAGGCCGTTTGAACTGAGCTATCTCCATGGGCAGAGGAGTGGGGCTTGGAGCTGAGGCTTGAAAAGAGGCAGGAGTGCGGTAAAAGGGACCCTTCCCATCCTGGGATTGCTTCCCGTACATCAGTAACTAGCTTTTGGGGAGTAAAATGGGGAGGGAAGGGGGAAGGAAGAAAGTAAAGGAAAATCGTCTTCCCAAACTCCCCCCCCTTTTTTTTTTCATTATTTTTGGTCCTTCTTAAATCTAACCTTCAGATGCCAAAACCTTCCAGTGCCCATGTAGTGTAAGAAGCCTTAATGAGCAACATGAACAGAAAATGTTGGGATTGGGTTTGAGGAGACATCGTGAGGGAAAGGACAGTCGGTGGGGAGGAGGTGGGCCGTGAACTGGACTTAAAGCATAAGCACAATTAGAAAGTGGAAGCAGGGGAGGGACATTCTCCAGGCAGGTCCAAGTGAGTAACAGGCAAAGGGAACGCATTCCCCCTGGTCAAGCACAAGGTGTAGGGCATTTGGAATATAAGTCTGTCGTCTGAGTCTGCTTGGGCTGCCATAACCGAATACCATAAACTGGGTGGCTTACAAACAATTCAGATTTATTTCTCATCGTTCTGGAGGCTGGGAAGTCCAAGATCAAGGTGCTGGAGGGTTGGTGTCTGGTTCCTAGTCCATAGATGGCAGTCTTCTCCCTGGGTCCTCACGTGGTGGAAGTGGTGAGGGTCATGAATCCTATTTAAGAGGCCTCCACTCTAATGATCTAATCACCCCCAAAGGCCCAGCCTCTTTTTATCATTGCATCGGGGATTAGGTTTCAACATGTAACGTTCAATCTACAGCAGCTGGAAAAGGTTTGGCCCGGATGAGAGGTGGGGGTGGATTCTGAGGCTGGTTGTGGTTTGAAGTGGGTCTTAGAAGGAATAGGAGCCATTGAGGATCTTTGAGCAGATAGATACCTTAAGTGAGTGGAAGAAGGTGATAGATAGGAAGACAGGCATTGTGACAGATCTGGAGAATTCTGTGCCACTCAGGGTCAACTAGCTCCTTGCTTTAAGTTATACATCCACAGTGGTTTGGAAAGCAGAGATTTCACTCACTAGCAAGGGGAATATAGTGTGAGCTTTGCTCACACTGCTGTGGTTGGAAGAAGGAGCGTCAGAAATAGCACAGAACTTATTAGCAGGATTGGACCAGAGTTTGAAAGTGGGAAAGGCTAAAAGGAGTCAAAAGTGAACAATGCCTAAGTTTTATTATTGCAAGAAAACAATTCAGTTGGCAGGAAGAGAAATCCAAAGTGAGAATTATTTGGGGAGAAACAGTTTTATACCTGGTGGCTTTGAAATAGAAGTGTCTGACACAGGAGTGGGAGCTAGAGTCCTGGGAGACCTTAGCACTGTAGATAAAGATTAGAGGAGTGTCTTCCCCCAGGCCAACTCCAGCTGTGGCTGAGTACATGTCACTGCAGGAGAAAAGTCCCTCGCTGCCTGCTTCCTGAGAGGGAAGAGGGTCTGACTGTTGGAACAGACAATAGGGAGTTCACGTCCAGCTTTTTAAGAGACTATGATGTATTTTTTAACTGGTAAATTAGAGTGCCCCAAAATTTGGAGTGACAATAACTTGGCGCGATGTTTAGAGGTGCTTTGTGCAACGCATCTGAATGTAAAGTAATACTTGGTGAGCATGTCTGGGTGTAGTCATTTTGACTTTTTGGAAGTCCTTTCAGGTTGTTTTGCTTCCTGTTGGTAAAGTTTTTAGGTATCATTTAATAATTACATTTAAACAAAATATTCTTTCTCTCAATGTCAAGTTTCTACAGTTTCAGATTCCACTGTGGCACTGAAAGTTGAACTAAGCCTGGCAGGAAACACCTCGGTAGGAACAATGTTGCACAGATAAAAGCCTTGGGTAGTTCTGAAGGGGCTGATTCAGTTGCCCATCAGGCACTTGTCCCTGTGGCAGGCTAGATCCCCAGAATGGGGTGTGCAGAAGGGAGATGATTGATGGTTCTCTCTCATTGATGTTTCTCTCTTCCTCGCTCTAAAATCAACTAAAGAAATACTTAAAAAAAAGAGAAAAAGCCTGGGGTATACTTGCTTTGCCCTGTTCTTAGTGCTGCATTTTTTAAAAAATATATTTTATTGATTTTTTACAGAGAAGGGAGAGAGATAGAGAGTTAGAAACATCGATGAGAGAGAAACATCGATCAGTTGCCTCCTGCACATCTCCTACTGGGGATGTGCCCGCAACCCAGGTACATGCCCTTGACCGGAATCAAACCTGGGACCTTTCAGTCCACAGGCCGATGCTCTATCCACTGAGCCAAACTGGTTTCAGCTAGTGCTGCATTTTTAATCTTAACACAAATGTGGGTTTTGACTTTATTATCTGGTATTTCCCTCCACCTCCAGGTGCCCAGATGACTATTATGAGTCAAGCTTGTGCGGAAAGGTGTAACATAATGAGGCTGGTGGATCGTCGGTGGGCAGGGATCGCCAAAGGAGTGGGCACCCAGAAGATTATTGGAAGGGTGCACCTAGGTGAGTGGAGACACTGGGAGGCTTGGTAGAGCAGTGGATTTAAAAACTTTTCTCTGGGACAGGTACATCTGATCCAGCAAGCCTTAGGGAAATTTAAACTCTATATTGAAGTCATATATGTGTGCATATTAGCTGGTGGCAGAAAGATTATCAGTCCCTATGTACTTCTGTTTTCTACTCCTGACAGATAATTCCTTTCAACTATTTTATCAGACTTCTATTGGTGCTTGCCTCCACATTTCTAAATAACATGTTTATAGTGCTTATTACTCATATGAGTATATAAATACTATTGAGAGCATAGCCATCTAATTGAATATAATTGCTTTTCGGGTTTTTTTTGGAATTAATTCATTCTCATTCATTCTCATTCTCTCTCTCTCCCTCTCTCTCTCTCTCTCTCGTCATTGGGTTTTTGGTGTGTCACTCATCCCAAACACTGCCCTGCCTGTGTAAATGTCCTTGCTGCAGTCCATCCCATTGAAGATGCTTCTTCAGAGCCTGGGCTGCTTCATGCTGCTGTTTTGGAGTCGCCCTTGACTGAGTCCCCAGGTTCCTTTGTCCTTGGTCTAATGTTGGGCTACATGAACCCCATGTCTTCCTCTTTCTATTTTTTTTTAATATATTTTATTGATTTTCTACAGAGAGGAAGGGAGAGAGAGAGAGAGAGTTAGAAACATCGATGAGAGAGAAACATCGATCAGCTGCCTCCTGCACACCTCCCACTGGGGATATGCCCGCAACCCAGGTACATGCCCTTGACCGGAATCGAACCCGGGACCCTTCAGTCCGCAGGCCGACGCTCTATCCACTGAGCCAAACCGGTTTCGGCCTTCCTCTTTCTATTTTGCTCCCCGGTTTATTAGAGCGCCTCTTCCAGTAACTTCCCGACAAAAAGTACATGGTAGTAAATTGAGTTCTTGAAAATCAGGACGACTTTCCCCCTACATTTCACCAGTCTGGCTAAGTTGGAAATCATTTTCTTTCACAGTTTTTGACAGTATTGCTGTGGAAAAGCTGGATGCTGTTCTGATCCTTGATCCTTTATGTGAAAGATTTCCTTTTCTGAAGGTTGTAGAATCTTTTTTTTGACCTCAGTGTTTTGAAATTACACGTTGATGTACTTGGGTCTAGCTCTCTTCATCTAGTGTGCTGAGTGCCTTTCAGTCTGAGAACGACTTCCCCCCTTAGGGTGTCTGTTATTCAGGGAGGATGGTCTCCTGTCCTGGACTTGTTCTGTAGTTTTCTGTTTTCATTCATTGTGCCCTGGGGGGGCTTGGGTGAGATTTCCTCAACTTTGCCTTCCAACCTTTCTGTTTTGTTTTGTCTCTCGTGTTAGATGGTTTTCTCAGATGTCTGGTGATCCTTGGCATCTGCTCATATTGAAGAGTGGAACACCAAAAGGCTATTCGGAAGATTACTCGGGTGGGCAGCTGTGCAGGGCCAGCTCAGTCAAGGGTTGGGTGAGCCTGAGGTGGGGCGGTGAAGGATGTAGAAAAGACAGACCCAGAGAATAAGCTGGGTCGACTCTAGGTGGATCTTCCTGTGGCTGGCTGAGGCCACAGAGATCCAGACAGCAAGCTGAGCCTTGATTTTATAGCCAGGGGTAAACAAGGTAGCGGTCACCATAGTTACAGTGTTCTTGTGAGTTTCACTTGTTTTGGCAGCACTTGCTGCATCTCCCTCAGGCGATTAGCTATCCAGATAAGATCTAGGGAGGTCATAAGGTCAAGCCTAATTATGCCAAGAAGGCTGTGCCCTCTGCAGCCCGTGGCGGTTGTGGGTGATCTAGAAGTTGAACCTCAGTAAGCTTTCACGTAATCCCCTTGGTTTTCATTAGGTGCTTGTGTTGTGTCCCCGTCTTCCTCCATGCCCATCTATTATGAGAGCCTCTGTTTCACCCTCTTGAGAAAAAAACAACCCTCCAGCCTGCTGTTGAGGTAGAGGGAGGTACTTAGCCACCTGGCTGAGCAGAGTGCAGGAGAGGAACCCCAAGATCTAACTGTGCCTGCATAGACCTTCAGCGAGTCTCTCTGCTTTGGACCTGCCTTTACCCCTGTTTTCAGAAGTACTTGTTTCCACCAGTTCATCAGCCTCTGCGGAGGTCTGGGGTGTTAATTGGGTTGCTTCTCAGTTTTCCTTTCTGTCATCTGCTTTCTAGTTCCAAAATTGTGTTTCACTTGTCTCTTTCATTTTTGACCTTAGTTATTTTATGCTGGTAGAGAAGTTCAAAAGTATAGAAATAAGCAAAGAAGTCAAAATACTTTAAATCCTTTTAAGTGAGAATCAGCCATTAATAGCACTTGGGCATGCCGCTTTTTGATCTGTTTCCATTTGTTGTTTTTTTTTTCTTGTAAAGGGTAGTCATACCACAGATAGAATTTTATTCTCTGCTTTAAGAAAAATTAACAGTCGTAGCATTTTTCAAATGTTACTAAAAATTTCATAAGCATTAAGTAAATGAGTAACGGTCTGTTGTGGTTTAGTGGTCAACTTTTGGGATATATTTTTATCCAATATTTTGTTGTAACATGGCATTGGATTTTTGTGTAGTTTTGTATATACTGATGTTTTTCCTTAGTCAAGATTCCTGAAAGTACTGAATCAAAGGTTATGGATACTTTAAGACTCTTGTTAACTGGTACCAATCTGGTTTCCCCAGCCCTGAATGAATATTCATCTCAACTTTGCACAAGTGGCAGTATCATAGCCAATGAGGTTTATCCGAGGCGTGGTTATTGCTAATTGAATGAATAAATGAATATTCATCTTAGTGCCCTTGTACAATCAAGTATTATTAGTCTTAACACATTTAATTTGCAGATAAAGTGGTTTCTTACTATAAGTTACTTTTCTTTCATTGCAAGTAAAGTTTCTTCCTATTTTCTTCCTATTTATTTTTAGTTATTTAATATATTTTATTGATTTTTTTACAGAGAGGAAGGGGGAGGGATAGTTAGAAACATCAATGAGGGAGAAACATCGATCAGCTGCCTCCCGCACACCCCTTACTGGGGATGTGCCCGCAACCAAGATACATGCCCTCGACCGGAATCGAACCTGGGACCCTTGAGACCGCAGGCCGACACTCTATCCACTGAGCCAAACCGGTTAGGGCCATATTTCTTTTTAAATATATGTCTATTTATTAGAGTCTTATTTTCTTTTATTGATTTGCATAATTGGATTATCTAAATACCTTACTCTCATATACTTTCCTACACAGAGTAGAACTTAAATTGAGTAGGAATACCACAAATTGGTTGCTTCAGAGTCTGAGGTCTCAGATTTTTCATGGTTTTAAGTGAGAAGATAATAGGAGATAAAGTAATATCAGCCCCTTGTGTCCTTCCTTGTGGGTGGACAAGTTGTACTGTTTTGCAACTTTGAGTCTGATTGGCATGAAGAAAACCTTTTAGCAATAAGGAGAGGTTTACCAACAGAATCTTCGTTAGTATATCCAAATCCCAGGAGGGTGTGTGTGTGAGAGAGAGAGACAGACAGACAGACAGACATGATGTGCTAGTTTAGATTTTATATGGGCTCTTTGCATCACACACAAAAGTCACTTCAAGGTTGATTAAATACTTCGATGCACCCGACCAGAGTGGCTCAGCTGGTTTAATTCCTGGTTAGGGCACATGCCTGGGTTTTGGGTTAGATCCCCGGTTAGGGCACACACAGAAGGCAACCAATTGATGTTTCTCTTTCCCATCTCTCTAAGCACATCCTCTAGTGAGGACTAAAACAAAAAGACCTACACTGTTTCAGATTCCACTGTTGAATGGAAAGTTGAACTGAAAGTTGAACTAAGCATGGGAGGAAACTGCTAGATAGGAACAATGTTGCACAGATAAAAGCCTTGGGTAGCCCTGGCCCCTGTAAGTCAAAGCCAAAGCTTTTAGAAGACCCTGGGTGGGAATGGTGGGGGGAGCGGGGGAATTGAGGGAAAAGGAAACATATGTAAAACTTGAGGCAATAAAAAAATTTTTCAAGAAAAAGCTTTTAAAAGAAAATGTAGGAGGATATCTTGCATAGGGAACAGGTTCTTTCAAAGATAGGAAGGAAATTATTTGATAAATTCAGCCACATTAAGATTAAGAACCTTTCATCAAAAGACAAAAAAGTGAACAAACACAAAATAGGAAAAGATTTTAGTAATGCATATAACTAATAAAGAATACGTATTCTGTGTGATTGTATATCCAACTCCATAAGAAAGACAATATTAAAAATTGCATATGTACTTTCAGAGGAAACCGATATGGTTAATAAGTACTATATATGAAAAGTTGCTTAACCTCATTTTTAACCAGGGAAATTCAAAATTACTGCCACATTAGCACAATTTTAAATCTAATCATATTGAGTGTTGGTGAGAATGTGAAGCAGTGAGAACTTTCATGCACTGCTGGAAACATTTTCGAAACAATTCAGCATCACCAAGGAAAATTGAGCCTATAGAACCCTGTAATTCCACTTCTTAGACTGTACCTTAGAAGAACTTGTGGCACAGCAGTAGATAAGTACAGAAGTGTTCAAGTGAGCAGAACCGAAGCACCCCAGAAAGGCCCATAGGAGTGGAGTGGGTACCTCAGTTCTGGAGTGTTAGACATGTGCACCTATAGGGACCAAGTATCTCAAAATATTTTTTGAGTAAAAGAGCAGGTCATAGTTTAAAAACACAAAACTAAACAATGTGTTGCTTAGAAATCATACAAAGCTGGTAAGAACGATAAGAAATGCGGGGAGTGATTAACACAAAGCCTGGTATAGTTGGGAGAGTGGGAGGAAGCAAAGAAAAAGCTGTGTCAGTAGGACATATGGAGACTTCATAGTTTTCTATTTCTTAACTTGGGGAAGAGATTTGTGGGTATTAGCTTTATCAGACTTGATGCTGTGTATATGTTTCATACACTCCTATTTATAAGATACACTGAAGAATAGCAAAGTTGCCCTAGCCAGTTTGGCTCAATGGATAGAGCGTTGGCCTGCATGAGAGAGAAACATTGACCAGCTGCCTCCTTCGCACTCCCAACTGGGGACGTGCCTGCAACCAAGGTACATGCCCTTGACCAGAATCAAACCTGGGACCCTTTAGTCCGCAGGCCGATGCTCTATCCACTGAGCCAAACCGGCCAGGGCTCATCGATGTTTCTAACTCTATGCCTATCCCTTCCTCTGTAAAAAACCAATAAAATATATTATTTATTTATTTTTTTAATATATTTTTTAAAAAATAGCAAAGTACATTTTTAAATCTTACATATTAAGGGGAGAGATTGATGAGAGAGTCAAGGCAAACAGGCCTTGGTGTCATCTCTGGTTTGGCAAATAGAAACTTAATTATCACAGGCAGTAATAAACAGTTTACTCTTCGGAGGCTAATTTAAAGTGTGCACATTTTATTTCCCTTTAGAAAACCTTTTGTAAGTGTATAGGTCACAGAGATGGCGAACCTATGATGCGTGTCAGGTGACACACGAACTCATTTTTTTGGTTGATTTTTCTTTGTTAAATGGCATTTAAATATATAAAATAAATATCAAAAATATAAGTCTTTGTTTTACTATGGCTGCAAATATCAAAAAATTTCTATATGTGACAGGGCACCGGAGTTAAGTTAGGGTTTTTCAAAATGCTGACACGCCGAGCTCAAAAGGTTCGCCATCACCGGTATAGGAAGTAGGTCGTTTTTTGGAGAGATTGGTCCTTTTTTTTTTTTTTAATCCACTTTACCATCTGGTGCCTTCATTGGCTTTTAAACCGATCATTAGTCTTACAGGATTTTGTTTTTATACTCCCCTCTGCATGCTTTGCTTTGGTTTTGACTGGGAGAGGCAAGGCACAGAGTGAAAGACACGTTTCCAAAGTTTGTGTCGGGCTTCTGAGTAAAAATCGGTCCCATCTTCTTTCCTCCTGTGCTGTAGCTCAGGTGCAGATCGAGGGCGATTTCCTGGCGTGCTCCTTCTCCATACTTGAGGAGCAGCCCATGGACATGCTCCTGGGCCTGGACATGCTGAAACGACATCAGGTACTCAGAGCTTCACTTGCTTTCGCATTGGCCTCTTGTGTGTGATGTGGTTAAACACATTGCGGACCAGTAGTTTTGCTGCTAGCTTTACCCAGTGGCCAGATAAGTTTCTATTGAACGAGTATAAAAACGTTTTATATAAATGTTAAAGGCCCACTTTAAAATTAAATACCCATTGCGTTTTGAAGTTATTTATTACATGTTCTTACAAGCTAATATCTTTTTAAAGTGTCATACTTTGTAAAACACTGTGTAATATGAAGCGAGAATTCTCGTGATCCGTCCACAATGTGTTAAATCCATCTGTTTTGAGATTAAATGGGCATTGTATAATGTTTAGTTTCTGATTAGACCTCAAGTAATTTTTTGCTGGGTTTGTAGGGAAGTGTGAGTAACACACAGTGGTGGTTTTATGCAAGTGCGAGTTAACAAGTTCCTTAGTATCTGGTCAAACTATACTTGGGAAGAAGAGCTTCAGGATTAAGGAAGAAGCCCATAGCTGTTGGGAATAGAAATGTTTATTTAGTACAGAGAGAACGATTTATCACTATATTCATTCACAGTGATATTTATATTTCTACTCCAAAGCCTAATAATTTGTTTAAAGATAAACAACTCTCAGTGAAGAAGCAATTAGTGTCCCCTGGGTAGTAAAATTGTTCACAAGGTTTTATATCTAGCCAATATTTTTATGTCACTAATACTCCTTAAAATTCTTTTAATACTGAATTTCAGTGTGCAGACTTTTAAGTAGAAGGAATGAGTGAATGCATGTATAAATAAAACCTATTTTATTGTCGCTGCCTTTCCTTATTTTTTTAGTTATGGTATAGACTCGTGGTCAGCAAACCGCAGCTCGTGAGCCACATGCGGCTCTTTGGCCCCTTCAGTGTGGCTCTTCCACAAAATACCACGTGCGGGTGCACACGTACAGTGCGATTGAAACTTCGTGACCCATACGCAGAACTCGTATTTTGTGGAAGAGCCGGTATTTTGTGGAAGAGCCGCATGTGGCTCGCGAGCCTCAGTTTGCCGACCACGGGTATAGACCAGAGTATCTCCAATTACAAATATAAAGCATATATGTATGCAATTGTCCTATATTAATCATAAAAATACACAAAGAATGAAATAAAGTATAGTTTTATATAGATTGCCTTGCCTTTATACCACTTTTGAGACCATTAGTACAGAGTTTAAATATAAGCTGTATGTATACAAAAAACAAAATGTAAAACTGTATAAATGATATGTCTCAGTTTTATTTTTAAGAGTCACATGTTTGTAAAAGGTGGAGCCATTGATTATGCCTGGCAATTTCCCAAATTTTGCACAATGAACATGTATTATATTTAAACTTATACGTGAATACTAGTATACATTATGTTCAACAAATAAGTGTGAACTGTATTCTGTAGAGATTATTCTGCTATAAACTTCATTAAACAAATTCTAAACTAACAGTGTCACCTAAGTTTAAAGTTTAAATGCTTTTAGGCAAAGTTGTTTGGAACCATCTCTGTCTCTGTCCATGTCGCTCTTTGTGAATGAGTTTTAAATTCGGGATCATAATTTTCCTGCATGGTGTTTCATCTGCCATCATCAGTCTTTGCTTTCTTCCTTCTAAGTGTTCCATTGACCTCAAGAAAAATGTACTCGTGATCGGCACCACAGGCTCACAGACCACCTTCCTCCCCGAGGCAGAGCTACCAGAGTGTGCCCGGTTGGCATATGGGGCCGGGCGGGAGGAGGTGCTCCGGCCGGAGGAGATTGCAGACCGAGAATTAGCAGAAGCCCTTCAGAAATCTGTACAGGATGCAGGTATTTGCAGTGCTGGGCTCTTGAATACCTAACTTTTTATTGGTGGGTGAGCAAGGAAGTTGAGCTTTAGAGGGTAGGAACCTTTCCAGGTCGTGATTGGTCTCATCGTCCTGTCAGATGTGTTTCTGTCCTCTTACCACCTTCTCCTGTCCCTCAGCACAACAGAGAAAACGTGGTGTTTCCAGGGTCAAGAAACAGCAATCCACTGCTGTGTGCAAGACAGAGTGGGAGCTGTTTGCTTAGGCACATTTTGGTAGGCTTCCTGAAAAGTCTTGTCTTTTTTCCTAAAGAAAATTTTAACAGTAAGCAGACGCTTCCTTTTGAGTCCAACAGTATTTCCCTGAAAATTTCTTTTCCTTTTCGTAGGCCCATTTATTTTGAACAGTGACTAAGCAGCCCAAACCGTTTTTTATCGACTGAAAGTGCTGCCACCAAAGGAACCAACAGTAAGAAGCATCATTGAACGTTAGTCAACACACAGGATTGTGCTGTTAATGAGGTCACAGTAGTGAGCCAGTTAGAACAGGATGTGAGCTATTGAAGTGAAGCCACCTATATGTGTGTTTTTTCCTAAGTCTGAATTGTAGCCCATTTCAATCTAAAGTCCAAGCCAAGTTTCTGGGTAAAATGGAGGAGCATGGTTTTGCTGAATCCCATGGGTAGTTTTTCCCTATCTGTTACAGAACAGTAACTCGGGTGCATTTTCTAGAAGCTGAAGAGAATTAACTTTTAACTTTGGGTTATTTATTTATTTATTTTTTTCTAAAATACATTTTATTGATTTTTTACAGACAGGCAGGGAGAGGGATAGAGAGTTTTAAATATCGATGAGAGAGAAACATCGATCAGCTGCCTCCTGCAAACTCCCCCCTGGGGATGTGCCCGCAACCAAGGTACGTGCCTTTGACAGAATCGAACCTGGGACCCTTAAGTCTGCAGGCCGATGCTCTATCCAATGCGCCAAACCGGTTAGGGCGGGTTATTTTTTTTAAAATATATTTTATTGATTTTTCACAGAGAGGAAGGGAGAGGGATAAAGTGTTAGAAACATCGATGAGAGAGAAACATCGATCAGCCACCTCCTGCACACCCCCTCCTGGGGATGTGCCCGCAACCAAGGTACATGCCCTTGACCGGAATCCAACCTGGGACCCTTCAGTCCGCAGGCCGACGCTCTATCCACTGAGGCAAACCAGTTAGGGCAACTTTGGGTTATTTTAAAGTCTTGAGTTGTCATTATTCATCAGTGACTGGTATCACATGTTGCATTTTTCGATATGGTAAAGTGTATTGGACCTACAGGTTCAGGGATCAGCTTTCTTCTAAAGACAAAAAAGATAAGAGCTTTAAAAGTAAGCAGCCAGATTTTGCCAGTGTCTGTTACTGGAGAACCCCCCCTCGAATGGACATGGGTAGCAGATGGAGACTTCTGAGGTGGTTTGTTCGCAGTCTATTCCACTACCTTATAGTTCAGATTTACCACAGGCTGCAGTTTTAAATGTGATTTAAGTATTTTATAGGAAAGAGAGAATTTTGAGCAACCAAACAAACGAGAAAAAATTCCGTTTTGTTTTGCTTTGTTTTGTTTTTATCCTCACACAAGGAAATGTTTTTATTAATTTGAGAGAGAGAAATCAGGAGAGAGAGAGAGAGATAGATAGATAGAGAGAGAGAGAGAGAGAGAGAGAGAGAGAGAGAGATCACTCATTTACTTCT
>NW_006293088.1:3011174-3015756 GCF_000327345.1 Myotis davidii | reverse complement strand
ATATGAAAATTGACCGGAATCCAACCTGGGGACCCTTCAGTCCGCAGGCCGACGCTCTATCCACTGAGGCAAACCAGTTAGGGCAACTTTGGGTTATTTTAAAGTCTTGAGTTGTCATTATTCATCAGTGACTGGTATCACATGTTGCATTTTTCGATATGGTAAAGTGTATTGGACCTACAGGTTCAGGGATCAGCTTTCTTCTAAAGACAAAAAAGATAAGAGCTTTAAAAGTAAGCAGCCAGATTTTGCCAGTGTCTGTTACTGGAGAACCCCCCCTCGAATGGACATGGGTAGCAGATGGAGACTTCTGAGGTGGTTTGTTCGCAGTCTATTCCACTACCTTATAGTTCAGATTTACCACAGGCTGCAGTTTTAAATGTGATTTAAGTATTTTATAGGAAAGAGAGAATTTTGAGCAACCAAACAAAGGAGAAAAAATTCCGTTTTGTTTTGCTTTGTTTTGTTTTTATCCTCACACAAGGAAATGTTTTTATTAATTTGAGAGAGAGAGAGAAATCAATGTGAAAGTGAAACATTGATCAGTTGTGTCCCCTATACACCCCTACTAGGGATTAAACCCGAGACCTGAGTATGTGCCCTGACCCAGAATTGAACCCACACAACCTTTTGGTGTACAGGATGACGGTAACCAACTAGGCCACTAGGCCACCCAGCCAGGGCAAATTCAATTTCACTCTTACCCGCAAGGCAAGATTGAATGAGATTGACATACCTACTTAGAATGTTTCACATTTTCTTAGTAACTTGTCAGCTTAGTCATAATACTCTATATTAGTAAAATAGAATATATTATCATTTTGTGAAATCTATATTTTCCCCCCACAGTTTTGGTGCTTTTATTTAAGAAACACTAGCTGATGGTAGCATTGCTATCTAAACTAATAACAGTTACCCTCTTTGGGTAATTACCTTTTATTAGAAAGCTTAGGAGATTAAAATAGAAACCACAGATGTTTTCAGGCAAAGTGAAGATGTATCCACTTCAAATGATTGAAAGGAAATGGCTCTTTACCCAGGTGACCGCGTGTTGCTGACGTGTATCGGCTTGTGCTGTGTTTGTAATGTTTAAGTAATGAGGTAATAGTATAACATGAGGTTCTATTTGTTGGGGACATTGACTTCCCTGTATCATCAAAGTCAAAATTCTGGACATAAAAGGTGAAATTATTTTTGCTAAAAACTGCTTCTTTGGTGGCTACTCATTACCAACGTGTCTTTTCTAGTAGTTGAAAAAATAATTCAGAATAAGAGCTGTATCTGTCTGTTTTCTAAAAACTAATTAAAAAATAAAGAAGTTAAGCCAGGCTAGATAATCATGTTTGGTTTGTATTTCTTCTATAAAGAAGTCTCAACTGAGAAAGGAATTTGGAAAGTGTCTGTTACGTGTGTTCACTTACCGTGTACTCCATAAGAGGATGTCCATGTCATGTAATTCTGTATATGGGCCTACCTCTTTTCACCTGTCTGACGTGTTTGTCCATGAATTTTCTGTGTGTAAAATTAATTTCTTTCCAAGTTCTATTAAAAATCTGTTGAAGTTGTCGCATTACTTTATGTATTGTGAGAGAATTCTTTTGATGTCCAAACTACAGAAACATTCCCCAGCTTTGACTGCCAGTTCCTGAGGTTAAAGATGGCAAAGGAATGGAGACTATAACCCCGCATGCTGTGTGGTTTGCATTGTTAACCCAAGTTTGCTTGTCTGTTTCCTAATTCAAACAGAGCGTCAGAAGCCATGATGCATGTAGTGTGTGTGTACTGCAGCTGGAGTGGGCCCCAGACCAGGTATTTATAGACACTCCCTAAGCCTTCCATCAGTCGTCCGTGGTCTATATCTGCAGCAGTTTTGGAACTTAGTGTCCGTCATTCACCATTTCACCTTGTTTAATCTGGTTACAACTAGCCTGTATATATGTTTGTATGTTAGCATACATACACATCTAAACGTAATTTCTTATTTAAAATTTTATCCATTATTAGAACAGTCCAAGGGGAAAATCCTAGAAAAGCAATGTCCATCTAACTGACCGTTGTGAATTTCAAATCAAGCATGTCAGCCTCACAGCCCTTTGTTGGATAACTCGTCATTTAGGGCTTTCATAAGACCTGAAAACTGTAAGGTCTTTTTGCACATTACTGCACATGCCTACCTAGAGCTATAGAGCGGTAGAACTTTTCATTCTGTTGAAGAAGAAATGGAAACAGGCCAGGTGACTTGTGCAGGGTCACCAAGTCAATAATAAAGGTGGAACTGGCATTTTATACTCCCAGCAATGAGAGCTGAGACCCTGCTTTTGCCTCTCCCTGGCCGGACCGATTTCCCCATCCCCACCCTCCCTCTATTTCCCTGAAGTGTAAAGGTGGCCATTGTCGGCCTGAGTATATTGGCTAATACATCAAGAGGAGGAAAATTGGTCTTTTAAACTATCAACCTTGGACGTTATAGGGATTTGCAGGCTGGTTGTAATGAGATACGTGGGACTTAATTTCTTCTTTCTTTTTCTTGAAAGGCTGGGTTAAAAGCAGGCATAGTTTAATTATTCTTAATATCCATTGCCCTCATCGTCTTCTCCTATCTGATGGTACTGACCCAGTCCTCCCCTGCATTTAGGACTTAGGCCAGTGAAACTGACCCTCTCAGCTACAGGAGAAGTATGCTGCTTTCGTAGTGAGTACAAAATACACTCAGACCCTGTTCACCTTGACCCCACCCAGCTGTTACAGCTGTCATATCAGTTGCCAGAAGGCCATTGTCATTCTGCCCCCAGCCCATGCTGTTAACATGGATATTTCACTACAATGCGTCTTTCCTGTTCACAGTAACTCAACATTGAATCTTTTTCAGAGTCAGCCTTAGAGATTGACAAGTAAAACTAATAACTGTTTTTAGACTCTAAGGGATATGGTTTGCACTGAGATAAATGCTGTTTTCCTGTTTACCCCTAAACTATAAGTAAGACTGTTTCATAGAAGCCTGTCACTCCCTGGCATAGTGCTTCATCGTCTCGTGCTGTTAACCAGTGTTGTGTCAGAATGATCTAGAGCCATCTGAACTGTAACTGCATTGCTTCATGACTTCTTAAGTCAAGATCAAGCCCCCATGTTGGACACTAATGTTGAGCATGAAGCAACTAAGTTGTATCTGCCCTAATAGATTGTATTGTGAAGTCATTGTTGTTACCAGCCTTTGACTTTTGAAGATTGTATAATAATTGCATAGAAGACAGTTTTTAACTGGATCAGTGGCAAAAGGAGAGTTGTCATGTTTAATGACAGCATGTTTGCACTGAGGAAACGTTTGACCCTGCCATCTTGTGTGACTGGTCAGAAAGCTACAATGGGTCTATTGTCATTGCCTATTGAAAACTATCACCTCCACTGCCCGAACTACCTCCACCCCCACTGCCTTGCCCTTAACATACTTAAGTGTTCTTACTTAGTTATACTATGTTCATGTGATAAAAGTAACTGGCAATCTTTTTATTGGTAAGATGATGACTGGGATTTAATCTGTTTGGTCTTTAGCTTTACTTTTGTTCTCACAGTCAACGCTCACATAGTTTTACTGTTATTTTGGGGAAGTTTGGATAGAAATAAATAGAATGTTCACCTCTGTCTTGTGGAGATCCCCAAGCATTACATTCTTCTTCCTCTTTATAATCCTGCTCTGACCCAGATGATGTGCCTGGTTTAGACTTGTCATTCATAACCTCAGTGTTCACATCTGAAACACTGAAAGTATCTTGGCATGAGAATCATCTAGTCAGAGAGCTTCAGAATTTGTAACGTGCTTAAGAATTACCGGGGAGCTTATTGGAAATGCAAGTTCCTAGGTTTACTCCCAAGAAAGTGTCCAAAAATATGCATGCTCAGCAAACATCCCAGCGATTTTAGGGCAAGTGGTGGAGAGAACACACTGGGGAAAGTATCCCAGGGTTCTGAACTCACAAAGAATAAAGGTACTGAAATGGCCTTCAGTCTTGAGCACAAACCAGCCATCATGTGTATGTTTATTAATGGTACTTAAACAGTGCAGTATGCATCTTTTATTAACATTCCTACCTCTTATTTTCATGCTGTGATGTTAAATTGTCTACCACGGAATGGTTCTTGTGTAATATAAGCAAACCCAAGTTTAAGACCTGTCCTATGGTGTTTAGATTTGTATCCTCTGGTAATTCAGTGGCCTTCATAACCTGCTGATCTTTTTTCCTCTCCCTTTTGTTCCATGTAGAGAAAAGTGGTGAAGAAACTACCTCACTGGGAATGTCATCGTTACCAACTTCAGATGGATTTAACCGTCCGGCCGGTCCTTCAGGACAGAGTCCTGAGATTGGTAATCCTGTGAGTCTCGCTCACTCTGTCTCTCCTTCAGTCTGCCCCCTCAAGCCCAGTGACCCAGACAGCATCGCACCGAACGCTGTGAAGGCCTCAAAGGCTGCCACTGAATTCCAGATTCCCTCTGAAAAGAAAGAGCCTCTTCCTCTACAGGATCTCCCTGGTCCTGCTTCTCCAGCACACTGGAGTTTGGCTGTGCCCTGGCAGAATTCACCCGAGG
>NW_006293088.1:2996392-3011053 GCF_000327345.1 Myotis davidii | reverse complement strand
GCTGAAAGAAGCACCCAGAGCCTCGACTCTCCCGTTCACCCAACACAGGACGTGTCTGTCACAGCGACTAGGATGCAAGAACCACAGAGGTTTCTAGGTGAAAAGGGTTGGCATCCAGAATGTCAGACTCTGAGTCAGGTGAATGGCCTTCAGCAGCAGGAGGAACCAGAGAATGGACAGCATGAGGTTGAACAACAGAATGTGCCACATGACCGAGAACATCTTTGTAACAAGGGGGACCGTGAGCTTCTTGGAGAAAGGCAACAGAATCAACCAAAAAGTGTGGATGTGGAAGCTGCAATGAAAGGAGACAGGCTGCAGCAGATTATGGACCTCCCAGGTGCACAGAGCAGTCTACCCTCAGGATGCTCTGACTGCTCCAGTTCAGAAACACTTATGGAAGTAGATGTAGTTGAACAGCCCCTACTGGCAGGCGGCCAGAATGCCAATGTCGAGAGTGTCAGTGCATCTGATCTCACCTTAGATAATCCCTTGATGGAAGTGGAAACATCAAAATGCAACCCTTCATCTGAAACCTTGAGTAGTTCCATTTCCTCTCAGAATTTACAGCTCCCAGAAAGCAATGTGGAAATGTCTGGAACAAATGCAGACACCGGGAATTGCTCCCCTGCTGTAAGTCTCTGTGGCAGTTGTCAGCCCTCTGTGGAGTCAGCAGAGGAATCTTGCTCCTCCATCACAGCAGCCTTGAAGGAACTTCAAGGACTTCTGGTCACTAGTAGTAAACCAGCTTCAGAAATTCCATCTGAAGAAGTTATCTGTCAATCAGAAACAGTAACTGAGGGCCAAACAAGTCTGGGGGTCCTTTCTGAACGATGGATCCAGAGTGAACAGTGTTCACAGGTCTCCTTTCATCAGGCCACATCTGTTTCAGTAAAGACAGAAAAATTAGTAGACACTTCCGCTGGCACTGGAATGGAAGATACAGCAGATGTTAACTTCAGGGGTCCCGCTGAGGGCCTAGTAACTGACTCAGAAGGTGTCCCCCGGTCAACGGAATCAGTAAATGAGAGTTCTGTCATTCTAGCCTCAGCCAAAACGTCTAATCAATTACACTGCACCTTAGGTGTAGAAATTTCACCAAAACTTCTCGCAGGTGAGGAGGATTCACTCAATCAGATTTCGGAGCAAACTAAGTCCTTGTCATCAGATTTCATATTGGTTAAAGATTTGGGTCAGGACACACAGAATCCAGTGACAGATGGGCCTGAGACCAGAGAAGATGTCTGTCCTGAAGCTGCAGGGCCACTTGTTGAATTTGAGCCACCTACCAGCTATCCATCATCAAGTCCCTCCATTCTCCCACCATTACTTTTTCCTGCTGCAGACATTGACCGGATTCTCCATGCCGGCTTTACTTTGCAGGAAGCTCTTGGGGCTTTGCAACAAGGTGGTGGAAATGCAGACCTTGCACTTCTTATTTTGCTAGCAAAGAACATTGTAGTTCCTACATAACCATGGAAAAGTGGGCTAGACCATACTCCATTCCCTTGGAAAAGCTATTATACACACATACACACACTCACCTGTACTAGTAGAAACCTGCAAGCAGAATGTTGAGCCAGATTTTTTTTAAAGATTTTTTTTTTCAGCCAAAGTAATTTATGATCTCTTGTCTGATGAATTTGTCTATTAGTTAAAATTTGGGCCTTTTTAAATGTAATGGCAGTATATGTATACAAAAGCTTTTTATTCTCATTAAGATGATGTATTCTGGAATAAAATTGATGGCTTTGTGTTTAGCATACCGTTTTAGAATGAGAGTGAGTCTTGGAGAAGCAGAAGCCCTGAGAAATCCCACCACCCATGCAGCTAAGAGCACACTTTGGCTGTGTCTGTACCACAGGCAAGGTGGTATGGCTTGTTGGTTCCATTGTCAATTTACAAACTTTTGATCACATAATTTGGGTGTTCGGAATTCTACCCAGTGCTCTGTGTATTATGACTCATCAGTTATAACAGGAAAATTGAATAATTGAATAATATTGCCTGGCGTGGTTTGTGGTTAGGATTTAACATTTTAAAAGGATGAATCAGGAGGGTTTAAAACTTGAGTTACTTTGTACATCATAGGCTGCTGCATGGATTGCCACCTTGGATGGGGTATTGTAGGGGAATTGACATTAGAGTGAAACATGGTGCTACTCAGATTAATAAAACAAACAAACCTGGAATTCCATTTGCAAATGTCTTGGTGATGTTTCAAGAACTGTGAGTGAAAAATAGTGACCTAAACACTGGAATTTACTCGTGGGTTTGCTAGCATCTCACTGATCACACTTCAACCCACAATGACAAATGATGATCTCGAGTCCAGTTAATGGGCTGATGGTCAGCAGTGTATTTCCTTTCTAAGTCCATCTTCTGGGAAGTTCTACTAACGCTCAGTTTGAGCTGTGATCTGAGTGAACTAGCGAAGTGCGAACCGTGCCACTGGTTTGTCATGGTGCTTGGAATGTCCGTCTGGCGAGTGTGCTTCATGGCAATAGAGATAAATAGTAATGGCAGTTTCTGACTCCGTGGCCTTTTATTAGATGGTTGGTAGTGTATTCCATCCCCGTCTTTTCTCAGGAGTTTCTTTTATTAAACAAGACTCATCACATTTGTGTTTACCATGTCAAGTCGGAGTGGGGCATAGTGTATAGAGGTATTTATTGTGGCCTTTTACTAGATGAGGACTAGCCCTTGGAAATCACTGTGCTGTGGGCCCCACTGTGCAATAATGCTTCTGGAAAGACATCGGCTCTTTTCTACACCTAGAAGGAATCTGAAATCTTGTTTTATTGAAAAGAATTTTGAGCATGATAATTCCCAATTCCGGTTACACTTTGCAACGTGTTTGAAACAACCTTTGAAGTGGTGATTTGTGAACTTAGTGTTCAGTGATTTTGTCTAAAGTCTGACTCTCTTTAAAAGCTTATTCTTGACATCAAAATTCAAGTCATTTTAGCACAATCAAAATGGAGGCTCATATCTCAGGAGTTTTTGAAATTTTAATTTGGGGCTACTTCATGCATTTCTCTTGTACCCTGTTCCATCTTCTCTTGGCTGTGCTGTTTGTGTGCGTGTTAGGGGACTTTAGTAACGTGATGGAACGTCACCTAGGTCCGTCACAATCTTCTGAAGTCAGGATTGTGACAAGTTGTAGTTAACTGTTTGCAAGAGGGCGCTCAAAACAACAGGCTAGCCAGATTGTCTTCAAAATGTCCTTTCAGACAATCGTGCTGCAGACCCTCTCGCCCGCCCTACACCAAAGATGTACGATGCACTAGGGAACTGCTTGTAGGGTTTCTGTCCGCCACCTCCGAGAGCTGTGACTGTAATGAAGTAGTTAGTGCTGTGATTGGGGCAAAATCGGTGGCAGTGCAAAGGGTTCCTTGTATTTGCTTTGTGCGTTTATAAATCTTTAGGGCCACAGAGTGGTGGGTGGGGTGGAACTTAGCAGTGACAAGAAGGCCTGTGTGAAGATGGGCCTCACACTGTTCTGTGAGCAGGTGGCATGCACCGCTCAGAGGCCTGTCCACTGTCTTTTCACAGTGTGGGGACTGGGGAATCAGTCCCAAAGATGGAATATGGAAGGTCAGTCTGGAACAGGTTTCATTGCAATAGCCTTTCAGTGTATGTGTATTTATGATTAGACCTGTAGGTGTCCATGTATTCTTGTTAGGAATACTTTGAATGAATTTAACCCAAATATCCTTGTCCTTGTCCATCATTTATTTTCCAATGTATAATTGCTTTTTATTTTTAAGATCTTATTTCCTGTCCATCATTTTTTATGCAAGTTAGGTTGTTGATATTGTGAGGGTTTTGAGTCATTTGTAAGTTCAGAAGTTCTAGAGTGTGACACTAGTGAACCTTCACTGGCAGTTTTTATTCCAAATGCAGAAATTAGAGATTAACTTCTCTAGGAATCAAATAAAATCATTGTGAAACTCCTTTGGTTGCCAGCAGAACTGGTAAGTGCCAGCCCAACCAGTAATGCGCCCCTTTACTGGGCGGCTCCTTCACCTTTACCAGTCATGGACAATGTTCTGATTAGTGCTCACCTCCAGGGCTGGTCTGTCTGTTCACCAGAGAGAAGATTTTTATGTATAACTTCCGCATTTCTTCTGAAGCAGGTTCCTGTGTGTAAAAATGTGTTTGGTAACCAGACACCTATATCTACGTTACAGATTTTGCTTATTGAAGGTGATAGGAATTATTTCCACTTGTACCTGGTTAGGCCCCCAGACGTCAGCCAGTAAGCAGCCTTCATCCCAGAGTTTGGGCTTTAGCCATAAGCATAAAGATTACCAATTGCTTGGCGAAGGGAACTGGATAGATGGTGAGTGTGTGTTAAGACTATTTTGCCTTGCAGCCTACCCCACGTGTTTCTCCTTAAATACCCAGCAAGAGGGTTGCATAAAAATGGAAAGATACATGAGGCTTCATGTCACTGATTTTATTATAACCATTTCTAGTGGAATCTGCCTGTTCTTAGCACTTCTGTCTCTAGTAAAAGCCATAAAAATGTTGGTTTAACCGCCAGCTCTAGTGTGTATATATATACATGTGTGCTTGACAAATATCCTACAGTTAACTTTACATAGATTAAAACGCAAACAGTTTTCATATCTACAGATCTATTCTTCACTTGTGGCTTTTACCCCCTCTGTATATAAAAACAGCCTTACAACTAAGTGGCTAGGAATTGCAGTGCTTTCTGATTTCCTTGTCTTACCTGTTTGACACCTGCCCTGAGGGTAAACAGGATACTTGAACTGTTAAATATTCCAAAGTTGTTATCACTGGTAACATAGTAAGAGAAGCTGATTGGATGATGCCTTCTGCCATTCTCTAGCACAGATTCCAGAAAGCCACGTTTCTCCTTTGAATTTGGTGACTTCGTGTACTCTGTGGCTTCACTAGAAAAAAGTTTCCCATTCCCATCCTAGAAGATGACTGTTCCCTTTCGTGTTAGGAGTTCCATAAAGTAAAAAGCTTTTCCTCTGAAAGAATTTAAAGTGCCAGTTCCTCTTAACAAAATAGATTCAGAACATGTCCTTGAGAACAGGAAATGTAAAACCATGGCTCAAGTCCTGTTCCTCAGTGGGTGCCACTAGGAGTTCATTGCATAAACTAAAGAACTTCAGGTGAACCTTCTCTTGTGCCTTGGTTTCTCCAAATAGCAGAGGCATCTACTTTTGGTGGGAAATGAATAGTATGGGGGCTCCATTGAAAGTGGCCCTCCTGAAGATAGGGGGCACACATGGGGCGGCCTTGAGGCTCACCTTTAGTGTTCATTCAGAATGGTCCTGCACCAAGTCATTTGGTAGAACTAATTGAAGAGAGAAGGTATTCAGAAATCAGTTTATGCTGGGGGGGGTGGGGGAGGGTAGAAGTACAAGTAAATGGAAGATGACCTTTGCATGCAGGGTAGAGACATGATGGAGATACGGGTGTGCTGTAGCATCCTCCCTGGTTCCCCCGAGCGTGGCTGCTTGGAACACTGACCATCAGGGCCAACAGGACTTAGAGGGTGCTGCCGGTCTTGCTGTTCTACAGCAGCTGAGTGCAATATGTGAAAATGGGGACCTAGAGCAGGACATGTAGCAAGCAAGGGTGTTGGACCGGTGATGGGCAGCATTTATAAGAGGATTCAAGCCTCTAGCAAACCTTTCTATGGGACAGCTCCATCAGAAGGACAGTCTTAAACCCATTATTTAAATGTCATCACATGTTGTGATCCTGCGGCATACAGGGAGGATTTCTGGACTTTTTAACTACTCGTGATTTGGGTTTCAGTGAGTTATGTATTGGTGATTGGTAACCTAAACCCTCTGGGGGCTCCAAGGTGAGAGGCTATAGCTGATAACGTTTTAGGACACAATCTTATAGAATGAAATCTGCAGAGAATGGTTCAAGAGTGTAGAAGTTAGAAAATATTTTTTGCCTAAAACTAAGCAAACAACAAAAGACCTGGAATGGAGGCGTGGAATACAAAATTAGGATAATGCTTACAGAACAGAACTATATCCCTTTAAATATGTACCATACGGTTTTCATTAGCTGACTTGAGGAAGGGACATGCTGGGATTATTTTCCCTGGGAAATACATGTCTGATGGGAAATGATGCTGTTTACCAGTAGTTTGTTTTATTCACAACCTTGAATGAATGCATCTGTGGCTTAACGAGAGGCAGACAGACCCTTACTAGTTTCCTACCGGAGGCAGCAGTTGGGTTTATTTCTAAATCCCTCTGGTCTGAGGTTACCTGATGCTGACCAGACTTTTTCCTTCCCTGAAGGCTCCACAGCTGAGTTAATGCCACCCATCTGTGACCTTGCCCTCTGCGTGATTATATTTCCATTCTCTGTCCTTTTGTCATTCTTTTGAGCTGGTTCTGGTGATGAACTCAGAGCAATTCAGCATAGTAATTGCATTTGCTTTTTTCACTGTGCACCTCTGGTGGAAGTTAATTTCCTCATTTTAATTCTAAATCTCATCTTCATGGCAAGTTGGGCCAATGGCCTTTGCACTCAAGGTTTGTTTACCAGTTGTGTAGCCATGTTTGGCAAATCTGAGCAAGTAGACATGGCTCTTTTCCCTTTATTTGTTCTTGCTATTGCTCATGCTTTCCTGGCTTTTCTTTACACTTTGAGACTACTGCATCTTAGAAGAACTGGGCTGATTGGCAAAATAGGCTTGCCAATAGCTCAGTCTCTCCCAGAATGCTTTGGTTTTGAGAGTTGGGAAACTCTGAGAACTTAAGGGAACCACACTCAGGAATCCCAAAGTTGGTTGCGTTGTGCCATTGGTTTAGGGGCTGGACATAGGACCAGTCTGTAGCTGAGTGAATTAGATGCATTTGGGTTTGAGTTTGTGTCACGTAATGAAATGTAAGTCAGCTCTAAATAATCAAAACACTTTCTTTTCTTTTTTTTAATAGGAACTTTCTAAAGGAAAGTGATGTGTAAAACATTTGATATTTAAACAATAAAGTTTTTATCATAAGACTCTTGTTTGATCAATTTCTTTTCAGTGGAGATGGTTAATTAATTTGTATCCCTGTCTCTATCTCCCTGTCCCTCTAAATAACTTCTTCCCAGGCTCTGTGACTTGCCATGTGCGTGAAACCCAGAAGAAAGGGGCATCTCCACGCCATTAAAGTAACTTGCAGATAAACACTGCAGGAGGGATGCTGTTGCTGTTCATAAGGTGTGCGTTGTGGCTCCACATAGGCAGTTGATGCAAAGTAATAGAAACAGCACTGGCGATGGGGCACTGTGGTTCAGGCTGGTCTCCAGAGCCAGGCTGCTTGGGTGTGAATTTCAGCTTTGCTACTTACTAGCTATGTGACTGGGTAAGTTACCTAACCTTCCGGTGCCTCAGTTTCCTCTTCTATAAAATTGGGACAATTGGGGTCACAGGGATTAAACAATACATGTAAAGTCCTTAGAAAATTACTGGCACATTGTAAGTGCTCATTAGATATTAACTAGCATCCATTGCATCACATGAGATTTGAGGATGCTAAGGGAAATTTTCAGAAGTCGGGCAACTCCAGCAGTGATGTGTGGGAAGGGAGGGCTCAATCACTAAGGGCCCTGGGCTACCAGGGTTCTGCCCTTTTCAACAATGTGGCTTCCAAGATTACTTTGGACATCAGTATGTAGCTGACATACCAGGAAAAGAGAATGAGGGTTCGTGGAAGCTTTTACACCAGGCCTGGAAGGGGTGTTCATCACTTCTCTACTGCATTTCACAGGCTGGAACTTTGTCTCATGGCTATGCCACACTGCCAGGGAGGCTGTGAGGCCTGATCGACTTGCGTGCCCGAGATAAGGAGTACAGTATGGTGGTCAGCCAGCAGTCCCCTACTTTCACCTCAGGCATGGAGAGCGCCCCACCCCCCACCCGAGCATGCCACAGACCTCCGTCTAGAACAGGGATGGGCAAACTTTTTGACTCGAGGGCCACAATGGGTTCTTAAACTGGACCGGAGGGCCGGAACAAAAGCATGGATGGAGTGTTTGTGTGAACTAATATAAATTCAAAGTAAACATCATTACATAAAAGGGTACAGTCTTTTTTTTAGTTTTATTCATTTCAAATGTGGGCCGTAGTTTGCCCACGGCTGATCTAGAATCTTCTGCGATGCCCTGTTCTCGTTTGTGGCTTTTTAAGGTCTGACAAACAACTGGAGGTACCTTAACTGCTCCTACCCGTATACAAGTGTTGGCGCAGGGACAGACAGCTGCAGTAGAAATTCATAAAAGTACTAACTTACCAGCTTATACTGCATCCCTGCTCACAGCTGTTGGTATGGGAATGGGATTAACAAATTCATCAATCCTTATCTATTGCTTTTGTCCTTTAAAAACTTAGAGCTAGGGTGGATTGGTTCCTCCTAGAAAGTTCCTAAGGCCAACGTGTTTTTCCTGTTCTGCCTCAGGAATCTGAAGTGCCCTGAGCCCCAGATCCTCCATCCCAGCTGCTCCTGTCACCGTCTTCCCCGGAGAAGTAAAGGGCAGCTTCATCCTTTCGGTTGCTCACTCTCAAACCTTGACGACTTACATGCCCTGCATCCAATCTACCCTAAGTCCTGTTGGCTCCACTTCAAAGTCTATTCGAAAGCTGATCCTTTCTAGAGCCCTGGTCCCAGGCAGGGGCACCTCTCAGCTGGGGTATTGCAGGAGGCCCCCCAGCCCCTGCCCTTGTCTGCCTGCTTTCCCTTAGAACAGCTGCCAGTGTGAGCTGGGACCCTTCAGTGAGTCCCATCCCAGAGTGAAAGCCAGTCCTTCAGTGCCCCCAAGGCCGCTATTCTGCCCTAACCTCCTGCTTCCCTCCCCCTGACCCTGCTTGACCTCACCATGCCCTCACCGTGCTCCCCACCTCAGGCCTTTTCTGCATTTGTCCCCTCGTCTGAAATGCTCTTTCCCCAGGCACCTTCATGCTTTTTCTCTCGCTTCCTTCAGGTCTTGACTCAAATATCACCTCAGTAAGGTCTTCTCTGGCTGCTTTTTCTGAAATTATAGCCACCGACTCCTCTTCCTGTGTCACTCACTTCCCTTACTCATTTTCCTCAGCAGTGACCCCACTACCCAACACACTGCATGTCATTTCTGACCTAGTTTATTGTCTTCCTCCCTCATTAAAACATAAGGTCTATGAGAGTAGGGATTTACGTCTGTCCTTTTCACGGCTATTTCCCCAGTGCCTGATGCCTAGTAGGGTTTTGAATGAATAAATCCACAAACACTGTTACACTGCCTCCGTTTCTCAGTTCAAAGGCCCTAAGCGGCTGTACCATAAATGGGGTGACAGCAGAACTTGGTTGTTGAGATCAGTTTGCAGGTTTTAAAGATTCTAGACCAGGATGGCTGTTGAGTTTGAGTAATGTAGGTTTTATTTTTCTTCTTTTAAGTATTTTTTTTTTATTGATTTCAGAGAAGGGAGAGGGAGAGAGAGAAACATCAATGATGTGAGAGAAGCATTGATTGGCACACCCCCTACTGGGGATCCAGCCCACAACCCGGTCATATGCCCTGACCAGGAATTGAACCAGTGACCTCTTGGTTCCTGGGTCAATGCTCAATCGCTGAGCTGCACCCCACTGGGCTAATGTAGGTTTTAAAAGACAGATGACATTCTGAGGTTAGTAAACTTGCAGGCATCCATGTGAAGTAGTACTTTTTTATTATATCCAAATGTAAGACTAATTTGAAATATCGATGAACTGCACTTCTCTGCTAATGGTTATACAGATTGGCCATAGTTCTTCATCCACTTTCTTCCTAAAATAGGCCCAAATCAGGTACAACGAGAAGCAACCTTCTATTGGTCCCTGGTGGTTGTCTTTTCTGGCCTTTTAATTCTTTCTTTTTTTTAATATATTTTTTATTGAATTTTTACAGAGAGGAAGGGAGATGGGTAGAGAGTTAGAAACATTGATGAGAGAGAAACATCAATCAGCTGCCTCTTGCACACCCCCTACTGGGGATGTGCCCACAACCAAGGTACATGCCCTTGACCAGAATTGAACCTGGGACCCTTCAGTCCGCAGACCGACAGTCTATCCACTGAGCCAAACCGGTTACGGCAGGCCTTTTAATTCTTTAGATGGCTAAAAAAATTTCTGCATCCCTTTGAGTTAAAAAATTCATCAGAGCCCTGACCGGTTTGGCTCAGTGGATAGAGCGTTGGCCTGTGGACTCAAGGGTCCTGAGTTCGATTTCAGTCAAGGGCATGTACCTTGGTTGTGGGCACATCCCCAGTGGAGAGTGTGCAGGAGGCAGCTGATCAATGTTTCTCTCTCATCAATGTTATTGACTCTCTATCCCTCTCCCTTCCTCTCTGTGAAAAAAACAATAAAATATATATTTTTTAAAAATTAATCAGAAGGTATTAATTCAGTAAACATTGAGTTATGTGCCAGATTGCATGAGCCGAGCTAAGATGCCTATTCCCATTACAGCGGTCCCAAAGAGACATTACAGTGGTCTCTTTGAAGAATGATGACAAACAAAATGCTACGTAATACTAAATTCTATGATGAAAATTGACTAGATTGGTCTGATGAAAGGAACTAGAGACTATTTAATGTTGAGTAATCAATGAGAAGGTCTCCTGAGAAGCTAACCTTTAACATTTGAGTGCCAAGTGAGGATTTGAGGTGTTTTATGTTAGGCTGAGGGGCACAAAGAGGCCTAAAATTTCCATAATTTATAACCACAAAAGTTTTGATCTTGCCTATGTGACAGTCCAAGGCAAGTGTTCCTGATTGATGGGCAGCTCTCCTCCACGTAGTGATTCAGGGAACCAGGCTCTTTACATCTTGTAAGTCCGACATCCTCTTTCCTTCATCTTACCTGGTAGCTAGAAGAAGAAACATCATGGAGAAGCCCAGCAGGGAAGTGGATCACATTATTTCTGTTCATGCGGTGCTGGGGAGAACTTAGTGTAGAGTCTTGCCTACTGCTAAGGAGGCTGGGAAATGTAGTCCAGCACTGCCTGACTGCAATGCCATCACTGTGGAGAGAGCAGATTTGGGTGAACAGCTAGAGGCCCTCCGCCCTGCTGTGAAGACTGTGCCAGCAAAGGCCCTCAGATGTGTACACACTGGCGTGTTTGAGAAACAGAAGGTCGGGGGGGACTGGCACACACCAGCAGAATTTAGGACATGAGTCAGGGAGGGAGGCTGGATCAAATCAGCTATGGCCTTGGAGGCCAGAGAAAAGAGTATGGATGTCAGTCCAGATGCTGTGACAGGAAGCTGTTGGAGGCTTTTAAGCCAGGAGGTTGGGTGATGTCCCAGTTTTCACCAACCCCGTCTTGCTGACTGGACAGTAACGGGGAAGGGACTGATGTTCAACATTTTAAAATAAAATCATCTAGAGTCAGGCCCACGAGGCTCAGTGGTTGAGCATCGACCTATGAACCAGGAGGTCAGGGTTTGATTCCAGGTCGGGGCACATGCTCAGGTTGCGGGCTCGATCCCCAGTGTGAGACCTGTAGGAAGCAGCTGATCAATGATTCTCTCTCATCATTGATGTTTCTACCTCTTTTTCCCTCTCCCTTTCCCTCTCCCTTCCTCTCTGAAACCAATAAATATTAAAAAATAAATAACATCACCTAGATTAAAGCTTCCTTGTTTTGGTTTACTCGGTCCTAGAGCTGTAGGTTGCACTTGCAGAACCACTGCTGTTACGTACAACCAGCCCCTCCTACCTCCCTCTCTCAGATGGGAATCCGCTTCACAAGCCTGTTGGACAGATGTTTCTAATCTCTCTCCCTTCCTCTCTGAAATCATTAAAAAAAATATTTTTAAAAAATACATTTCATTTTCAAAACAGCTTTCAGCTGTTACAGTGTGTATACATTTTTGGGGGACACCCTATATTCCCCCTTGGGAACAAATATATTTGCCTTGAGTTGGGGGGAAAGAGAAGAATTGGTCCTTTAAACCATCCTGCACCTTTTTTTTTTGTTAAATATATTTTTTTACAGAGAGGAAGGAAGAGAGATAGAGAGTTAGAAACACCGATTAGCTGCCTCCTGCACACCTCCCACTGGGGACGTGCCCGCAACCCAGGCACGTGCCCGCAACCCAGGCACATGCCCTCGACCGGAATCGAACCTGGGACCCCTCAGCCCGCAGGCCGACGCTCCATCCACCGAGCCAAACTGGCTCCAGCATCCTGCACCTTTTTTTACAGTCCTGTCCAATGACCTTTTCAGGATGTGAGGATGAAGGTGCCAGAATTTCTTTCTGTTTCCTCTCTGAGGCATAACACATCTTTGGGAAGAAGAGTAAAGGAGACAGTGGGCCAGGGCTATGGTCTCTCTAGGATCTTGCCTTTCTTCCCAACTTCTTCCTTCATCGGATGGAGTTCAGCAGTCGGAGACTTTAGGTGAGGACAAAATTACATGAAGAAGGAAGAAGAGGAAGAGGAGAAGAGGAACAACAACAACGAAATCATTGTTCCTGTGTCACTGATTTGGAAACGAAGACCGTGATTTGCTCGAGGCCCTCGCATGAGTCAGTCGAAGCTTTTGATTCCGATGCCTCAGAGTCTCGTGCCCTTCACATGTGATCAGCCAAGGGTTGTGCAATAAATGACTGGGCTTCAATTCTGAGTGTAAATGACTCCCCATAACAGGATTGATAGGCGTCCCGGTCGTGGGTGTTTGTTTGCGTTTGAATTGCCTTGTGTTTGACAGGCAAGGATGGATTCCACATTTAAGTTCCAGGCATGGGACCTTTACCTGCACGTGAGCACCCACACGGGGCCCCCCTCTCCCCTTTCCTGCAAAAAGCCTTGTGAGATTTAAAACTTTCTTTTCCCACCCACTCTCATACCCATGCAGACCTTAGGGATTTGATAGGCTGTGAGACCGGGTGCTGCTCCTGCATGTTGTAAAAAGTTGATTGTGACCTTACCCAGTGTGCGACGATGAAAGCAACAGGGCAGAAATGCCATCACCTCACAGCACAGGGGTACAGCCAAGCGATGAAAACGCCCACCGGTGGAAGCTGTCAAGTGCCCACGCCACATGGCGGGAAGGTGGCGCCCGGCAGAAGGTGCTGCCCAATGAGGGCTTGCTGCTTCACAGTGGAATGACCAAGCCAGTTGGTTCCACTCTGGGTTAAATGGCTTCTCATGAGCTGGGCTTGCACCCAACAGGTTGGGGCCTGTAGGCACCCTAACGCGGGTGGAGTAGGAAGGGAGTGCACCACAGCTATGAGACTGGCCATGCAAGCCGCCTTTCCTCCTCCTCCTCGCCACAAACACTTCAGACACCCGACTGTTTCTTTCCTCATTCTAAGTGACGTGTCCTCTGCTCTCCGCCTCTGCTCCACCTGTTCAGTAGCTGCAGCCTCCATCCCCACCTGTCACTCTGCCCCTGCCCACCTCCACGGAGGCGAGCTCTTTATTTTTTTAAACATTACTAATGAGAAAATGCCCTGGGTTTAGAGACTTACTTCCTCCCCTAAAGGGTTAGACCCGTGGTCGGCAAACTGCGGCTCTTTGGCCCCTTGAGTGTGGCTCTTCCTAAGCCTTAGGAGGACCCTAATTAAGTTAATAACAATGTACCTACCTGTATAGTTTAAGTTTAAAAAATTTGGCTCTCAAAAGAAATTTCAACCGTTGTTGATATTTGGCTCTGTTGACTATTGAGTTTGCCGACCACTGGGTTAGACCAAAGGGGTCACCTCCTAGAATAACATGAGGAAATGAAAAGGGATCTTTAGCTCAGAAAAGCATACAAATGGTTTCTGGACTCCACCATGTGCTGTCTGGTTTTAGGCAAATGAGCCCATCCCCCCATGTCATCTTTACAGGAATGCTGGGAGGATCCATGAGACAAATGTAGGCACCTGGTTCAGTGTGTGGTCCAAGTCAGCATCCAACACGTCATCATCGCCACCATCGTTCCCATGAGCAGCTCTCGCCCTGGGTTGTGAGGTGGTGACAGAATGCGGCGAGCCCAGTTTCTCAAGTAGTTAGTTCTCTTTCCTTTTCCTGAAATACACTCGTCCCCTATTCAGTCACATCAAAAGAAAACAAAACAAAACAACTACTACCATCTTGGGTGTCTCCTGGAGAAACTGAGGGCTGGGGAGGGATCTTGGGTGTGTATCGGGTGAGGCCCATCTAGGACAGGGATGGGGAATGTCTGAGGGGAGTAGGGTGTTTTGGAGGTGGGGAGGGGCAGCAAGGACCTGGGCTGTATAAGGCCAGAGAAATCATTATAAATATCCAAATGGCCCTTGGCAGGAAAAAGGCTCCCCACCCATGACTAGAACGAGCTGTAGAGTCAGTGTTTCAGGTAGGTGCCAGGGTGACTAAGTGTGGGAGGCGGCGGGAGGGGTAATCTCAGCAGAGAAGAGTAAAAGCTGGGGAGCTGAAGTTGAGAAATGGGGTGTCTTAAGCATAAAAAGGGGAGTGATCATTTTGCAATATAAACATGTCTTGAATCGTGTTGCATACCTGAAACTAATGTTATGTCAGCTATATCTAAATTTTTTGGAAGTAAAAAATAAGTATATGTTGACATTTGAAAAAAGAATAAAAAGGAGAAACTAAAGGAATATATTTATTTGGGACCAAAGGAGTGAAGTGAGCCAGGTAGGAGAGTGGTGTGTGAGGGGGAGG
>NW_006293088.1:2995692-2996300 GCF_000327345.1 Myotis davidii | reverse complement strand
GAGAGGGGCAGCAGCACTGTGGGTTTCAGGCTGAGGGAGTTGGTGCCCTCAGGGAGTGTGACCCTGAAGCAGTGGGATGGGGTGAGAGGAGGAAGGGCGCTGGGGCTGCAGGTGGAGTAGAGGGTGCTTTGGGGGTGTGGAGGGGCACCAGGGACCTGACATGGCCTGAAAGTGTAGGACTGAGCGTCAAGGTAAGGAACTGAGGACTGGAGGGCCAGGGTGGCCAGTGAGAGCCAGGGGGCTGGGGGCTGTGGGCAGGTCAAGGTCGGGGTGCTGGGGTCTCTAGGCTCCTCAGTGCCTGGGGCCTAGGTCTGTGCACTGGGGGGCGTCTGGAGGTCCCAGCATGGCAGCTGTCTCTGTGGCCCTGGCCAGCGAGTTCAGTGGTTAGAGCACCGGCCTGCGATAGGAAGGGTTCAATTCCCAGTCAAGGGCAGGTACCTGGGCTGCAGGTGGATCCCTGCCCCAGTCCCCCAGTTGGGGGCGCCTGCAGGAGGCCACCCTTGATGTGTCTCTCTGTGGGACTGATGTCTCCCTCCATCCCTTCCACTCTTCCTAAAAATCAGTGGGAAAAATATCCTTGGCTGAGGATCAAAAAAAACGATCAACCA
>NW_006293088.1:2990215-2994734 GCF_000327345.1 Myotis davidii | reverse complement strand
AGGGCATCGCCTCCGGTCCCGGGAGGTCTCCCGATCCCCGGCAGTTTGGAGGGGCTTCTCGGAGCCTGCGCCCTGGGGTGCATTTGTTGGCGGACCCCCAGGACCCAGCGACACCGCGGACACGTGCTGCGTGGGGCTCCCAGCCGCTGAGACCGTGGGCCCATTTCCCGGTGGGAAGAACACATTCCCTGTCGCGGGGCCCGCGGTCGGGGAGTCAGCTCCTTGGAAAGGGTCCCGTCCAGAAGGTAGAATGCGAGTCGGTAAAGCCAGGCGAGACCCGATGAGCATGTCAGGATGTCGCTGGATTTTGTTTTCCGACTTGAATTCCTCCATCACCCGTCCCAGCCTCCGAAACTGGAGGGTGGGGTGGGGTGGCTTGGGGTGGAGGGCTCCTCCGAGGATTTTATCACTCCAACACACCAAATGAAGAAAGTTAATTGAATCAACCGTTATATTTAAATAGCTTTTCTCCATTTAAATGCCTCGAAAGTAGTACCATAGGCAAGCAATTTTACCTTTCCTAAAGGTCCGCGTGGCTTAAAAAGATTCGAAATGCTCTTACTAAGATATCCCTCCAAAAAGCACAACTAAAAGTTACATTGCAGGCATCCCACCAAAGTTTATTTCTTTCATCCCCCCCGCCCCCCCCCCCAGCTTTGCTAAGGCGATTGGGGTGTAGGCTTTGCCTACCCAAGGAACGCAGAATGAGCCAAGACTCTCTTAAAACGCAATCCGCCTTTCGCAATGGAAGGGAAAGATTGCTGACTTTACTAATCTGATCTGGGCTGGTTACGGCCTCAGGTAGGCCAGGCCTTGCGTCTTTGGGTTTCCAGGTATCAAGGCGGCGGACAGGGACACTTTGTCATCAGTGTAAACATGGGTATTTTTGAAGGCAGAGACACGCTCCGTAAATCAGTGAATTGTGAAGGAGCCGTCAAAGTTCTTATCATTGTGTGGGCGTGGACAGGCACGTTTTATTGAGCCGTAATGAACGCCAGGCGATGCAAGTCTCACACTAGAAACCCGGAAACCCATCCCTGGGTGCGTCGCCAGGGAGGGCCTGACTGACTGGCATCCTGGCATCGGGCATGGATGGATTCTGGAGTCTAGCTGCCCTGCCCATTAATAACCCTGTAATTGTGGGTAGGTTCCTCCGCCTCTCCACACCTCGGTTTGTCCACCTGTAAAGCAGGCATAAAATCAGGGTTGTTTTGGAGAGTTAAGGAGAGGATGTACATAAAGTGTTCGGCACCATGCTTGACCCGGACTCTAAGTAAGTTGTCTTCGTCTGTTTGGGCGGCTGTAAAACAACACGCACTTATTGGTCACAGTTCCCCTCCTCCGGGCGAAGACCACTGCTCTCTCCGTGTCCTCACAGGGGGAAGGGGTGTGGGGACTCTGGGGTTTCTTTGGGAAGGCTGCCACCCTCGACCTAGCACCTCCCAAAGGCCCAACTCCTAATCCCACCCCATTGGGGGTCAGGACTTCAGCCTCTGAACCTGGGGGACACATGTTCAGTCTGTAGCTAAGTGGTCATTGTTTCTGTTTGTCATGGAGTTAATAATTCCTTACTTTTATAAGATCTGAAGACGGCTTAGTGCCTCGCCACCTAAAGGTTGTTGTACAACAACCCTCTGGACTTGCCGCCTACTTCCTTTGTCCGCTGTGTCTCAGAGAACTGTTTTATGATTCTTGCACCATGAGGTGCCTTTGGTTTCCTGAGGATCTGCTTCTCGTAGGAATCGGTTGGTTCGGTTGCAGCAGGAGGCGGTGCGGGCTGCGGTTTTGGGGGCAGATCTGCCCAGGAACACCAGCGTCACTTACACTTGTTATCCAGCCCGTGAGAGTGGCTCCACCTTTTTCTTCCATCCACCACGAGTGAAATGGTCTACCGATCCTTGTTGCATAAAGAAAATGAGATGTGGCCCTGCTGCTGTGGCTCAGTCTGCAGCGTAAGTGGTTGTCAATCTATAATCAGGAGGTCATAGTTAGATTCCTGGTCAGGGCACATGCCCAGGTTGCAGGCTCCATCCCCAGTGTGGGGCGTGCAGGAGGCAGCTGATCAATGATTCTCTTTCATCATTGATGTTTCTATCTCTCTCTCCCTCTCTCTTCCTCTCTGAAATCAATAAAAATATATAGTTGTTAAATTTTAAAAAAGAAAAGAAAATGAGATGTGTATTTCTGCAAAAAAATTTTAAGGATCCATTGTGTATAATTGTGTTGGGAGGGGGTAGTTTAGAACTTTTTATTGAAGTAGAATATACCTACACTCCTATATACCTGGGTGAGTTCTCACAGAGTGGAAACATTCACATATGCAGGACCTAGATCCAGAAACAGAACATAGCTGTCATCCCAGAAGCCCCCCTCTCCGGTTCCAGGTTCCCCTCCCAGCCGCTTCACCCCCAAGTGTATACAACCCCTCTCCCTAAGCCTGTTGTCAGGTTCAGCTATCTTCCCACCTGGATTCTGTGGTGGTGAACACGCACTGTGACACCAGAGAGGTGAAGTAGCTGTTAGCCACCGGGATCCGAGGGAACCTGTGTTCTCGGAGGCAGGGTTCCCGGGGGATTAAAGAGAGAGAAGAGTTTAATAGGGAGCGCAGGTCAATGAAAATGGTCACAGTGAAAGCAAGTTCCACCTGTTCTCAAAAGAAACGTCCCAGGCGCGGATAATAGGGCTTGTGGTTGCTGATCTGTTCATAGTTCAAGAGAAACATCCGAATCAAAGGCCTTTTGCTTCGGCGTGTGGTGCTAACGGAATAGCGTCCCCTCCAGGGGGGAAGCATCTTTTGCTGCGGTGTTGAGGACTGTGCTGCTGATGCACGTGCCGTGTGAGCAAAGGCTTTGTGCTGTGAGAGGCAGCCTCTGTCCCCCCCTCCACCGTCTCGCCCCCGACAGGCTGTACATTGGTTGGAGGGAGAATTTCAAAAATCACTACGGCAAGAAGCCTCAGAGGAGGAGGACTTAACTGAGTCTTGACAAATGGGTGAAATTCAGAGAAAGAGAGGAAGCTGGCATTCATGATAGAAGGAGCGGCCTAAGTACCCCCAAGGAAGTGGGGTGTCCGGTGGACTTCTGAGGACAGCGAGGAGACGGACCGGTGTCCGAGGGCGCGGCTTGGGGGGCTGGAAAGTCCTCTCCCCGGAAGCTGTACAGCACAGTGGATACAAACCAGGTGTCAGGGCACAGGCCTGGATCTGGGTTTGAATTCTGGGTTTGTCACGGACCATGCTGACCCCGGCAAATGGACCTCAGTCAGCCTCCCAGTCACAGCTTACTCGTGGTATTGTAATGAGAACGAAATTACTGGGGGCAACACACTGAGGCATTCAGCAAAAGCCTAGCACATAACGGGGCCCAAATAAAATTCAGCTGCCACCTTTACCTGCGAGTGTCTGTGTGAACTCCGCACGTACTCTCATGCAGTTTTCAGGAAAACTCTTTTTAAAAAAAATGTTTTTAATGAGTTTAGAGAGAGAGGAGGGGGGGGGGAGAAACATCAATGTGAGAGCGAAACATTGATCGGTTTCCTTCCCTCTGCACCCTGACTGGAGACCAAACCCACAACCCGGGCACATGTCCTGACCGGGTATTGAACTGGTGACTTTTCAGGGCACAGGACAACGCTCAACCAACTGAGCCACACCAGCTGGGCAGGCAGAGTCGTAACACTACACTTTCCTATTTTTTGCAAGCTCAGGGTCTGGCAAACTTCTTAAAAGCCCAGATGGTAAATATTTTCAGCACATACCATCATTGGCCCAACTACTCAGGTCTGCCCTGGTAGGAAAAAAAAAAAAAAGCAGCCTCAGAGAGCCCAATCATGTCTGCGTTCCAGTAAACCTTCGCTACAGCTCCAGGCAGCAGGCTGGAGTGGGCGGGCCGTCCTTTGTACGTGCACATGTGTGTTTACACGGAGAAGTCCTCGCGGGGGTAGGTTAGGGGTCCCGTTCAGAGACATTGGTGCATCTGTCCCCACTGTCCTGGGCCCTAGGAGGGAGGGTAGTAGCGAGCGAGGCAGATAAGATGCCTGGCTTCATGGAGTGGATATTGCAGGAGGAGGAGAAATGAGTAGACAAACCTCTACAAAGATGGTTTCAGCCCGGCCGGTGTGGTTCGGTGGTTGAGCATCAACCTATGAACCAGGAGGTCACGGTTCTATTCCCGTCAGGGCACATGTCAGGTTGCAGACTCCATGCGGGGCATGTGGGAGGCAGCCGATCAATGATTCTCTCTCATCATTGATTTTTTCCTCTCTCCTCCCCCCCAATCCTCTCTGAAATCAATAAAAAAATACTTTAAAAAAATGGTAGTTTCAGACCGCGACAAGTCTTTAGCAGGAGAATGTGGTCAGTAACTGGCCAGGGAGTTTGCTGTGGATGAGGTGTCAGTAAGACCTGCCTAAGGAGGTGACATTGCATCCAGCAAGGGGCACTGCCGAGGACTAGAGAATGAGTAGCTGTTTTAAAAAGCACCCAAAGAGCTCGGAAGTGTATGAAAGGAAAAGAAAGGGA
>NW_006293088.1:2983425-2989708 GCF_000327345.1 Myotis davidii | reverse complement strand
CTTCCCCTGCCTGCGTCCTGACATTGGCAGCAGCTACTTCTCTGCGCCTCTCCTCTCGCTGAGCAGAGGCTGTCTAATGAGGGATGGGAGGGGCCAGAGACCCCCAAGCAGGCGGCCCAGGCTTGTGCACCTGACCCCATGGTGACCCCACCCAGGCCTGGTGTTAGATGCCAGGGGAGAAGTGTGAACGGCCCTGCCCATTCCATTTTAAGATGGTTCTCCTTTTACAAAATGCTCCTCTGACATTAGGTTTCTGTTTGAAGCCTTGTGACTGTGGTCCTCCCTTTCTTTCTTTCTTTCTGATATATTTTTATTGATTTCAGAGAGGAAGGGAGAGGGAGAAACATCAATGGTGAGAGAGAATCATTGATCGGCTGCCTCCTGCATGCCTCTACTGGGGATTGAGCCCACAACATGGGCATGTACCATTGCCCAGAATCGAACCCAGGACCCTTTAGTCTGCAGGCCGACGCTCTACCCACTGAGCCAAATAGGCTAGGGCAATCCTCCCTCTTTCTCGTTGCCTGGCTCTAGCGTGAGGCCCATCCAGATGATTGGAGGCCCGGCAGAAACTCACCTGCACTTGGGGCTGGACATAGACAGGTGGCCCCTGTCAGTCAGGGTGGGCTACAGCTGCCTCTCTGTAGTCACAGTTACCACTCGGAGTTTCAGGTGGAGCAGGTGGCGAGTCCACCGCTGGGCCCAGGGCTCTCATCCTTGGTTTGGGTGGACTTTCCTTCCCAGCCCCATTCTCCTCCTGCTGCGCACTGCTGGTGCAAGTGACCTAGAACGTCCTAGAACTGTGTGAGTGGAGAGTAAGGACAGGTTCTTGGCGAGTCTATTTGGCTGGAGCCGAAAGGTCAGGTCATCGATCTCTCGGTTGTTATAACCCCCTGGGGTCCTGGGAGCCTCCTCTCTCTCCCTGGCAAAGCGGCTGGCCCGGCCACACGGGCATTCTCCCCCGTGTGATGTCTTTGTAATTTATCTTTTTTCCCTGTTGCTTTGAAGTGTTGACAACATTGTAGAAATACACAAGGAAGAAAGTGTTCATTTCCTATAATCTCCCTTCCTCCCTGGGTCATTGTAGTTGGAACGAAGAGATTCTGAGAAACCCAGTAATGTTTGAGAACAAGGAAGAGACTGTTGTAGAGTTGAAATCCACAAAAACCTCAAATCTTAATTTTTGTAAGTTGTCAACCTCCATTTACACTTTCACCCTACGTTCTTTATTTTTGGTCTTAAACTACGGAGGCATGAAATGTCCAAACACACTGAGAGGGGCGGGGAGGGGGCGGTAATAATGCCAGAGCATCCTTCACTTTAACTTGCTGCTTATGCACCTGCTGCTCATACCCATGTCCTCCATCAGGCTCACAGCACACTTCCCGGATGAGTCATGAGGGGCAGAGCTGGGCTTGAACCATGGTTCTGGCTCATCCCTTTCCGTTTCTCTGACCCTTTTCCATCTCCATAACGTTTGTCTTGAAGTTATACCTGTAGGCCAGTCTTGTAGGTAGTCCTCCGTATTCATTGAACAGATATTTTGTTGAGTGATTGCTCTGTGCTGAGCTCTCTCCTAGTCCCAGGAATCAACAGCGAACAGAACCCACCACGTCCCTGCCCCCTTGGCGGCTTACTCTCTGGAAGGAGATACTGACCCTAAACAGATCACAGTGTCTTAGGCGTAAACCCCGGGCCCTCCTCGTGTCCTGTAACCACCATGGTGGCCTGGTAACCCGTGGGGTTTTCCTTGTGCCTCCTAACTCTGTGTTTATATTTTCAACCTCTGAAGTCTCGGGCTGCGTTGCACAGGCCAGGATCCCCGTGTCCATGGGGCAGCTCTGACCACTCCCGTCTAACCCTGTGATTAGACAGAGACCGGGCGGCCACTTTCCTGAGCAGCAGAGGGGTTCTGGGTGGGGAAGCACGCATACGATCATGCAGTAGATGCAGCAGGGGAAGGGGGAAGTGAAAGATGAACACAGAACCAGTGAAGGCGCCAGGCTTCGAAAGACTGATTAAAATGAGGCTTTGGGAACCACCCCCCCAAAAAAAAATGCCAAGAGTGCACTGAACGTGGCGCGCTCGGAAAGCACACGCAGGGTTTCTGCCAGCCCCTGCGTCCACCCCAGCGGCAAAAGCACGGGTGGGACCGGAAGAGAGCCCTGCGCGCGTGTTCTTTCGGGCCTCGGGTTGGCCTCTGGCCCCTGGTGTTTGCCTCTTGGCAGGGCCCCTGCCGTTCCCTCCCCACTCTGGGGGGAGTCCGGCTTCCTCCACAAGAGGTCAAGGCCCTGCGGAGTGCAGAGGCAGAGCCATCCTGGAACCCGGGGCTGGGCACGCCCCTTCCGGGAAGGAGGAGCACTGTCTGCTTTCGGGCTCCACGTTCTGTCACAGGACCCGAGAGATCTGTGCCCACCAGCCAGCCCCCTTCTGCTGTCACTGTTCCGGCGCCCAGAGGAAGCTTAGAAGAACGAAATCCAAGTGCCTGCTTTCTCGGCCTTTCCCCTGCATGTCTTTCAACAGAGCTGCCAATAAAAGAGGGCCGCCAGCTCCCCAGCCACAGGCTCACGCGCAGTGACCGGGAGGCGGGAAAGAAAGCTGGACACGGGGTATGAGTGGCGAAGGAATGGTTAAGAAGCATTGATTTCACCCGACTTGCTTAAAGAACAAAGCGGGCCCCTGGTAAACAACAGCACACGCTTCGTGACGACCCCACGTGTGGGGGTGCCGGCCAGCCCCAGGATGTCGCCCAGCCTGGGCACGAGTCCATCCTGGGCAGGGGCATTGGCCGAAGGGCAGTGTTTTTCATGACCAGGACCTCTGATTGGCTCTCGTGCAGGGGTGGTTTCTGAGGTTTCTAGTTCTATAATCTACTGACATTGATTGTCTCTGGGCGTGAAATATCTTCCAGGCCAATGGGGGCTGGGATCTCAGGGATCTTAAAATTCGGACAGTAAGTCAAAAGCGCTGTGGTTGCCTGGGCTGGTGGGTCGGTGGGCACCCAGCAGGCAAAGCCTCTGACACTCTCACGTTGTCTAGGAAGGAAGCGATTAGGACACTGGCATTTTACAGAGCCCTGGGAATGGCCCACTGCTCTGCCCTCCTCAGGAAGGTGTGGGCTGAGCACTCCGCACATGGTGCCAGCAGGTGCCCTGGCCTTCGCTTCATCCCCAGGTGGGAGGGAAGCAGGGGCGCTCCCTCTGTGGCATCTGCGCACACCTGGCCAAGATGGCTGTGAAACAGAAGGACCCAGGGGCCAAGCCAGGAGCTGTGAGAAGCCGCTTCACCTCCTGGGGCCCCAGTCTCCCTGCCTGCAAACTGCGGGTCTGGCTGAGCCAGTGATGGCGAACCTATGACACGCGTGTCAGAGGTGACACGCGCACTCATTTTTCTGGTTGATTTTTCTTTGTTAAATGGCATCTAAATATATAAAATAAATATCAAAAATATAAATCTTTGTTTTACTATGGTTGGAAATATCAAAAAATTTCTATATGTGACACGGCATCAGAGTTAAGTTAGGGTTTTTCAAAATGCTGACACGCCGAGCTCAAAAGGTTCGTCATCACTGGGCTAAGCGATTCTCCGGTTTTCCGCACGTTCAGAAGTCAGAGTTCTGTTCACTGATAGCCCGTCTCTGGCTCACGCCCCTGCGGCTCAGGGCATTCCCACTGAATGAGTTTCCTCCGGGAAACTCCGCTTAGCAACTCAGTGGTTTCTATGGGCTCTTCTGCTCTTAGATCCTGAAATTCTTCAGCCCGGCCAGCACCCGGCCTTGTCTTAGATGCAGTGGAGAATCTTCACAGAAACGCTGTTGGCATTGGCCTTCTAGCCCTCAGATCGTGGGAAAGAGGTGCCATTGCTCTTAGAAGCTTTACTGGGAGATGCCAGCCTGCCCGCCTTATTTGTTTATGTGTTTGTTCACTTGTGTCCGTTGATGTGGTGGCCACCTGAAGGGGACATTGGGGAGCTCCAGCCACACCAACCGTCCTGCAGCTGCCACTGACGTGGGTGGGCCCTCCTAGGGTCCTGCTCCCTGAGGGAGTCCAGGCATCAAGGTTTGGGGACATCCCAACCCGAAAGGTACTCAGTAGTATCACACGCAGTCGCCACAGTCTGAATAGAATTCCAAAGGCAAGGCAGGCGGTGCCCTTCCCACGAGGCTCGTCCCTGGCTGGCCGTGCACCCGCAGCAGCACCCGTGGAGGCATCCTCGGGGATTAGGTGGCCTAGAGCAAGCATGTCAAACTCACAGCCACATGTCTTGTTTATTTGGCCATGTTAGCCTTTGAGTTTGACATGCTTGGCCTAGAGCAGTGATGGCAAACCTATGACATGCGTGTCAGAGGTGACACGTGAACTCATTTTTTTAGTTGATTTCTCTTTGTTAAATGGCATTTAAATATATAAAATAAATATCAAAAATATAAGCCTTTGCCTTACTATGGTTGCAAATACCAAAAATTTCTATATGTGACACGGCACCAGAGTTAAGTTAGGGTTTTTCAAAATGCTGACACGCCGAGCTCAAAAGGTTCGCCATCACTGGGCTAGAGCGTCCTGCAGCTCAGAGTGGCTCTGTGTTTGAGCTGAGCTCATGTAACAGGGCCATCATGGATTTAATTTTTAATAGAGCTGACTTCCAACCCGGCTGGTATAGCTCAGTGGTTGAGCGTCGATCTATGGACCAAGAGATCATAGTTCGATTCCCAGTCAGGGCACATGCCCAGCTGTGGTGGAAATCCAACAGAAAAAAAGAAAATGAAGGAAGGGTGGGCTGGATCCGGCTAGGGGCCATGCAGGAGGCAGCTGATCAATAATTCTCTCTCATCACTTATGTTTCTTTCTTTATTTTTTTAAATATTTTTCATTGATTTCAGAGAAGAAGGGAGAGGGAGAGAGAGATAGAAACATCAGTGATAAGAGAGAATCATTGATCGGCTGCCTCCTGCATGCTCCACACTGGGGATCGAGCCCACGAACAGGCATGTGCCTTGATTGGGAATTGAACCGTGAGCTGGTTCATAGGTCGATGCTCAACCACTGAGCCACGCCGGCCGGGCCATTTATGTTTCTATCTCTTCCTCCTCCTTCCTCTCTGAAATCAATTAAATGTGTGTGTGTGTGTACTTTTTTTTTAAAGAGCTGATTTCCGGTCAGGTGGCAGCCCACCCTTCCTTCATTTGGGGTCTTTTCTGCTTTTGGATTTCCACTTCCTAGACTCGGCCTGCTGCGGCTGTTCTAAACTTCCTGTTGTTTAAATACATCCGATGGCATGGAGTCTCTAGGGAGGCTGCTGTTCCCTGGCGATGCCTCCCCGGCAGCATCCAGCGGTCCGAGCCCTCTGTGTACTGAGCTGCGAGGGCGGAGGCCCCGCACTGGGCCGCATGGTGGTCGGCCGTCCGCACAGGCGCCTTTGCAGCCCTGTCTCCGTCTCTCCAGCCCTGTGTCTCCGTCTCTCCAGCCCTGTGTCTCCGTCTCTCCAGCCCTGTGTCTCCGTCTCTCCAGCCCTGTGTCTCCGTCTCTCCAGCCCTGTCTCCGTCTCTCCAGCCCTATGTGCAGACTCTCCTGTCGTTGGGGCGGGGCTTCCCATCCTGCTCCGTGAACGTGAGTGGGGCGCCCCACAGGGCAGCGCTGCGTAGGTAGCAGAGTTAGATTCCAGGTCTCCCCTCTGGAATCTTCCTGGGCAGCCCCACAGCCTCTGTAGTCTGACCTTAGAGGGAGAGAGAAAGTAGGGCACCTGTAGTGTCTTATTTTCATGTGGCCACTTCCACTCCTTCACCGCTGCCTTGGGGTTATCTATTAGGGACGAGCTCTGGAAGGATTTCTTCGTACCAGCCTAGGACTAGGAATTGATTTGTGTTGTGTGTCTGTAAGAGACAGGAGGACCTAGAGGGCCGGGCGGTGGCAGCTCAGAGCACAGAGTGGGACTCGCCCTGATTAACATGCTCTGAGTCAGGCATTTCTGGCTGGCTGGAGCTGTCACCCACATTTCCCCGCAGCCACGGGGTCTGGCACAGTCATGCCGGCCAGTCCTCCCAGCGTGCTGGGCAGGGAGCACCATCCTCCTGGCTCCGAGAGTCAGGTGGGCTGGGCCAGCTCCCTCCTGGTGCCCCAGCGCACCCAGAGCATCAGAGCGGGGAGAGAGGAGCAGCTGGGCCAGCCCAGGGTGTGGTCTGAGAACAGGCCTGAGTTAGGGGAGCCACAGCTCTTTTCTTCTTATTACTTTGTCTTAATCCTTTTCATCTTCAGCTAACCTTGCTTATTTTTATTTATTTTTTAAA
>NW_006293088.1:2965824-2983368 GCF_000327345.1 Myotis davidii | reverse complement strand
TCCCCCGCTCCCCCCCTTCTCCGCATCTGGGCTCGCATTGGGGCCATCCTGTCTTTCCCGCCCAAGGACTTGACTTTTTCACTTCCACTCCACCCCCATTTTCTTGCCATCTTTTCGGCAAAACTGCTCAGAGGGTCATCTCTTCTTCCTTCCCCCCTTCTTCCTCTCTGCCCCGCTCTCCTAACCAAAAAGGCAATACTTTATAATTCACAGAAGTCCACAGGCAGCTCTTCTCATCTCACAACTGTCTTGTGTCTGCGAAACCTCCCTTCGCTGCTCTGAAGCAGAGGCACCCGTCACATCGTCAGTAAACACTGCTCAAAGATGAGGGGCTTTTCCTCACCTAAGCCAGCACCACAGTCACACCTTTAGAATTTTAATGCTAATCTTTCCTCAGTACCATCAAATATCTACTAAGTTTTCAAGTTCCAATGGCCTCATGGATCTCACTTTAAAATGCCTCTGCCCTAACTGGTTTGGCTCAGTGGATAGAGCGTCGGCCTGCGGACTGAAGGGTCCCAGGTTCGATTCCGGTCAAGGGCATGTACCTTGGTTGCGGGCACATCCCCAGTAGGGGGTGTGCAGGAGGCGGCTGATTGATGTTTCTCTCTCATTGATGTTTCTAACTCTCTCTCCCTTCCTCACTGTAAAAAATCAATAAAATATATTTTAAAATGCCTCATGTGCTGGAAGCAGGATCCGAGTAAGCCCCGCCCCTTCTCGGCAGCCCCTCCAGGCTCTCGTCCCTACCCCTTCGCTCACAGTGCTCTCGACGAGGTTCCCAGGCCCCCCTTTGTCATTTCCTTTGGTGACCTCCCTTTCTGTGGGAATGTGACCCGACAGATTGCTCATCCCCACCTTTGGAAACTTCCTTCACTTGTAAAGGCCAGCAGTAAACATGTTAGTTCTTCAGGCCATATGGTACCGCTGCGTCTGCTCCCCTCTCCGGCATGGCACTAGGGCAGCTGAAGAAAATACAAAACCAATGGGCGTGGCTGTGTTCCAATAAAACTTTATTTACAAGTGTAGGAGGTGGACCCACTGGCCACAGTTTGCCGACCCCTGCTCTGAAAATCTCTGCACGGGAAGGAAACACTCAAAACGACTTGGCAGTCTGAGCAGCAGGATGGACTTCTTCCCAGAAGTGGGGAAGCTGCTCCCAGGGCCACTGCGGCTTGCATTGGCCAAACCGCACACACACGCCCTGGGACCCTGGGGAGGGGCCCGCGTGTGGCAAGAGGAGGGAGGGGGTAATGGGAAAGCTGTCTTTTAAACAATACATATGTATTTTTAACTGGTTTCAGAGGGGAAGGGAGAGGGGGAGAGAGACAAAAACATCAATGATGAGAGAGAATAATTAATCGGCTGCCTCCTGCACACCCCACACTGGGGATCGAGCCTGAAACCTGGGCATGTGCCCTGACCGGGAATCGAACTTCGACCTCCTGCTTCATAGGTCGATGCTCAACCGCTGAGCCACACCAGCCGGGCCAAGTTGTCTTCTTAAAGATGCCGCGCTGGCTGTTCTCCTTGGTCCATCTTCCAAGGAGCAGAGCTGAGGACACAGCTCATCCACCGTGGCACTTTTTAGTTCCTGCGACTGTAAGAGAGGGGACTGCCTCTCTTGGGTTCCCCTACCACATATTAGAGCAGACTCTAACATTTTATATATATTATTCATTTAGGGGGGTCTTGAACCCAGCACAGGTGAAAACAATTTAAAATCAGGCTCTGCCACTTACTAGCTCTGTGACCTGTTTTATGAGGGTGCTGTGATGACTTCAGTAATAGTCTTTGTAACGTGAGTCATCATTGCTGCTACATTTAGGAAGGGTTTGCAAGGTGTCATGCACTTGCTGTGACATAGGGAGTATCTGAACCCTCACAGCAACCTATGGGGAGGGTCCTATTCCTAAGCCCATGTTACAGATGAGGGGCCGCGTTTGGAGAGGTTAGCTAACTTGCCCAAGGTCACACAGTGAGTGGGTAGCAGAGCCCACATTCAAATCCAAGTTGTCTGACCCCGGAATCCACGCTCTTAACCACCTTCCTCCTTCTTAGTGCATCTAATAAGCGCTCAGTAAGTGATGGTTGTAATTCCAGCCGGTGTCAGTGCTGCCGGGAGGCGGTGTATGTGACCGCAGAGTAATTTGGAAGAGAGGTGGTGATTGTACTTCCAGGCTGTTGTGTTCATTCTACTCATTCCATTCCTCCTGTTGCGCAGGAGCCCCCATTCATTCCATCTTCCTCTACGCCCACTCCTTGCTTTTCCAGAGCCTCTGGTCTGACTGGTGCAGTGAGTGGCCACCTGCTGAATACCTCTGCCGTTTGCCTTGATGTCACGCATCACTGACCAGCTCCCCACGCAGGCGCTCGGGCTGTTGACCTTGACCCATAGGGATCCCCCTTCTTCTTCCTGCTCTTCTAGGACTCTGCTGAGTGGCAGCATTGATTCAGACTCTCCTCGTCCCCTGAGATCGTGGGAAATTTTTATCAACCTGCTGTGAGCGGTTGAAGGCAGGCCTTGGAGCCACCTGCTCGTGAACGGAGCGCAGATGAGTCCTGAGAGCAGAGCCACCTTCTGTCTTCTTACCTGAGCGTACGGTTAGCCAAGTGCTGTCGTCAGTTTGACGAGGGCTGTGGGTTCATTATCCTCATGATCTGGGTGCGTGTCTGTTGAGCACTGGCTGTTTCCCGGGACCCGTGCCAAGCCTTTTCCATATTTATACCGTTCGCTCCTCCACACCAGTGCTGTCCAGTGCTTCTGCAGTGATGGGACGTCTGTGTCTGCTCCGTCCGGCAGGGTGCCCTCCAGCCACACGTGGTCTCTGAGCATGTGAAATGTGAATAGTGCAACTGAAGATCTGGGGGAAATGGGAAACTATAGAGGAAAATATTGACAGGTTTGACTACATAAAAAATTAAAATTTCTTAATAGGAAAAAAACACAGCAAAAGCGAAGTTTAAATGTCAGTTGAGACCGGGCGAAAACAAACAAACAAAAACACACCCCAAAACAAAAAACAGTGCAACAAACAGGGTTAAATTCTTAACTAATAAAGAGCTGCAGCAGATGGGGGGGTGGGGGGGCGTATATAATACTTTCAACAATAATGATTTAAAAAAAAAAGAAGAGCCGCAGCAGATAAGCAGAGCCCAGCAGCCAGGAGATCGGGGAGGTTGTGAATAGGCGCGTCACAGAAATGTGATTAATGATCACATTAGTGATCAGAGAGACACAATTTAAAGCAGTGAAGCACTGTTTTTCACCGATTGGAGCGGCAGAAATTAGACTAATTCCATCCTGTGTTGGCCAGCTTGGTCGGTGTGGAAACTGACCCACCTTTCAGGCAGGCGAGTGGCCGGCTGCAGCCACACGGTGAATGTGCGTGTTCTTTAGCTCCGCAGTTCCACGCTGAGCACTCACCGGCCATATTACCCACACAGGGATCCACCCATGCTCGTCGCAATATCTTGTGTAATATCAGAGACTTGGAGTCAGCAGCCATGTCTAACCATGGTTAAAGCGTGGTACCGCCCATGGTAGAATAGTGTGGCTATGAGCAAGAACACAGTGGATGTGGATGTAGTGATATGGAAATATACACCTGATGTATAGTTAAGAAAAAGCAGCTTTCAGAACAATGACTACAATATGATCCTATTTCACTTTTTAAAATCTGTGCCTGGCCCTGGCTGGTTTGTCTCAGTGGATAGAGCATCGGCCTGCAGACTGAAGGGGCCCTGGATTCAATTCGGGTCAAGAGCACATGCCCGGGTTGCAGGCGCGATCCCCAGTAGGGGGCGTGCAGGAGGCAGCTGATCAATGATTCTCATCATTGATGTTTCTATCTCTCTCCCTCTCCCTTCCTCTCTGAAATCAATAAAATATATATTTTTAAAAAATAATAAAAAAATAAAATCTGTATGCAGGGAAAGGGCTGGGAGGACACACACACACACACACAAGCTGTTGACAGTGAGGAACAGGGAGCAGGCAGCTTTCGTATTTATATCCACTTCCATGTCACTCGCATTCTTAGGGTGAGCAAATATTGTTTCCAGAATAATTTTTTTTTTTACTGTGAGGAGACTACTTTAGTGGAATAAAACATGCCGAGCTTTGCCAGGACACAGCCCATGCTAATGCAGGAGCCAAGGAGCCTGTTCTTGCTTTAGTAGAAAAGACAATAATCTGCACATCACCAGCATCTGTGGTTGGCTTGATTTAAAATGCACATAAAAAAGGAAATCGTTGCGCTTAGAGCTTACCCACACTAGTCAGTGGATGCCTTTGCTGCTCCCAAAATAGCACTCGGCACGGGCTGCGTCCTAGTAGAGCCTTCCCTCAAGCAAAGGCATGGCTCTCACCGCGATTCCCTCCATGGGTCCCCGGGTCTCGCACTTCCAGGGAGCCAGGGGAGCAGACAGGCCCCTCTGCCACTACCCCCACCCCTGAGCCCAGCCTGACAGCAGCTGGCTCAGAAATAATTTTGTTTAAGAAGATATTTTACTTTATTTCAGAGAGGAAGGGAGAGGTAGAGAGAGAGAGAAACATCAATGTTGAGAGAGAGTCACTGATCGGCTGCCTCCTGCACACCCCACACTGGGGATCGAGCCCACCCCCCGGGCATGTGCCCTGACCAGGAATCGAACCGTGACCCCTGGTTCCTACATAGGTCAACACTCAACCACTGAGTCACGCCGGCCAGGCAGGCATCTTGACCTGAGAGGAGTCTGCGTTCTAGCCGTGGCTCCCTCATTTAGCTAAACATCATAGTGAAGGTGGCTGCAGTCACCTTCTCTGTTTAAACATAAATGAGTAAAAACTTAAAACTTGTCCATGTTTTCAAGTGGGAGAGTGGGCTTGGCCACTTTCATAGCGAAGAAGGTGGATAGGCCTGTTTTGCTCTTTTACTTAGGGAGTCACACTTCATCTCCGAGGATGCTTCTGGCTCTAACATTAAGCCCCTGACCTCAGATCTCCTTGGAGTTTGAAATTAAAAAAAAACAACTGCAGACCTTGGCAGGGTGGTTCTCGGTAGTCAAGTGCACCGAAGACTTTCGGCCGCTGCTGCCAGGGAGTCGTGTGGTTTTCACGGGCTCACTGCACTTCCTGTCCGTTCTGGAAACCTCCCCTCCTGGGCCTAGTTTGCCTGCCTCTCAAGACACAGAGCAGACCCGAAGGACTGAGCCTGCCCTGGGCCACGGAGGAGAGACTGTCTCTGTGATGCGGCCGGATGGGGGCCTCTCTCCAGGCGCGTGCTGGTGTGGTTGATGCGTCTCGCCTGCTGCCGCCTCCACTGCGGCTTCAGAAACACTTGAGAGCAGGTTTGTCCAGTGCCAAGAGCTTAAACCTGAGCTGAGCGAACAGGGATATGTCCTTCCCCCTCAGGCCATGGCAAGGGCAACAGCAGAGGAGAGAATGGCTGAAATGACGGTGCAAGACGGCGCCTGGGGCTTTCTTTGAAAGGGGCTCCTGCTTCCTAACTGGTTGCAGAGAACTCAGTCCAAATATCTGGGCTTTGGCCCGGCCGGCGTGGCTCCGTGGTTGAGCGTCAGCCCGTGAACCAAGAGGTCGCTGGTTCGATTCCCGGTCAGGGCACATGCCCAGGTTGCAGGCTCAATCCCCAGTAGGGGGCAGGCAGGAGGCACCTGATCAATGCTGTTTCTCTCTCTCCCTCTCCCTTGCCTTCTCTCTAAAAGTCAATAAAGGCTTTTTTTTAAACCCACAAATTAAAAATAAATAAATAAATAAACTCCCACAAATATCTGGGCTTTCTTCACCTTCACTAAGCGGGTCGAGCTGCCCTCACCTTCGCCAGCCCGGTGGCGTTTGCTCGGAGCTGCACTTCGTCCCGCCCGCTGTCCACGTCTTGTATCAGTCCACCTGAGGACAGTGTCCTCCTGGGTGTAGGGCTTGCCATGAGCCTGGCATGTTCCCAGGTCCGTGTCCAGCCTCGCCAGGCTCCTCAGGCAGATCCTTGCCAGAGGCTGGCACGGAGACCGTGGCAGCCAGTGCCCCAGCCCATCAGCCCTTAGCTTTTCCAGAGGAGCAGCTTGGAGCAAGGCCTTTGTGTGGCACCATCCAGAGGCGAGGGCATTTACACGCACGGGGGTTCGTTTAAGTGGCTAATAACATTCTAGGTAGCAACCCTGGGGCTGTGTAGCTCGGTGACCCAGGCTCGGACCCTGGTACCACCTGAGACCTCCGCATGCAAAGCACCTGGTAGTGCCTGAGCGGCCTGAGCTGCAAGGACACAGCCTTGGTCTCTGGACCCTGCAGTGCAGGACGGGCAACAGTGCCGGCAGATGGAGGCGGACGCCCTCTCGGTCACCACGAAGACGCCATTCGACTGGTTTTCTCAGCCACTTCTCGGTTCCCGGGCTCCTGTGGCCTCCTCTGTTTCCATCTCCGATCTAAGGTGGTTGTTCCCCTTCAGTTGCAGAGCTACTTCGCGGCGTGTGAAGATGAGACCCCTGCCATCCGGAACCACGACAAGGTGCTGCAGCGCCTGTGTGAGCACTTGGACCACGCCCTGCTGTACGGGTAAGCTGGGCAGCTGGAGGAGGCGGTGGGCAGCACAGGGCACGGCCGGGCCATGCGCGGCCTCCGGAGAGAAGTCCCGGCCTCGTCCACCTTCTGTTGTTCCCTTCCCTTGGCGGAGAGAAGTGTGTCTCGCTCAGGTGGGCCGCAGGCGTCTGTGGTTATCCGGGTCTCTGAGCAGGCACACGAAGGGGGAGAGAAGGAGTAGCAGAATGGGGAGGCACGGTGCCTGTGGGTCCCGCCGGGAAGCCATGGCTCTTGGCCTTGAGCTCACGACGGATGCAGCTGGTGGGCCCCTGCCGGCACCTTCCCCGGGAGCCCTGCCAGGGACAGCAGCTCCTGTCCCCCCCTCAGGCTGCAGGACCTCTCCTCTGGCTACTGGGTGCTCGTGGTGCACTTCACGCGGAGGGAGGCCATCAAGCAGATCGAGGTGCTGCAGCACGTGGCCACCAACCTGGGGCGCAGTGAGTAGCGCAGGTGGATGCTGGGAAGGGCCAGCTCCGCTCCCCCTGTGGGTGGCTCGGGGCTTAGGTGCAGCCTCCTGGTCAGCCCAGGGAGCCAGTTCCTGTGTGATGTCCGGAGGCAGTGGGGCCCCCAATGCCAGTGCCCTCCAGAGGCCCCTCCTCCCTGCGAACGGCAGCCTGTGGGAGCGTCGAGGGGGTGGGGGGTGCGGGGCGGTGAAGGAGAGTGAGATACTGAAGAGAATCCCAGCCGATCACATAGTGGGTCTCGCGTCCCTCCTTGAGTGAGGACCAGTGGTAGCCTGCAGGGTCGTGCAGAATCCTTGCCTTTATCAACCCCCTGGAGTTTAAAGTCTGCCCTCTTTGTCCAGCTTCCTGGGCAGCCATAAGCTAGGGGCTCACCGGGAAAAGAAAGGTTTCAGGGCCGTGGCCCTCCAGGAGGAGGCGAGGCTGTTGGCGTGCGTGGTCCCCTCCCCCGCGCTGTCTCCTCCCTGCCCATGCCCGGCACACGCACTGCGCCCTGGCAGACCTTCCTCCCAGTGACGCCCGCCCTTGTTTGCAGGCCGGGCCTGGCTGTACCTGGCCCTCAACGAGAACTCCCTGGAGAGCTACCTGCGGCTGTTCCAGGAGAACCTGGGCCTGCTGCACAAGTACTACGTCAAGTGAGTGCCCGTTCGGTCCCCGCAGCCCCCGAGCTGCCCTGGCGCCTCGTCCCACAGGCTCTTGCCACATGCAGACACCGTGGTATGCCCCCTCAGAGGCCCGGCCTGGCACTGCCTGCTGAGGACACGTCAGTGCCGGCCACAGGGCCCTCCGAGCCCGGCCTGTGCGGCTTGTGCCCGGAGCTCAGGGCTCCGGCTGGGCTCCTGTGTTCGGTGCTCTGCCTCCGCCTGGTCCTCTCCCCGGGCCTCAGACCAGACTAGAATGTGCGACCTTTGCTGGGGTCGCTGCAGGATCCGAGTATTTATAGCAGCTGCTGCGAGCCAGCTGGGCCTTACGCCACAGGCCCTGGATCTGAAGACACTGGCGGGAACTTGCCGTGTGGCCCAAACCCTGCAGGAGAGCTGGGAAGGGGTGGGTGAAGCTGCCTCCAGCTGGGTGCCCTCAGGGAGAGGGGTGTCACATGTCGCATTTCAACACAGCGGGCTTGTTGGCGAGGGAGGGCGAGCTGGATCCCAGCCCAGCGCCACCACCGTCCCCTCCATGCCTCACAGGCATGCCCTGGTCTGCAGCCACGACCACCTGACTCTCTTCCTGACCTTGGTGTCTGGGCTGGAGTTCATCCGCTTCGACCTGGACCTGGTGAGACCCGTGGCTCTCCCGGCTCTCGGGGCAGAGGAGTGGGCGGTGGGCACGTGGTATCCATTCTGGGGAGTCTCCCTGTGTGACCGGGCCTGAGCCACGCTGTGTTTATGCAGGTGAGGGCGGGTCAGGGTCTGCACTTGGGAGTGAGAGGAAGGGTGTGATTCTCTCTTGGCCTGAGGCCAGAGTTCCTGGTTTGGCCAACTCCTTCCATCTCTGTTCCTCCTGGGAGAAGAGCCACGCTGCCTGGATGGTTAAGACATGAGTGTTTGAGGGGGACAAGGCCAACGCATCCCTATGCCTCCTGGGGTCCTGGAATTGCCACCGGCTCCGGCTCCCGGCCTCTCTCCTACATTCACACACTAGAGATGTTCGGTGCCGGCCCAGATCGAGCCAAAGGGGCCCATGGCACCTCGGACGCAGCTGCTACGTCCGAATCCAATCCCCTTCCTGGGTCCCTGCCTGGTCGGCACAGACTGAAGGGGAGGAGGAATTGGGGAAACGAGCAATTCGAACAGTGAGAGGTCAGAGACGGGCTAGAGGCCTCACTGGTCCTGTCCTCTCTGTGGGCCTCAGGCCCAGCTCTCAGCGCCGCACCCATCACATCCCTCGTTAGCAGCGCGTTTCTGCAGTTAGTGCCTTAAGCCCGTTGGTTTCCCAGAGAAAAGCTAGCACGGGGGAGGGTGTGACAGGCAGGCCCTCGGCTCTCGAACCCGCCCCAGACCCGTCTTTCTCCTCTCGCCTCAGGACGCCCCCTACTTAGACCTGGCCCCCTACATGCCCGACTACTACAAGCCTCAGCACCTGCTGGACTTCGAGGACCGCCTCCCCAGCTCGGCCCACGGCTCCGACAGCCTGTCCCTCAACTCCTTCAACTCCGTCACCTCCACCAATCTGGAGTGGGACGACAGTGCGATCGCCCCGTCCAGTGAGGGTAGGTGGCCGGGCAGACAGGAGCCGGACCTCCGCGCTAGAACCGGTTCTAGAGCCCCTTGCGCCCAGCAGGGGCGTCCCTCTCGGCTCCTCCTGGTCCCTAGTCCTGGTCCAGTGGTTGAAGTGAAAGTTACACAGGGTCAGCGTCTCTCAGGTCCTCGTTTCCTCCGAGCCCCTGTGGAGGCTAAGAAATAACTCTGGAGACAGAAAGTGAAGCAATCTTGGGACCGGTCTTGGGGGTGTGAGGCCCTTTTCTAGAAGGCTGTAGCCCCAGGCCCGGCAGTTTTCCAAGTGAGGAGGGATTGGCGTGTGACCAGGAGACTTCCTCTCATCGCAGGGGTGAGGGCGCCCCCCTCAGATTTTAGGCAGAAAGAGGCTAAGGAACCACTGGAAAGAGAAGAAAGCCAGGTGGATGCAAAGCTTAGGGGAAACCTGCCAGCGTTTCTCACGAGTCCCTCCCGCACTTGTGTGTCCGCGAGGACTGCACCCATCGCATCAGAGACTGAAAAGGGAGGTCATCGCATCTGGAGGTCACTGTGTTGTCTTGATCCAAAAGCTTTACCGAAACAGCCTGGCTCCTTCCAAGCCTTGGGCCTCCGTGTTCATGTATTATTTATTTATTTATTTATTTATTTATTTTTAAAAAGTATATTCTTACTGATTTCAGAGAGGAAGGGAGAGAGAGATAAAAACAACAATGATGAGAGAGACGCATTGCCCCTCACTGGGGATCGAGCCCGCAACCCGGGCATGTGCCCTGACCGTGGATTGAACCGTGACCTCCTGGTTCATAGGTCCATGCTCAACCACTGAGCCCCGCTGGCTGGGCTGTGTTCATTTGTAAAACTGGCTGTTTCCTCACCCCCAGGGAGGGGGGATCCAAGCCCACATTCAGCCCCTGGGACTCCCTAGAATTGCATCAGCATTGAGGCCTTGACCTTTTTCTTTATTTCTAATTGTGCCATGAGCCATGCGTGCCCAGGGAGAGGGCAGCTGCTGTCCGACTTGCTGTTAGCAAGACTTGCATTGCTCCTTGTACAAGTGGACGGAGGGTCGGGCTCACGGGCTGCCTCAGAGAAGGCAGAGGGGCGCCCCAAAGGAGCAGCCCCCCTTGTCTCAGCTGCTGGTGCGGAGGGAAGGAAGGCTCAGGATAGAAAAGACGGTCAGGAGCACGTGGGCCCACCTTCTCTGCTGGAACCAGGTTCCCGGCCCCCACGTCTTCCCCGCTGGTCAGAGGCCACTGGGGTCCGAGTAAGTCCCCTGAGTTTGGCTGTGAGATAAAATGTAGAAAGTCTAACTTTTCCTCTTGTTTTCTCCCGTGTCCCCGCCCTGTTGCCCCCACCTGCCCTGTCCTTTCACTTCCTGTTTCTAATGGTCAGTTTTGTCCCCGTTTTTGTAGATTATGATTTTGGAGATGTGTTTCCAGCAGTGCCGTCTGTACCCAGCACAGACTGGGAAGGTGGGCAGAGTCCGCTCTTACCCTCGTTTCCATGCCAAGCTTGCTGCATGACTCAAAATCAGCTCGATACTTACAATAATCATGCCAGTGATCGTACTAAAGCCCACCTGGTGTCCTGATAGATGGAATTCTGCAGGAGGAGAGCTCCCCCTCCAGCCCAGGCCAACGCCTCCTCCCAAGACAGGACTCCTGCCTGCGGGCTGACGCCCTGGCCTTGTGGAGTCACTTGGTGACTGCTTCAGGGACACACAGATGTCCCTTCCCGCCTCCGGTGCCTCTCCGTGCACCAGATGTGCCTGGGGAACTGCTGGCCGTGGGCACGCACTGGGGCCTGACCCCGCGAGTGCAGATTCGTTCTGGAAAGAGGTGCCTTGGAGCGTGTGGGTTGTAAATTCCTGTAGGTCAGATGCATTTCTGTGTCAGAAGCATCAAGAAGCAAAGGCAGAGGCTTGATTCCTTCAGTCCGTTCTTAATGGCTTCCTCTCGGACGTTTTTGAAGGAGGTTGAGGGAAATTGCCCACGTACCATACAGACGAACCTTCCGATGGAGAGATTCTCTGAAATTTCAAGGCAGATTAAAATATACTCACTCAGCCCACCCTCCCACCGTGTCCACTAGGTGGCAGTAATACTCAGGCATTTTCTGGCTGGGCCCGGAGGGGGCCCCACTTCTGGGCTTGTGAGAATTCGTGAAGCTGTTCTTTACGTTCAGTTCCGTGATTGCTCAGAGCACAGGGCATGTTCCTGACGTTAACGCGTCCTCTTTAAATCTGAGGCCATAACCAGGCCCCAAGGGGTGTTAGAGACCCCTTACCCTGTGGGTCACTTCCATCCAGGGTGGGGTGGGGGCAGCCTCTGAAGGGGAGGGACAGGCGCCCTCCCACTGGCCCCTTGTTATGAGAGCCATGATCCCTGAGTAATGGATGACAGATGGCCTTTGCCCCAGTCACGTGCGGATGAAACCGCTGAAGTCCGAGGGAAACAAGATGGCACTGGGATCAGTAAATTCCGCCATCTGGCCAGGAGCGTAGCGTCAGAGTCCCACCTCGCAGCTAAGAGTAGTGTGAAGTCCAGAATTCCATCCTGACAGCACCTGTCCTCTCAGCCTCTCTCCCTGCAGCAGGCGCACTGGGCATCGACCTTTCCCCTCTGGTTCTAACCGCTAACCCTCCCGCCCCGCTACTTGTTGCCTGTTGCAATGCTTGACGAGCAGGGCCCTGCAGAGCGCCCTGTGGGCCGGGTGGGGACTGGGCGGCTGTCCCATGGTCCTTGGCTCATTTACAGGATTGGGGGTACCCCAGCCTTGACACCACCACGTCCGGTGGTCTGCTCGCTCACCTCTCGGGCTCCTCCCAGGAGCAGCTGCAGGTCCCCAGGCCTGGGACAAGACACGGGCTTTGCAGGAACCTTCTTTGAGGCCGAAGGGCAGGGTTTTCTGCATTGAGAACTAGGTGCTGTGATCCCAGGACGTCAGGAGGAAGTCTCATCCATTGCTGGTGGTTTGGGGTTTTTAATATATTTTTACTGATTTCATGGACGGAGAGAGAAACATCAGTGATGAGAGAGAATCACTGATCAGCTTCCTCCTGCACACCCCCTACTGGGGATCAAGCCACAACCCAGGCATGTGCCCTGACCGTGAATCCAACCGTGACCTCCTGGTTCATGGGTCAGTGCTCAGCCAGTGAGCCACACCTGCCAGGCTGTTGCTGGTGTTTTTTTCTGGCAGGGCTGGCAATTGCTTTTAGCTGCCTCCTTTGCCCTTATATTAAAAGACAATGTACTTTTTGAAAAATACGGATGGCGTGCTGTGTCAGCAGGCAGCTGCCAGCGGTCCCGAGATCCACTAGGAGGCTGACGGCCGCCAGGCCCTTCGGGTGAGGCTGAGGGTGGGCAGCATGCTTGCCCGTCTCCGGGGCAGATAATGGCCGGTAAGAGGTGTACAAGCTGTACAAGGTGGCTAATGGAGCGTGAACGGCCTGTTCCCTGCCATTAACCTTCACCCAGGCTGTTCCACCAGCCGGGCCTAGGCCTCTGCTTGGGCAGCTCCCATCTGCCACCAGATAAATGTCCCGTGTGCTTTTCCTCTCCGTCCTGTTCTGGTGACCCGGAAGAAGGGGGGGGGGGGGAGGGGAGTAGACCGGGTCCGCTCTGGAGGGGCGGCAGCATCCCCATCCGTCTTCTCCCCAGGGTGGAGGTGGGTGACCGTGGACCCGTATGCAAGCTGAGGCTGGAATGAAAGCGAGTTCTCAGCACCCCCCTTACGGGGCCCCCGGTCCTGCCCTGGAGCATGTGGGTCGTCAGGGAGAGAGGCAGCCACTGAAGGGCCCACGAGGCATCTGTGGGGGCAGCCACGCGGCCCACGTTTCTCGTCCCCTTCACATCTCCTCCCTCCTGTGCTCCGGCTCCTCTCTGCCCTTCCCCCTGCTCCTCACCCCTCAGCCTTTGCCCTTCACTCTGCACCCGCACTGTCTCTGATCTCTGTTCTCTCTTTTGTTCCTTCTTATCTGCCTCTGTGGGGGACCCTCAGAGGACTTGGGGTATCTCAGTCCTCCCAGTGCCTTGTGGTGCTGAAGAGGCTGCAGGCACCCCTCTAGCCTCCGCTGAGGGAGGGTTAGACAGAGGCGTGCGGCCCGCTCCTCTGTGGCACCGAGGTCACCCCCCGGGGGCTTCAGCTTGGAGCTCTTACCTCCAATTTGGCCTCGTTGCCGTGGCTCTCAAGGGCTCCTGCTGCTGCTGCTGGTGGTGGTGGTAGTGGTGGTGGTGATGGTGGTGGTGATGGTGGTGGTGGTGGTGATGGTAGTGGTGGTGGTCCCTCGAAGTTGCCCTGAAAGCACAGATCCCGTGTCCTTTTGGGTCTGGGCTTCTACGCTTGAAACGGGGCCACCCCCTCAGATTTCCCTGGGAGGGACTCGCTCGCCCTCCGCATGAGGAAAGGCTGCTTTGAGGGCCCCAGAGAGTGTCTGACGGGCGGCGTCCTACTTGCTGCTCTTCCTCCTCGCAGATGGGGACCTCACAGACACCGTCAGTGGGCCCCGCTCCACTGCCTCCGACCTGACCAGCAGCAAGGCTTCCACCAAGAGTCCCACCCAGCGCCACAACCCCTTCAACGAGGAGCAGGCAGAGGCCCTCTCCTCCTCCGACACCACCCCTGTGCACACCGCCTCTCAGGGGAAGGAGCCGCACCCCTCGGAGCTGCTGGACGCCGGCACGGAGCTCGAGGTCATCAGGTCAGCGGGGAGGGGGTGAGCATCCCTCTGCAGCCCAGGCAGGCAGTTGGGTGTCTTCCTGGAGGCGAAGTACCCCCTCTTCCCTTGCTGGTGCCTTGAGCAAGAGGAATAGCAGGCCCGGAGGACAGAGTCACTGGCTGGTCCGAGTCCAGAGCAGCTTGAGCTTCCCAGACCCAGGGTCCCTTAGCCAGGCCCACACAGCCAACGTGGGACCGAAAAGTGGGTGCCAGGAGTTTGAACCCAAAGACTTTGAGTCCATTTCTGGTTGAATTGTCCGTGATGGGAAGTGAGGCCAGCGCAGGGGCCATGGCCCATGTCCTAAGGGAAGGGCTGAGTAGAGGGACCATTGGCCTGACCAACCATGGCCTGTTGTTCCCTAGAACGCAGCTAGCTGCACTGCAGGACCTGCTCAGGGGCCTCTGGCTGCTGCCATCTGTGCCTCCTCGGGCTGGTCCCTGCCTCTGCCAGCCATGGGGGAGACCTCAAGGGCCCAGCCGCTGCTGCCCCCAGCCAGGACCCTGCACCCAGCACTGCCCGGGACCACTGAAGCTCTGGCCATGCCCTCAGAGGTCACACACCCAGGATCACCTCTTTTGGCCCCACCCATCCGTGTCCCTGAGTGCCTGGTGCTCAGAGGCTAATTTCTCCCCTCGCCTCTCTCCCAGGGTCACCAAGAAAAAGAAAACTGGCAAGAAGAAGAAGACCAGATCAGATGAGGAAGCCAGTCCACTTCGCCCAGCCTCCGCCCAGCACACGGGTGCCAGGAGGGGGGATGGCGACAGCCGGGTCAGCAGCCCAGGCCTTGGGCGGGGCTCACCAGACACCACCTTGGCTTCCCCCCAGGAGAAGGGAGAGGGGCTCGCTGAGAGCAGCGAGCGCTCAGAGCCCAGCCAGATGGGCCTGCTCATCCCTGAAATGAAGGACACCTCGATGGAGCGCGTGGGGCAGCCCCTGAGTAAAGTCATCGACCAGCTCAACGGGCAGCTGGACCCGCGCACCTGGTGCTCCCACGTCGAGCCCCCAGACCAGCCCTTTCGGACCGGCTCTCCGGGGGACACCCCGGAGAGACCGCCGTTTTGTGACTTTAGTGAGGGGCTTCCGGCCCCAATGGACTTCTACCGCTTTACCGTCGAGAGTCCAAGCACTGTTACATCAGGTGGCGGCCACCATGACCCTGCAGGGCCTCGCCAACCGCTGCATGTTCCTGGTGGCCCTGCGGCTGCTGGCCAAGAAGAAGAGGGAGGAGGAGGAGGAGAGGGAGAGGCGCCTCCGCCTCTAGGGGCCACTCAGGAGCCAGAGACCCGGGCACCGGAGACCCAGGTGCCCCCCGTTAAGGAGGGGCCTGGGCCTGAGCCAGAGTCTGGGACCCAGGAGGCTCTTTGCCAGCTCAAGCGAGACCAGCCCAGCCCATGTCTGAGCAGCGCAGAGGACTCTGGGGTGGAGGAGGGGCAGGGGAGCCCTTCTGAGATGTCCCACTCGGCAGAGTTCAGGTGAGCAAGGCTGTGTGCGCTGGTGAGAGACACTCCCAGTCCTTGAAGCAGGGGCCCTGGGGTCTGTCCTCCCAGTAAACTAATAAGCATAACTCCCGGGAGACCCAACCTGGGCTGGGAGGTAGGAGGGGTATGGTCCTCCCCTCCTTCATTTGGCTCCTGGTTGGGGGCAGAGCCACGACAGCTGCACCACCTCTGGGGGCACCGCCTCTGGGTGCCTCTACGACCTCTGATACCTACACCACCTCTGGGTGCCTCTATGCCCTTTGGGTGCCTATAAGCCCTTTTGGTACCTACACCACCTGTGGGTGCCTCTACGCCCTGTTGGTACCCGCACTGCCTCTGGGTGCCTGTATGCCCTCTGGGTGCCCGCACCGCCTCTGGGTGCCTATATGCCCTCTGGGTGCCCGCACCACCTCTGGGTGCCTATATGCCCTCTGGGTGCCTGTGCCACCTCTCTGTGCATGTTTCTCCTCTCTGTGCCTGTTTCACCTCTCCTGCCCCTGCCTCAGCCTGACACCGCGCCCTCCCCACACTGTTCCTCTCACAGAGTGGACAACAATCACTTACTCCTGCTGATGATCCATGTGTTTCGAGAAAACGAAGAGCAGCTCTTCAAAGTAAGTCCCAGCACAGCCCGGGCAGGGCGGGGTGGGCCACCGAGCAGTCCGAAGGGAAGGCGCGCTGCCCGGGGCTGGCGGGCAGGAGCCACGGTGCCTGACCGGTTTCTGCTTCACCCGCAGATGATCCGGATGAGCACAGGGCACATGGAGGGCACCCTGCAGCTGCTGTACGTGCTGCTCACAGACTGCTATGTCTACCTGCTCCGGAAAGGTGCCTGCCGCCCCCCTTCCCCAAGCCCCCCACACCCCGGGTGTCCCTCAGCTGCCTGGCGTGTGGCAATGAAAATACACTCCACGGAAGGTGTTGCCAGCAGGCCCAGCAGCCCCAAGACATGAGCCCGGGCCTCCTCTCCATCCGCACCCATGTCATCATTTCAGATCCCGGGGCCCAGGCGGGTCTCCTGGAGAGAGGGGCCAGGTCTTAGAAGACGGGCAGGGGAGGAAGAGAGGCCGCTGTGGGTAATGAGCATGGGCATGTCCTCTCAGGGGCCACAGAGAAGCCATACCTGGTGGAAGAGGCCGTTTCGTACAATGAGCTTGACTACGTGTCGGTGAGTCCAGGCTGCTTGCTGGAGGCCCAGCCGTACACAGAGCAGAGCATGCCCCGGCCTCAGCCCGGCGGCTGGGCGCCAGCTCCTCTCTCCAAGCAGCTTCTGTCCATGGTGCTGGGGGTGGGAGCCGAGCTTGAGGGTGCCTCTCCGTCCGTCCCTCCCTAACTATGGCCAGGGTCCCAGGCCTCCGGAGCTTTACCTTGTGGCGTCCCCAGGGTGCCCGTCCTCCCCGCCCCCCAGCTTGGCCCTCAGTCTGGCTGTGGCTGCTCTTCTGGCAGCGGCCAGGCCCATGTGCATGGGAGTGTGGTCTCTGGCAGGTGGGCCTGGACCAGCAGGCGGTGAGGCTGGTGTGCACCAACCGCAGGAAGCAGTTTCTGCTGGACACGGCCGACGCGGCTCTGGCTGAGTGAGTGACACCCGCCCTCCGCGGAGCTGGGGGATCGGCCTCGGCCACTGGGGTGGCCCTGCCCTGGACTCCCGCCCTCGGGTGGAGGGTGGGAAGTGGCATAGGAAGAAGTGGAGACAGAGGTATATTCCCTCTGGACCCTGCGGTCTGGTCAGATAGGCAAGGAAATAGACAGACATGCCGACTGGTTGATTCGTGGTCAACCCAGGTGACTGCAGAGAGGAAGGGGTGGTATGAGTTTCAGCATCTACTTTTAACCAAGACTTGGTACCACTGTCTTGAATGCTCACTCCTCGCCCCCAGGCCTCCACACGGAGCCTGCATGCAGCCAGATGGCACTGGTGTTCCAGTCCTGCTGCAGCCCCTGCCAGTCTCCCCTCGCTGTCAGAACCCAAGGCCCCTTGGCCATTGGGAATGGGCAGGCCTTTTCTAAGTCACCACTGGGTGACCATGGCCTGCGGTCCCATCACTGCCCCGCCCGCTGCCCTGAGCTCTGGTTCCAGCCAGGTCCCTCCCCAAGTGTCTGTGAGCCCGGCAGAGCG
>NW_006293088.1:2963402-2965780 GCF_000327345.1 Myotis davidii | reverse complement strand
CTCTGACGGCAAGGCCCACTCCCCGTGCAGGTTCTTCTTGGCTTCTTTGAAGTCAGCCATGATCAAAGGCTGTCGGGAACCCCCATACCCCAGCATCCTGACCGATGCCACCATGGAGAAGCTGGCACTGGCCAAGTTCGTGGCCCAGGAATCTAAGTGTGAGGTAAGAAGCTGGGGAGGCGGAGGCAGGGGCAGGGGCCTGGGCCTGGGGCGTGTCCTTGCTCTCAGTGGCCCCCCTGGTGCTGGCCGTGACCTCACCGCTGTCTACTGCCCCCCCACCCCCCGCCCCAGGCAGCTGCTGTGACCGTGCGCTTCTATGGGCTGGTGCACTGGGAGGACCCCACTGACGAGTCCCTGGGCCCTGTCCCCTGCCACTGCTCACCCCCCGAGGGCGCCATCACCAAGGAGGGCATGCTGCATTACAAGGCGGGCACCTCCTACCTGGGCAAGGAGCTCTGGAAGACCTGCTTCGTGGTGCTCAGGTGGGAGCCTTCGCAGCAAGTCACTGAAGGGAACCGAGGGGGAAACTCCCTCCCCACAGGGCTTAGGAGGAAACATACCGAGGATATTAGAGCTTCCCTGTAAAGCCAGCCTCCTGGGGGCCACCCCGGGCTCCCACCCCGGCCACCCCAAAGCAGCCCGCCTGGAAGGCTGCAGGCAAAGACCTGGGCAGGGCTGCCCCGAGCTCCCAGGTTGCTGTCCCTCTGCAGTCCTTTCTTCACCCTCCCCGCCACAGAACACAGCCCCCCCACCCCCTCCTTGGCCTCTGGGGTTCAAGGCTCCAGCCTGTGGGCGTCCCTGGGATCTGGGCTCCACCTGGTCCCGAGCTGGGACAGGCCTCAGCCCTGCCTTTGTGTCCCTGCAGCAATGGGATCCTCTACCAGTACCCCGACCGCACCGACGTCATCCCCCTGCTCTCGGTGAACATGGGGTGAGTGTCCTGGCGAAGGGGCTGGGGAGGTGGGGTCTGGCATCGCGGCCTGAAGGTCAAGGCTCTGGCTGAGCTTGGGGCCGCGCTCCTGTTCTCCCTGAGACAGCTCCTGGCTCTCCCTCTTGTCAGCTTCGCCTGCCCCTCACCCCACTGCATCCAGCAGCCCTGACCCTGTGCCCTGGGTCCTGCTGAGCTCTGAGGACTGCTGGGACCCAGGGAGGGGGAAGGGAAAGCTCCTCTCAGGGAAGCAAGAGCTTCTTGCCCGGAAAGGGTCTGGTCTGATAGGGGAGGCAGTCCCCCGGCCTGATAGGGGGCAGTCCCTAGGCTCACAGAGGGCAGTCCCTTCCCTGGGAAGCGCCTGCCCTGATGGGGAAGATGGACGCACACATACGTGGAGGAAGCGTCAGTCCTCACGGAATAGGAGGATGTGCCCTAATTCTGAGAGGCCGGAGCTAAGAGCTGATTCTCACCCCTCACCTGGCCATGCTTAGGTTCTAGACCAGCCGTGGACAAACTATGGCCCGCAGGCCAGATCCAGCCCGTTTGAAATGAATAAAACTAAAATAAAAAAAAGAGACCGTACCCTTTTATGTAATGATGTTTACTTTGAATTTATATTAGTTCACACAAACACTCCATCCATGCTTTTGTTCCGGCCTCCGGTCCAGTTTAAGAACCCATTGTGGCCCTCGAGTCAAAAAGTTTGCCCACCCCTGTTCTAGAAGGATCTTTGATTATGGACATAAACGGCGTTGCACAGGATGGAGTGGGGCTGCCCAGCAGCTCTCAGCCTCTCCTGAGAGCCAGAGGGGTCTGGACGTCTTCCGGTGCCCTCCGCCCTGGGGCTGGGCCGACCCTGTACCCACAGGCCTTGAGCCACACCCAGGGCTCCCACCCCGAGCCACCCCTGCCTCCTCGCTCCCGTTTCACCCCTCCTCCTCTGGCCCAGGGGGGAGCAGTGCGGTGGCTGTCGGAGGTCCAACACCACGGATCGGCCCCACGCCTTCCAGGTCATCCTTGCTGACCGGCCCTGCCTGGAGCTGAGCGCCGAGAGCGAGGCTGAGATGGCCGACTGGATGCAACACCTCTGCCAGGCCGTGTCCAAAGGGGTGAGCTGCTCCGGCCTCCACCGGTCACCTGGCCTCCCGACCCCGCTCCGTGTCCCTTCCCTAAACCCACAGCAGTCATGGAGCAACCTGTGGGGACCAAGACAGGTTCCTCCAGGGACAGCCCAGGAGCAGGCCCTGGAACTCTCATGGTCACCCCACCCCCACCTATAGCCCTGAGTGGGCGGAGCCTGCCTGACTTCCGGAGGCGGGGCTAAGGGCTGCCTGGGCCCCTGGATGGGGAGACCGGCTGCAGGAGCTCCAGCTTGCTTCCTGCCCCTCTGCCAATGCCCTCAGGTCATCCCCCAGGGGGTGCCTCCCAGCCCCTGCATCCCCTGCTG
>NW_006293088.1:2962422-2963299 GCF_000327345.1 Myotis davidii | reverse complement strand
GGCCGACATCAGCGCCGTCTCCACGGAACCGGGCAGGGAGTACTGTGTCTTGGTGAGTCCGGTGGCGGGTGCTGGAGGCAGGCCCACAGCAGGAGCCCTGTGTTGGCTGACCGGGCCCCACTCTCCCCAGGAGTTCTCCCGGGACGGCCAGCAGCCCCTCCCCCCCTGGGTCATCTACTTGAGCTGCACATCTGAACTGGACCGATTCCTGTCTGCACTGAACTCTGGGTGGAGAACCATCTACCAGGTACCCAGCTGCCCGGGGCCCTGCGGAGCGAGCCGTTCCCTACAGAGAGGAGCCTTGCCTGGCACAGACCAAGGCAGGGAGTGGGGGCCTGGGGACAGCACCGGACCTGTAGCTCTGGGACAGACAGGAACATTAGGACCAAAGGGCAACCCTGACTCCCAAGGAGTCTGAGACTTGGGGCTGTGCCGGGCCGCGTTGGTTCCAATAGACTAGCGCGAATTGAGTGCTGAAGTGGGGCTGAGGCCGAGCTGTTCCAGGTAAGCAGGACCCTCAGGTGCGCAGCCAGCTAGAGCGCAGGGCCTGCCAGGTGGGCACCCACCCAGAGCCAGGCCTGCCCCGGAAGGAGGCTCGGGGCCGTCACCTGGTCTCAGCTTCAGCCCCACCTTGAAGGGCAGAATTCAGGGGGCGGACGAGGCCGCCCTGGTGCGGGGGCTCCGTGGCCCACACGCTCCCTGCCACCCGACACAGGTGGACCTCCCCCACAAGGCCATCCAGGAGGCCTCCCACAAGAAGTTCGAGGACGCCCTGAGCCTCATCCACAGCGCGTGGCAGCGCAGCGACAGTCTCTGCCGCGGCAGAGCCTCCCGGGACCCCTGGTGCTGAGGCGGAGCTGGCCGGTGTCCTGGTGGG
>NW_006293088.1:2958633-2960062 GCF_000327345.1 Myotis davidii | reverse complement strand
GCACACACGGTCACCACGGCGGTGGCGCGCTGCTCGGGGCCGAGCCTCTACACGTTCCACAGCCCACTTCCACCCCGGGCGGCAGAACCAGCGGGCGGGGCTGAGACAGGGTCTGTCCCTCCCTGTGACCCAGAGCGGGTGCGGAACACCCTGGGCACCCTGCCCAGCAGGTGGGCACTGGGAATGCCAGGGCAGAGGTCTGAGCCCTATGGGCTCTGTAGTTGCACAGCCTCCTCCCAGGGCCACGCCTCAGCCATGCCATCTCTTTAGGATGGCGATGGGAATAATACCGACCCTGAGAGAGCAGAAGGATGGGGGCGGGGGGTCCCCTCTTCCTCTCCATCCCGGGCAGATGCTCAGGCCGCCCGGGGCCCGGAGTGTCTGGCCATCCTGTTCATTTGTGAACATGTACCCGGCCGTGCAGGGAAGCGGAGCACTGAGGTCCTCGTGCATGTCATCTCCTCACTAACCCGGCCCACGCACTGCTGCCTGCCTTCCAGGGCGGGGCCGGGAGGACTGGCCCCCCTGGCTGCCAGGAGGCCCTGCATGTCCGTGGGCCCCTGCCCTTGCCTCTCCCTGAACCTGGCAGTGCCATGGACCCAGGAATCGGGCTGTGTCCTTGCACCGGGAGCAGAGGGGAGGGAGGCGGGCATGGAGCGGGGCAGAGCCCACCAGCCTGGGGTCCACGTTGGAGCCTCCTGACTGTCCTGCTTGGCTAGAGCCAGGCCCTTCCCAAGAGCTTGTCAAGGGCCTCTCGGGGAAGGAGTCGGGTCTGGGTTTCGTTTTTTAAAATAAAATAGATATTATATTGCCAAGACGTGTCACTGGCCCTTTTTGACCAGGGTGGGGTGGGGGACCTCCAATCCCTCTCCTCAGGCCCCTTGACCCTCATTCTTCGTTCCACAATGTTCCACCAGCCGCCGGTGCCAACACTGGAGCCAGAGTCCCTGCGCCCGGGGCACTCGAGCCTGGAGGAGCCCAGGCCTGGGAGTTCCACGGCCTGACCTTTGCCCTCTCTCCCGTTTCCCGCAGGGGCCGGGGTGGGGTGGCCCCAGTCCTAGGCAGGTCTCCACTACCAGAAAGACACTCCTGCCTCCTGGCCTCCCAGCCATGGGGGTAGATGCCAGCCACTCGGGTAAACCCGGGAGAGTTCACGCTGTTCCCGAGGCCTCTTGTCGAGCTGCTGCCCCAGGGGCTGGCTAGAGGATGCCAAGCCTACCAGGCTGGGGAGCCGTTCGCCACAGCCACCTCCAGGGCCTCACACACCGGAGGAAAGGGGTAGACTCGGGAGGGGGTGGGTGTGGCGGCCCCTGAGGCAGGGTTCCAGGCATCGCGGCTCTGCCTCCGGTTTTGACACTGACACCAGCGCCTAGGGTGATTCAGGGTGGCCCTGGCAGGAGAGAACTGCTCTGAGGGCAGAGATCAAGGT
>NW_006293088.1:2957520-2958587 GCF_000327345.1 Myotis davidii | reverse complement strand
CTCACCAGGCACAAAGGGCCATTTCCCAAGGGGCTCTAGAAGCCACGACCCAGGAGGGGCTCCCACTGGGAGGAGGGTAGGGCTGAGGGACAAGTCCCTACCAGGTAAGTGGCTGAAGCCACTGGTCACTCCTGGAGGTCTCCTACCCGCCCAGGGACCCCGGCAGGGGGGATGTGGACCACCTTTTATTGGGTGCTTTTCACACATCGCTGACTGTCCAGAGAAGCTCTGCCGTGGGTGTGGACGCCCCCTTTACAAACGGAGAGCTGAAGCTAGGGGAAGTGGCCATTCTAGCACAGTGGGAGTCCAGGTCAGGCCCTCTGCCCTCCCTGACGGTGGGACCGCAGACTGGGAGCCAGACAGCAAGGCCGAGGCCGGGGAGGGACCCTCACATGCGGCAGGGGTAGGAGTGGGGCTGTGGCTGAGTTGCCCGGCAGACTGTGGCCAGGAGCCCCCGTGCCAGTTCCCCATGCCCAGGGCTCTGAGCTGCAGCAGGACTGGCTAAGCCTAAGGTGGGGCAGAAGCACCAGCCCTTTGCCCCAGGACCACAGGGAGGGCTGGAGGACAAGGGGCAGGAGAAGGAGGCGCGGCTGATTGGCACCTTCTCCCCGCCCCCAATCTCTTGCTGGTCCAGGTGACCTTTGCCCCAGATCCCAGTGTCTAGGGCCGCCCAGCCAGGAGGTGTGGAGAACAAAGGCAGCTGGGATTGGTCAGCACCCAGCAGGGGTGTGTCCCAGGCACCCACAGCCCAGGCGTGCGCGCGCGGGGCAGGTGGACACCGGGATAGATCAGCAACGGCCTGGCAGCTGCAGGCCTGTCCCACCGGACCCTGCCCTCCAGACATGGCCCCCGGGCCCCTCGACCCCTAGCCCTGTGACCCTCCAGGGGTACAGGCAACCTGAGCGCCACCACCCCAGGGTCTGTGCCATGCCCCTGACCCGGGCACAGCCGGCTGCTGGCACAGAGGACACGGGAGCGGTGGCCCCGGCTGTGGACCTGGTGCTGGGTGCCTCGGCCTGTTGCCTGGCCTGTGTCTTCACCAACCCCCTGGAGGTGGGGAAGACTGG
>NW_006293088.1:2955616-2957483 GCF_000327345.1 Myotis davidii | reverse complement strand
CACCTACCCTCAGCACTACCGGGGCTTTGTGGCCTCCATAGCCGCCGTGGCCAGAGCAGATGGGCTGAGTGGCCTGCAGAAGGGGCTGGCCGCCAGCCTGCTCTACCAGGGCCTCATGAACAGCGTCCGCTTCTATTGCTACAGCCTGGCCTGCCAGGCCGGCCTCACCCAGCAGCCAGGTGGCACCGTGGTCGCAGGTGCGGTGGCTGGGGCACTGGGAGCCTTCGTGGGGAGCCCTGCTTACCTGGTGAGTGCCTCGTCTCCATCCTCCACCATCCCGTGACCCAACTCCCGCCAGGGCTCCGAAGCTTCCAGGGCTGGCCTCTGTGGCCAGGGTGGGGGGAGGGGCGGGAGGGGGACGAGGGAGGGTAGACAGTGAAGGGGGTGGGGGCAGGCTAGGTGGGGCTGCCCCCTGGAACATCCCTTCCCAGGACTGAAAACTGCCCCAGGACCTTGCCCCATCCTCTGTCCCCTAGAGCCCCCATCCTGCAGGTCCTGAGCCAGGGCCAGGGCAGAGGGTAGCAGGTGTGCTGGAGGTGTGCACTTGTGTGGCTTGTACAAGTCAGAATAAAGCTTCCAGCCCAGTCAGTGTGGCTTAGTGGTTGAGCATCCATCCATGAACCAAGAGGTCCTTGGTTCAATTCCCAGTCAGGGCACATGCCCAGGTTGCAGGCTCGATCTCCAGTGGGGGACATGCGGGAGGCAGCCTTTCAATGTTTCTCTCTCATCTCTCTATCCCTCTCCCTCCCTCTCTTTCTCTCTTAAAAAAAGTCAATAAAAACATATTAAAAAATACAAAAGAATAAAGCTCCCCTGCCTGTCTGGTGTAGCTCAGTGGTTGAGCATCAACCAGGAACTAAGAGGTCACCTGTTCTATTCCTGGACAGGGCACAGGCTCAGGTTGTGGGCTCCATCCCCAGTCAGGGGCAGAAAGGGAGCAGCTGATCAGTGATGTTTCTCTCTGATCCATGTTTCTATCTCTCTATCCCTCTCCCTTTCTCTCTCTCTAAAAATCAATAAAAAACAGTTAAAATAAATAAAAAATGAATAAGTACTCTCTCTATAAAAAAGAATGACGCTTCCTGGAGCCAGGCGGGCACTAGGCTGGAGGCGGTACCGCTGTCCTCTCCCCCGGCCCTCAGAACAGCTTTTCGAAGGTAAGCAGACACAGGAGGTGTGTGCAGACCCGGCCAACTCTGGAGACTCGCCCCAACCCTGTCTCACACACCCCCTAAGCTGCAGGTGTGGGCTCCTGGAGGTCCAGGTGCCCGGTGGGACAGCTCCCTGGAACATCACTGCCCGGGCCTGCACTCTGCCCCGGGCACCCGGGAAAGGGTGCCCTCCACCCACACAGCTCAGCCAGGCTCCCAAGGCTGGGCCCTAAGCCCTCCATCACCTCTGCTCTCACAGGTCAAAACGCAGCTGCAGGCCCAGACGGTGGCCGAGATGGCTGTGGGGCACCAGCACCACCACCAGGTGGGACTGTCACTCCCCAGAGCTCCCTGGGCTGGGTGGGCTCCTGGGCGGGCAAGGGGCTGCCCAGTGACCCTGTGCCCTCTCCCCACAGAGCGTCCTGGGTGCCATGGAGACCATCTGGCGGCAGCAGGGCCTGGCAGGTCTGTGGCGGGGTGTGGGCGGGGCTGTGCCCCGAGTCATGGTTGGCTCAGCTGCCCAGCTGGCCACTTTCGCCTCTGCCAAGGCCTGGGTGCAGGAGCGACAGGTGAGGGGCCAGGGACACAGACACAGGCGTGAGGAGGGCCACCTGCCTCCTTTCTCCCTCTCTGCCTGGGCCCAAGTCACACCTCAACATCTCCAGCTGGACTCACACAGGGAACCCCAGTGGGTGGTGACAGACAGCCCATAGGAC
>NW_006293088.1:2940788-2955579 GCF_000327345.1 Myotis davidii | reverse complement strand
GAATGGGGGGCCAGCAGTGAACCCTGAAGGTGTGAAGGACCTTGTGGGGGAGATGTGGGTGGGGGGTGGCTGGAGGGGCCCTGTCTTCTCCCTTCTCCCAGGTGGAGGGAGGCTGGTGGGGGCAGCGGCAGGTGTCAGCAGCCTGTGCCATCCCCACAGTGGCTCCCGGAGGACAGCTGGCTGGTGGCCCTGGCCGGAGGCATGATCAGCAGTGTGGCCGTGGTGGCAGTCATGACCCCCTTCGACGTGGTCAGCACTCGGCTGTACAATCAGCCCGTGGATGGAGCTGGAAGGGTGAGCAGGGGACCAGGTGGCGAGGATGTGGGGAGCTGGAGAGCGCCCGCCCCAACACACACACACACACACACACACACAGCCGAGACATACAGGCATGTGACATACATGCAAACGCATTCATTCGGCTTGTGTGCAGAGCACCTATGACCCAGGCACGTGCTAAGCAGTCTCACATCTGGGATTTATTCCATCCTCACACCCACCTTCATTTTCCTGATGAGGAAACTGAGGCTCAGAGATATCAAGTGACTTGCCTGAGGTCACCCAGCTGTTATGTGTGGAGGACCCTGCACTGGAATCCAGGCCTGACCCCACGGCCTCACAGACAGGTGCCCGCCGTCGTGTACGCTGGTGCCCTCTCCAGGCTGAGTTAGGGATGAAACCCACCTGTGTGCCACTAGCCAAACTGAGCCCCTGGCTGGGGCTGGGGCTGGGGCTGGGGCTGCCTGAAGGAAGAGACTCCTTTTAAATTGTTGCCACGTAAAGGTCCTTCCTTCTGTAATTTCCCTGGGTTGGGGGGTGCCTTTTCTGAGGTGCCGCAGAAGCCCTTACACACAGACGTGCTCTGGTGTGCCGGCCGGGCCCCACGGCCCCTGTAGCGACACCCACCCTGTGCCTGTCCCCAGGGCCGGCTGTACCGGGGCCTGGCCGACTGCCTGGTGAAGATCTGGCGGCAGGAGGGACCCCCGGCGCTCTATAAGGGTCTGGGCCCCGCCTACCTGCGCCTGGGCCCCCACACCATCCTCAGCATGCTCTTCTGGGATGAGCTCCGGAAACTGGCCCGATAGGGCGGGGCCAGGGCATCTAGGGCGTCCCTCACCCCACAGCCTGACACAGCCCGTCACCCGGCTCCAGCTGGGAATGGCCATCTCTCACCAGCCACAGGCCCAGGCTCTGCCCCGGGGTCTGGGGAGAGTGTGGACAGCTGGTCAACCCACCAGCCCCGTGACCCACCAGCCTGCTGGGAATCACCACCTCTGTTCTCCGGAAAGTCCTCTTTTCTTCCTTCTCTGCTTGGGGTTGCCTGGTCCCAGGGCCGTACTCATGGTTATAATGACTGCCCCGAGCGCAGCCATGAGCTGGGTCACTTACCTGCATCAGCTGCTTCAACCGGAAACAGCAGTGGGAGGTGACGAACCCTCTCACCAAGGAGCAGGCCGAGGCTCAGAAGGGTGAAGAGCTTTGATCAAAGCCACACAGCATTGAGCTGGCAGAGCCAGGACTGGAGCAACCCTGCCCAGCCCAGAACTGTGCCCTTAGCCAGGACCAGGACGCGGGGCGGAGTGTCCCCAAGGGATCACTCACTGCACACAGGAGACCCTGGGTGCCCCGGAGGCGTGTCATCTCCCGCGGCGGTCCACCAGGGCTGCTGGAACAAAGTGCCTCAGACCAGGCGACTATAACCATCGAGGGTGATTTCTTCCAGCTCTGGAAGCCAGAAGTCCAAGACCGAGGGGTCAGCAGGGTTGGTTTCTTCTCAGGCCTCGCTCCTTGGGTTGAGATGGCTGACTTCTGTGCGTGTCTGTGCCCCAATCTCATCTAAGGACCAGTCATTTGGGACTAGGGCCACCCTAGTGACTGCATGTTAACTTAATCACCTCTGTAAAGACCCTTCTCCAACTGCAGCCACCCTCTGAGGTCCTGGGGTTACGACTTTGTTATAATGAATTGGGGTGTGGGGGACACAATTCAGCCTATCACGTCAACTATGGCTCTACTGAGGCCCTCAGTGCCCAGGGCTGCGGGCATTTGCACAGATCCGCATGGCGACCCTGGAAAGGAGCCCGCAGGATGCCTGTCGTTCAGATGAGGAGACTGAGGCCAGGCTGGGGGAGTGGCTGGCCCAAGTGGAGCAGCAGAGCCAGGCATCCTCCTCCGGCGCTTCCCCCAAGCTGCAGCCACACTCCCCGCGTGGGTGTCCCTCAGGCCGCGCTGACCTCTGTGCCACGGAGGTGGATGCCCAGGCCCCTGAAAGGGGAGGCCCAGCAGCCTGAACTGCCTTCCCTGCCAACACCCGTGTCTTGGAAAAGCTGCTCCTGGGGGCTCGCCTACCAACACTCCAAACCAATAAAGTTTTCTATTTTCTTTACTTCAATGAGTCTCCTCTGCCGGCAGCCTCAGTCTTCGCCACCCCTGAGCCCCCCACCCCTTTGGCTCTCTACCTTAGTCCCCCCCCTCCCCTGAACCCCTTTCCTTGGCTACTTCAGTCTGGGGAAGGAGGGTCCAAAAGCTTTGGGCGGTCCAGCCCCGCCCGGTCTGGCCCCGGGGAAGCCTGCCACCTAGTGGGCACAGAGAGGATAGTCAAGGCGCTGCCAGTGGCTGAGGTGGTGGGGCCCAGAGCTAGGTCCCAACCTCAGGCCTAGGGGGGATAAACTCCCCCCTCCAGGCTTCCGGCTGAGAGTAGAGCCCGACCTCGGCAATGTAGGGGAACAGATGCCGCCCTCCAGATCCTGGGCTGAGAGGACAGAGCCCAGACCGAAGGCTGGGGACAGAGGATGACAGGACAGAGGCCTGGGGTTCAGGAAGCCCCTGTGAGGCAAGCCCTAAGGGAGGGTCAGAAAAGCGGGCACCAGGCTTGAGCAGGGACGGAGACCAACCCCTGAGATGCCCCTTCACCTGGTGCTGCCCGGATGGGGAACACCTGGGCCGCAGTTGGCCCGATCGCCCCTTAACCCTCCCGCTCCCCTCCCTGCCCTCCCGCCCAGGGCCTTTGACCCCTCCCACCTCCCTCCCGGCACTGGCACCTTTGCCCTGTGACGTCAGCTCTCCGGAGCGGACCAGGCCAAGGCTGGGCTGGATCTGCTGCCATGTTCTCCCTGCCGTCCCTCCCCTCCTGGCTCCCGGGCCTCTCCTCCCTCGAGTGGGGCTCCGGCCTCCTCCTCGACTCTGTTCTGAAAGGTGAGCGCCTCCTCCCGCCCCCTCCAGGGCCTGCTCGGGTGGTGCAGGGTGCACCCCACCCATAGGTCTCCCAGCCCCAGGCTGCCCCTCCTCTAACCCCACGAGCACGCCCACTCTCCCTCCCTCCCCTCAGGCCTCATCGGGGCCTGCGGCGTCTCGGTCCTGAACAGCCTCCTGAAGGTCTACTTCTTCGTGGGATGTGCCAAGTGAGTGTCACCTGCCCAGCCCACCCCCAGCCCCTTTCAGGCCCCTGACCCCAGCCGTGCCTCTGGTCTCTGCGGGAGGACTGGGGGCAAGAGACCACCAGTCCGGTCCGGCCAGGGCGTGTGGCCGGGGACCCGGGAGCCCCTCCAGGGCCCAGGCTGCTGGTTCTACCACTCTGCCTCCACCCCCTCTGCCCCCACAGCAACCCCGAATGGCGGCTGGAAAAGGAGCGGCTGCAGGCCCGGTGGGCCTTGCTGGAGTCCGTGCACCTGCCCGGCCTGGCCCTGATCCTGACCCTCGTGGGGCCCCGCGTGGCCTCCCTGGTGGTGCTGGAGTTCTCCCTCAGGGCTGTCTCCACGCTGCTGTCCCTGGGCAAGGTGAGGCCCGAGCGGTGGTAGGTGCGCACTGCTGGCCCCGCAGGCCAGATCGTTGGAGTGCATCATCCCACGATCCTCACAAGCACGGGGGAAAGTCTGTGTGAGCCCTGTTCACAGATGGGGAAACTGAGGCTCAGAGAGGGTGACCCACAGGAAGTGGAGTCAGGCTTTAAACCCAGGTCTCCAAGGCTCCGAGCCACCACCGGGGTTTCAGCAAGCACATGGGCGCCAGTAACAACCAGGATGGAAATTAAGCGGGAAGAAATGACCCCGTTAGGGCTTGACGGGAGGCAGGATTCCCTCTTGGGGAATGATCCGAGGGGTTCCTTTGGGGCCCAGCCTCCTGTAGACTGAAGCGTTTGTACCCTGCCAGCCCTCGGTGTCCCGGTGATGAGGGGACCACCATCGCGGCCCCTCTTCTGCCACCTCCCCGCCAGGGCTCCGGGAGCGCCGAGAGGCTGCAGCTGTACCTGCTGGGCCAGTACTCGCTGGGCTGTGGGCTGAGCTGCGGCCTGAGCTTCCTGCAGGAGGGCGCCTCTCACCGCACGCTCAACCTGCTGCTGGGCCTCGGGCTGGCCGCGCTGCTGAGCTCCCAGGCCCAGCGCCTCCTCCGCCATGTCTGCCGCCTCTATGAGCTGCACAGCAGCCAGCACTACTGTGGGGTCTGCCTGGGGCTGCTGGCCAGGGCGGGTGACCTGCCCCGCCTGCTGGGCCGCGCCCTGGTCGTGGCTTTTGCTGTGGGCGACCTGGCGGCCGTGGCCCTCATCAACCGGGACTTCATGAACACCTCGGAGGCTGTGCGCTTCTGGACGCCACTCACCATCTGCTACACCCTGCTGGTCATCTACATGCAAGGTGAGGGCCGCAGGGGGGCCCGGGCACCCGCTGGGCAGTCACATCCTGCTGTCTGGTGGCCCAGCACTGTTCTAGATCCCGGGAGGCTGACAAGCTAGCCCCCATCCCTGCCACCCCAGGGCGCCTAGCCTGTGGCAGAGGCCACGTGGTGGTGGGGCAACTCAGAGAGGGGTGCAGCGTGCCCTGAGGAGATGGTGCTGGAATTGGACCTTGAAGGGTAATAAGCAGGAGCCCCTGAGAGAGGTGAGGGGGACATGACCTTGTACGCCACGGCTCAGAGGTGAGGGAGCATGGCAGCCTCAAACTGCTGGAAGAAGCTGAGTGTAGCTGTCACCCCCAGAGGGGCCATATCTGGGCTCTAGGAAGAGGCTCCTGGCTGCAGAGTGGGGATGGGCTGGACAGAGTGAGGGTGGCCAGAAAAGGAAGGGCAGTCAGGCCGAGAGCAGCAGGTGCAAAGGCACTGGGGTGGGAGTGAGCTTGGGGTGCTGGCGGAACAGCAAAGAAACCCGAGTGGCTGCGGGTTTGAGTAAAGGGGAGCGAGTCAGGGATGAGATGAGTTGGTCGCGGGCACCAGACATCCAGCAGGGCCTCACAGACAAGGTGAGGCACGTGCAGCTCATTCCGAATGCGGTGGGAAGTGCTGGCGGGTGACACGCACAGGAATGACGTCCTCTCACTGGTGCGTTTGGAAGGTCATGAGCTGTTGAGTAGACACTTGAATTGTAGGGTCAAGAACAGAAGCCAGGAGCCCAGTGAGGAGGCTGCTTGGAGAGATGAAGGTGGCCGGGACCGGGGTGGGCAGTGCAGTGGCGAGGCGACTTGGGTGGGGATCTGCTTGGCAAAGTGGACAGGCTTACTAAGGGGTGAGACGTAGACGGGCAGGAGAGGATTCGGCTGCAGGCTGGTGTGCTCTGTCCGGAGCGCAGGAGGGGCACACCAGCAGGAGGCGCAGGTGAGCAGTGAGCCTGGGAGGCAGAGGGCCTGGTGCCTTGTGGGGCTCCAAGAGTGGGGGTGGGGCCAGAAGCAAGGGAGAGGGGCTGCAGGGGGAGGGAGGGGAAGGCTCGCACTGGGGGGCGGGGAGCAGGGAGGCCCAGGCCTGATCCAGCTGGACCTCAGTTTGGGGTGCCGGTTGCGGCAGGAGGGCGGTGACAGGTGGTGTGTCCCATAGAGGAGCAGCGGCAGCACCCTGGCCTGCAGAGCCAGGTCCAGACGGTGCTGGTGCGCATGGGCGGCCTCTTCGTGCTGCTGCTGACCGTGGGCCGCTGGCTGGACCTGCTGGGCGTCTTCATCTCCCTGCTGGGCGAGCTCTGGTGCCTGGTGGGCGTCCGCACTCTGCTTGACCTCTGCCAGAAACAGGTGGGCACCCCACCCCGCGCGTCCCCTACACACTGACGACTGCTCCTGACAGCCTGGGAGCCTCCACGGGCCGAGTGTAAGAAGAGCTGGGCCCTCGCTGGTTCGACTCTGCTTGACCTCTGCCAGAAACAGGTGGGCCCCCCACCCCGTGCGTCCCGTACACACTGACGCCTGCTCCTGACAGCCTGGGAGCCTCCACGGGCCCGAGTGTAAGAAGAGCTGGGCCCTCACTGGTTTGCTCAGTGCTTAGCGTGTCGGCCGTGGACTGAAGGGTCTTGGGTGAGATTCCAGTCAGGGGCACGAACCTCGGTTGCAGGCTTGATCCCCTGTCCCGGTCGAGGCACATGTGGGAGGCAACCAATCGATGTGTCTCTCTCACATGGATGTTTCTCTCTCTGTCTGTCTCCCCCCGACTCCCTTCTACTCTCTCTAAAAATCAATGGAAAAAATATCCCCGGGTGAGCTGGGAAAACCTCTCTTGGGGTGGGGGCAGGAGCTGGGGTCCCCTCTCTCACCTGGTGTTAACCTTTGACCTGTGCCCCAGAGGCCCTGAATAGGAGGAAGGCCTTGAATAAATGGAGGCCTGAAGCCCCCCCAGGGGACGGGGCATTGGTGGGGTACCCTCCATCCTTTCCTCCCCGCCTTCCCTCAGGATTTTCCACCCCAGAGGCCTTCCGTGTCAGCTCCAAGCCAGCCCCAGCCCTCAGCACCTGCCCAGACCCAGGGGACGGCCCCTTCCTGACCTGCCGCCCAGAACGGACTCCCGGACCCACCCAGGCTCACCTGAAGGCCTGACACCAGCACGGTGCCCAGAGGCAGGGGCAGGGTTGGCCCCACCTGGAACTTGCACTGGAGCCCCCGAGAGGGAGGGAAGGATTTTGGGTTAGGAGGGGGCACCTGGGGCCACTGGGTTCATCCTTTACTGGGGTGTGCAGGGGCACTCTCCCCTGAGACCTGCCCCAGGGCCTCCCCTACCGCCTTCCGTCCTCTCCTCAGACAATAAAGGTGTTTTTCTCACCCTGTGGCTGGAATCGTGAGCATGCAGAGGGGCAAGGCTTTTCCCACCACACAGCTTCCTGGCCGGGCGGGCTCCTGGGATATGTGTCAGGAGTCGGCTACTGAGGTGGCTGAGGAGACGGTGGGGTGCCGCGGATGGACACACGCACAAGCACCCACTTGCGTCTTGGGGGGATGGTGCTGTCCTGTCCCATCCTAGGCTGAGGCACAGCTGAAGGGAACACAATGCTGGAAGGGCCTCTCGGTCCCCACCACACCCTGGCCTGTCTAAGCCCATGAGGATGCTTCCTGTCTCAGCTCCGTTCAGCCTCGTGTCCCTGCTTTTCCAGCAAGTACAGAAGGCTGAATACCGACCCCTCTGCTAGCCTGCTGTGCACCCTTGGGTAGGCTGCTGTCCCCCTCTGAGCCTATCAGAACAGCTACCATGGGTTGTGAGCCCTTTTAATCATCTCATTTCATTCTGACATCAGTCCCAAGTTATCCCTTTTTATAGATTCAGAAACTGAGGCTCAGAGAGGTTACATAACTTTCTCAAGGGCACACAGCTAGTTAGTGGCGAAGTCTGGGTTTGAATCCAGGTGGCCTACCCCCAGAGCTCAAGTGCTTTGCTACCCTCTTCTTTTTGAAGAATTGGAGCCAGAAAAACTAACAGGTGGGCATGAAAAATATGGCATTCTTTTTAAAATATATATATATATTTATTGATTTTTTACAGAGAGGAAGGGAGGGATAGAGAGTTAGAAACATCGATGAGAGAGAAGTATCGATCAGCTGCCTCCTGCACACCCCTTACTGGGGATGAGCCCGTAACAAAGGTACATGCCCTTGACTGGAATTGAACTTGGGACCCTTCAGTCCCCAGGCTGATGCTCTATACAGTGAGCCAAACCAGCTAGGGCAGACCGGTCCATTCTTGGCAGGTTCTGGAATGTGGCTCTGGCCACCTTTTGTCTGGGGTAGCCTCAGACTCCATCGCAGTCATATTCTCCTGGCCCAGACTCCCAGCCCTACAGGGCAGCTTGGCTCCCTGGGGCCTGAGCTGGGGCTCTTTCCCAGCAGGGGCCCCATGGGGCAAAGGAGACGGCCAGCCAGGGGTTCCCAGGGGTCGTGAGGCAGCTCTGGGGATTGAAGGCTGGAGAAGGTTCTTGGAGGGTTCCTGGCTCCGACGGGTCTGGCTTCTCGGCAAAGGCCGCCACGGTCACCCAAAGACTACACTGGAGCAGACAGTCCGGCCTAGGATTTTCCCTCCCTCCACCCCGGGGCACCCCTGGGACACAGGGCGGGCTGGCCCAGGCTGCATGCTGCCTCCTCCAGGAGTGGCCACCCAACTCACAGCCGGAGCCCCACCTCTGACCCCTTGCTTTGTCCTGCCCCCAGAAGGGGCCTCTCGGCCCTAGAGTAGCTGAGGTGGGGACAAGGCTATGGGCCCCTCCACCGCCAATATAGGACCCAGCTCCCTTCTGCCTGGGAGTGCGCTCAGCTCCCTCTGGGCAGGAAACTTGCCCCCGTCTAGGAGGAAATGGCTCAGTTAGGTGGGCACAGGGCCAGCCCCTTGCTGGACCCAGACTGGGCACCAGGTTCCAACTGTTCTGATGTTTTTGCTGGAAGGTTCCCTGACCTTCTGGCCCCGTATAGCCTAGCACCCAGTGGGGACGGGCTGGGAGGGACTGGACTCGAGGTCCTTTCCTTTTTATGGGCACAGGGACCATTTTCCAAACAAAAACCTGGGCCACGTGGGCTGGAATGGGATTCTTTTCTTATCGACTCAATTATTTTTGTGAAAAGTCCAACAAGGGTATAAACATTAGATCACTCAAGAGAGGCATTTAGCAAATCTACGTTCCAAACAAAGAGAAATAGGGCTGAGGTCCAGAGGGCAGCGGAGAGGCAAAGGGGTGGCCTGGAGCTGGGGCATGACTCTGGGACTTGGTCCCACAGAGCCCTCGAGAGCCCACGCCTGGGCCCTGACCAGCGTCCCAAGGAGGTGGGAGACCAGAGCGTCCACTCCCTGCTATCTGGGCATGATGGCAACCCCTGAGGCAGCTGGGATTGGGGCGAGCCAGCCACCTCCCTCCTGAGCCCCTTCACACACACACACACACACACACACACACACACACACACTTCTGGCTTTTCTGAGCTATAGCATTGTCCCTCAGGGTGTCCCGCATTCCTTTCTCTATTCATTCACAAATAATTACTGAACATCTGGTAAGGGGATAGAGTGATAGGGCTACAGGGCTAGGACGGGTATTTTGTTATTTACAGCTGCATAACAAATGACCCCCAAACCAAGCAGCTTAAAATAACAGACATTTATTGTCTCACTTTTTGTGTGTGTTGGGCGTCTGGGTGCAGCTTGACTGGATCCTCTGGCTTAGTGTCTCTCACAGGCCACGGTCAAGATGTTGGCAGAGGCTGTGATGTCATCCTAAGGCTCGATTGGGGAAGGATCCAATCCCAACCTCACTCCCATGGTTGCTGGCAGGATTCACTTTCTCCTGGGATTCTGGGCGTTGGGCCCGGTTTCCCCTGTGGCTGTTGGGCAGGCGCTCCCTCCATTCTTCCCACATGAGCCTCTCTATAGGGCAGCTCACAACCTGATGGCTGGCTTCCCTCCGGCCACCAAGCAAGTGAGGGAGAGAGAGGAGAACAGCAGGACAGAAGTCACCATCTTTTTGTAACCTCCCACTTTTTTTGCTGTGTTCTGTTGGTTAGAAGCAAGTCACCCTTGAGAGGAGGGGGTTATACAAGGGTTTGGCAGAAAGTGGGGATCCCCGGGAGCCACTCTAAAAGCTGCCTTCTACAGAGGGCTTCACTGAGAGGCCTGGATGGACCGAGGGAGTCAGCCACGGAAAGGCTATCGCTGAGGCTCTCACCGTGGCCCAGTTAGATCCCCCTGGGCTTCTGAACATTTCTTATAAACTTGACCTGTTCAGTGAGGGGGTTTGGAGGTGGACCACCTGGGCTTGAATGAAGCTTACTAATGGACGTGACCTTGAGCAAGTTACTCTCTGATGGAGGTAGGGCACTTAACCCAGAGCCTGTCCATGGCCTCCAGTGCCCCTCACCCCAGAAGGAACTGGAAGTCCGCCTCAACCACACCTTTCTGATGTAAGGAGACAGGGAAGGAGGCGCTGACTCAGGCAGGCGATGGAGCAGGAAACGATGTGGGGGGTGGGGGCGGTGTGTCCCCACCCAGGCAGAGAGAGATGAGCACATCTGCATTTCACTTGCAGAGAGCTGTCAATAGGCAACCCTCCTTGAGGAGCTACAACCCCATGCTGCGCATTTTTCTTGCATTATCTCCCCGCCCCACACTCCCCAGCCTTCAGAACAACCTTGTCAGGAGTTGATTACTGTTTTCTCCCCAGGAGAAAGCTCAAGTTCAGAGAGATGAAGTGACTTGCTCAAGGTCACAGTGCTGATAAGTGAGGGAGCCAAGATCCAAATTCAAGTGGGTCTGACCCCAAAGCCCAGCTCACTGCATTTGACAGACTTCTCACGTGATCTGCATATCAGCTGCTTAAGACCTACTTGTGCATTTTGTAGGAATTACTGAGCCCCTCCCATATGCCAAGCACTGAGCTGGGTGCTTGAGAGTCATCAGACACAGCCCTGTCCCGCTTCTGTGGGGAAAGCATGTTAGTACCACCCCGCAGCCTGGGGACATGGCCATGGGATGGAGAGGACTCCTAAGCCTACCGAGAGGAATCAGGGCAGGCTTCTCAGAGGCGGTGATAAAGGTGCAGAGTTTGCCAGGAGAAGGTGATCCAGACCCATAGAGTCTCACTTGTCTTCATCACTGTAAGCAAAAGAAACACGCTTTTAACTGGTTGGGGAGACGTGTGTGGGGGGGGTGGCTGTTGGCTAACTTGTGGGTAACCCCCACCTGACCTGGATGTATAGCTTCCTGCAGCTGCACACCTGGGCAGCGCCAGGCTGGGCTTGATGTCTGCTCTGACCTGGCCCCAGCAGAGCCTGTCAAGGGGAAGGGCTGCTGAACAGATGCTTCCCTTCCTCAGCTCTGGGCCCCGAGGACTTAAGCGCAGGAACCCTGTCCCTGTCCAGGAATCTAGCTGCAGAGCCTGTGGACCACGTGGGCGGAGAGCTCCGGAACCAGGCGAGGGCGATGGGAGAAAGCCAGTGCTACATTCATGGAGTGGGACTCCCACCATGTGTGAGGTCTCTGTGCCCGGCGGTTCTGCTAAGGGAAGCATTCATGTCCCCGCTGCAGGGCGTGCAGCCCAGCTCCCGTATGTGACAGGTGAGGAGAGGGAGCCTTGCAGTGGGAAGGACTTGGTCAAGGTCACAGCCAGCACCAGAGCTGGAGCTAAGTCTAAGTCTGACCTCAAAGCCCATGTTTTCCCTTTTGCCTCCCCTCTCCTGACCTTCTCATGACCCCTCCTCATCTCCGTTTAAATGTCAGCCGCTCCCTCCCCCCCCCAGAGGCCTCCCCTACCCTCACCTGCACCTTGTTCATCCCCTCAGAGCACACGTCACCACTGGTAATTACATTAATTGGTATTACGTGTTGGTCACCCCCACCTCTCTGTAAGCTCCATGGGGACAAGGATGGATTGTGTCTGACCTGATTCCCTCGAGCTCCTAGTTGGTGCCCATCAACGTTTGTTGGATCAAAGCCCTCCTCCTGCTGGCGGCAGCAGGTGCCGTGCTGCCCGCAGACTGGACACCAGCCAGTGCCCCCCCCTTCTTTGGGTCTTGCCCCCACACCTCTCTCCTACCCTTCCCTGCCACCCAGCGTCTCAGCTGCCTGAGCCCTAATAGAAGATGGAGCCCCTTCATGAATTGCTTGGAAGAAAGCTGGTCCGAGGCTGGCAGGCAAGGAGGAGGGGAGCGGGGCCTCTGAGCCGGCGGACAAAGGGCGTGTGTTCTCGCTGAGCGCACTTCCTGGGTTTCCATTGCAGGAAGCTTGGCACCTGCCGAGGTGACATTGACACCTGGGGTGGGGCGGGGGACCCTGGGCCAGGACGCTCCTCCGCCTGGGAGCAGCGGCAGAGGTGAGACGGGTGGCCAGGGGTGCTGGGCGGCAGGTAAGTGGTGGCAGCTGGACCCCCACTTTCCCCTCTGACCTTCCCTCATCCTGAGCCAGTCTCAGCCCAGAGCACATGTGAGGATGCCTGGGTCCCAGAGTCTGCGTGACCTTGGACAAGGCCCCAAATCAACCCTTTGGTGCCTTATGGTCCCCCCATGGGGTGCAGTGAGGTGGCTTGGGGGGTATCATGGAGATGGAGGAGGGCAGCTGCATTTTCTGTTTTAAAAGCTTTTGGACCCTAACTGGTTTGGCTCAGTGGATAGAGCAGCTGTGGGCAAACTATGGTCCGTGGGCCGGATCCAGCCCATTTGAAATGAATAGAAAGGAGCAATAATAAAATAAAGCAAGAGAATGGCCAAGCAGGAGATTTATAATGAATTTAAGAGTTTGTGTAACTCCACTCTGGGGCACAATATATTTTAAAAATAAATAAATAAATAAAAGCTTTGGGCCCCAGAGCACTTGAAAAGGGGGTTCTACAGCCAAAAGTGTCTGAACACCCCTGGGTCTCACCTTCCTCCCATGGTCATTCCCATCTCCGGTGCCCCAGAGGGTAGCTGTTTTCTTGTTTGTTTGGTTGGTTAATTCTCACGGGAGGATATTTTTCCATTGATTTTTAGATTGGGAGGGAGGGGGAGAGACAGAGAGAGAAGCATCCATGTGAGAGAGACATCGATTGGTTGCCTCCCCCATGCTCCCTGACCAGGGCCAGGGACTGGGCCTGCAATCCAGGTATGTGCCCTTGACTGGACCCAAACCCACGAGCCTTCGGTGTGCGGGCCGGCACTCGAGAGTCTTGAGGACTCTAACCATTGGAAGCACCAGCCAGGCCAGGGGATCTTACTCCAAAGTGGGAGTCATTGTTGCTCAGCCAGGAAGGAGCTGGCCAGAGGCTCGGGCTTCTGAGGTCTGACTCTCCCTCCCTGGTCGCCTCTCCAAGCCTCCGCTCCCCCGTCTGAAGGGTGGCAGCCTCACAGCCCTGGCACCCGCAGAGCAGTGCACCCCGGGGCTGCTGGTCTGGGTTGGAATCCAGCTCTGCCACTTGCCCCTTGTGTAGCCTGGAGCCTCAGTTTCCTCGTCTGTGAAGCATGAATAAAGCAGTCTCACCTCACAGGGCTTTCCTGGGGATCAAACGGCAAGGAGGCCTGGAGGCAGGCACCGACGGATGGGAGCCCCACAAACGGCAGCCGCTGTTTCTGCTTTGGGATCGCAGCGTGGCCCTGTGACCGGAACCCCAGTGTTTTCTCCTTATAGCCCTGCCTGCCCGCACTGGCCCAGAGACTCACATGAGCAGGAGTTTGCATAGAAAGAAAAATAGTTAATACTGAATCGGCCAATGCGGAGACGGGAGCGTATGCTTGAAAAACCTGACTCCTCCATGGTGTGTCGGTTCCAGACCATTTGGGGCACCATCACAAGACCCTGTGGGTTGTGGGTATGGGTTGTGCTGGGAGCTGGCTGGTGGGGAGTGAGGGCAGGGCGATAAATCATCTCTTCAGGTCTGGAGGACAGATCTGAGATCTTTCGCTGTTTCTCTGTCTCCTGGGGAAGGGGCTAGAGGGGTCTGTCCACCTGAGGGCTCAGGAGCTGAAACGTAACTTAGGTCAAGATGAAACGGAACTTGCGCCTGTGTCCTGGCTGTATGGCATTAGTCAGTCCTGGCTACTGTCCCCTGCTGCCTGGAGGTGGCGGATGGTGAGTGGTGAGGAAGGGGGGCGAGGTCTCTGAGCCGTGTATGATTTCTAGGGTTTAAAACTAAGTGTAATCGAAGTCATAGGGACTTTCAGTTTCAGCTGTGAGGATCAAATGAAAAAGGATGACGAAGAGTGGGTGAGGGATTAGGGAGGTGGTAGCGGGGGTGGAGGAGCATGGGACAGTGTTGTGGGCACCCCCTTCCCACCCCCTTGGAGTGTGAGCCCCTCCTGAGCAGCCCAAGAGCCATCCCGACAGGTGGACTGTAGCCCGCCCCCCAGGAGAGCCAGCCCTGCCTGGCCTCCCCCCAGATGGCCCTGGTTCCAGTGCTCCTCTGGCCCCAGCCGCTGTGGCTTTAATCAAAAGGACAATCTGTTTGCCTCTGAATCAGACCCAGATTCCTTTTCCCAGCAATGCTCCGGAGGCCTCCAGGGACCCCGGCAGCCCATCCCGGCTCCATCTCCGGCCCCAGGGCCCGGCTCAGCTTCCCCTCCCCAGCCATTATCTACCCGCTCCAGTTCGGGGGAAGGTGAGCGAGAGGCTGCCAACTGCGCCCTGCCTACCGGGCCTCCTGGGGGGGCCTGTCCCCAGGACCTTGGGGCCCACCTGCGTAAGGGTCCCAACAGGCAGTGCCCGCTCAGGACAGCACGTCCAGGTGGCCGCCTCGGGGGCACCCTGCAAAGAAGCCCACGCCCCGTATGTGGTGCCCATTCTCTGCGTTCTCCCTGCCACTGGCATCTTCTGTCCTGTCTGACCCTGAAAGGCAGCCGTACCCCGGTTTTACAGACCGAGACACTGAGGCTCAGGAAGATGGAGTGACGGCCCAGGGCCTCTGGGGTGAGCGAATGGCCCTGGGACCCCATCACCTGACTCTTGGGAACCTGGGGAATTCCAGGCCACACTGAGGGGTACGCACCCCCTCCCCCGTGCTGGGCAGGTAGGGTCACCGGCCCAAGGGATGTAGGGAGGGGGAGGGTAGAGACCACTCGGGGTGCACACGGGACACGGGGGTGGGCAGCGGGGGAGGCCGCCCCCCTCC
>NW_006293088.1:2935938-2940078 GCF_000327345.1 Myotis davidii | reverse complement strand
CCCCAGGAGCCCAGCCCCCGGGCCCCCCTCCGCTTCCTGGGCTGGGTAACCAGCTGTCCTTGTTGCCCTCAGGACCCAGGGCCAAATCTTGGGCACCCTCCCCCTTACCCGCTCAGCCAGCCACCCTGTAGGACAGACCTCATTGCTCTCCCTTTAGGGAGAAAACCGAGGCCCAGAGAGGTTCAGTGACCTGCTCAGGGTCACCCAGCAGGAAAGAGTTGGGGCCCTTGTGAACCCAGCCTGTGTGCGTGCTCCCCTTTCTTGGGGTGGGAGAGAGGGAGGGGGAACCCCATGGAAGGCTGCTGGGACCCCTGCAGGGGCTGCGGGGTGCAGTGCCTCCCCCACCTCCAGCTAAGTAAGTTTACGTCTGAACCAAGTACAGAACCAAGCTTAGAGGGGGGTCCAGAGTTTTGGGAGGGGGGTGGCAGTAAGACCCAGGAGGCGGGGTACCTGGAGGCCCTGCCCTGGCCCGGCTGGGTGGGTGGCTGGCTGGATCTCAGCCTCCTTCCTTCCTCTTGACAGGAAATGACTTTCCTTCCCTTTGTTCCCACTTTCTCCGCTTACCCAACTGGATCTCAGATCCTGCCGGGAGGGAGGATGGGGTGGAGGGTCTGGGGTCAGCTGGCCGGGACGCTGCCCACAGGGAGCTGTCTCCCAGGTACCCCCGTCCAGGGGCAGAGGGACTGGAGGAGAGCGAGCCTTCTCCTGGGGCCTGGCTGGCCCCGCTGCCCAGGCTTTGCAATTCCCCAGCTGGGCCCCTTCCCCTGGGGCCTGAAGTCCCTACAGAAACCGCAGTGTGTGTGTGTGTGTGTGGTGGGGGGAGTGCCCAGCTGTGAACATCTGGCCTCAGCACTGGGACGTGCGCCTGGGATGTTTTCTGAGAAACCAGCCGATCCAACTTCCTGGGGTGGAATGGGGGTCAGAGCAGGGGGGGAAGGAGGCCGAGGGCATCCACAGCGGGCTCTGGGGACGGACAGCCCAGAGTGCCCCGGCCTCGAGATAATTGGCCCGGATTGGGCCATTCTGGGGTGAGAACGGGCCTGAGAATTTGGGGACCCCCCATGACGTCCAGGAAAGAAAAGTGTGTGTCAGGTCCAAGGACGTCGGGTGGTGCTCTCTGTTAGAATCCCGAGGTGCTCTCTGTTAGAATCTCTGTTGGAAAGGTCACTTACCCTCGTGGGGCCTCACTGCCCCATCTGTCAAGTGGGGGCCGGACGGGCTGCGTGAGAATTGGGTGAGCTGAGGCACAGGAAGCTCGGCCAGCGGCTGGCACACAGCGGGCACTTTATGCGCCCGTGCCCTTGTTGTCGTTTCTTGGATTTAAATCTCAGATGCCCTCTGAAACTTGTGTATAAAAATAGGTAATGGATTTGTAGAAAAGTGTAAAACCAAAGACGATGACAGCCAATATAAGCACATATACACTGAGTGGCCTGATTATTATGACCACCCCATCAGTACTTCATTGACACTTCCAAGAATACTGAATATTGAAAACTTCCTAAGCAAATACTCTCAAGGTTTTATTTTTATTATTAATATTTGCATAACTAATTCACTTCATTGTACTGACGGGGTGGTCATAATAATCTGGCCACTCAGTGTCCTTCCCAACAGCGCATACAAAGCAAGAAACAAAAGGGAAGTACTTTAAAGAACCTTTGAAGATTTCTTCATATACCTGTGTCTTTTTTGGAACGGATATTTTATTATCAGACTGATCGATACATTTTAACCAAACACATAAACCAATTTAAGAGGAATTTCCAAGCATATGGTGTTGTTTTCATTATTATTATTCTACGTCAGTCGCCAAGATTGCCCACGGTGGCCAGTTGGACTGTATATGGAGGGAGGCCTTTGGGTGGCCACGTGGGCTCCAAGGCCACCGTTAGGGTCCCTCGGTGCTCATGCCCTGCCCGCCCAGCCCTGTTTTCTCTGGGTCCCTATTTTCTCTCCTCCCCACGAACCTGTGGGCTGGGCTCTGAGTCCTTGTCAGGGTGACCCAGCAGGAGAGAGAGAAAGGGCACGTTCTCCACAGGGTGCCAAGTGCAGCTCCTGAGCTGAGTGTGGTTGGTTTGCCACCCTAGGGCCTCAGCTCAGCCTTGGCCGTGGAGGCTGCTGTCTGCAGAAACCACCCGAGAAATGAAAGGTGGGCTCTCCCTGGTCGAGGAGCCGCCCTGCTCCCAGGTTCATGCTTTGATGCCTGTACCGTGCGCTGGACTCGGCTCCCACAGGAATCCCAGACACGGCTGATGGCACATGCGGTCACTTAGGGGAGGGGGAGACAGGCATGGGGACAGTGAGTCAGCGTGCCCTGGGATGGGCTGTCATCGCCCCATGGAAGCAGACAGCTGCCCAGGGAGGAGATAATGTTTGAGCTGGGCCTCTAAGAAAAACTGAAATTCACCTTGTAGCGGAAACACTCCCAGGCAGGTGAGGGAGAAAGAGTGGAGGAAGGGTGAGAGGTCCAGGTGGTCAGAAAGAGGTTGAGGCCAGGGGAATCGGGGACTTGATCTTCAAGGTGGTCAGGAGCCGTGGAAGGCTTTTGAGTCGAGGAGAAACAGCCTCACACTCTAGAAAGGTTACTCCAGGGAGCGGGTAGGAGGCAGCATTGGAGCCCACCGGGGCACCTGCAGCTTTGGAAATGGGACAGTGCAATGGTTCCAGCAATAGAATCAGCTTTGATTGGATATGGAGGCTGATGGTGGGGAAGAGGATGCTGGCCTGTGGGTGGGGCCGGAGAGGGCAGCAGAGCCAGGTGGCCAAGAACTTGGGCTCTGGGTTCAAATCCATGTGCTGCTGCTGCTGCATGTCCCTGAACAAGTGACTTTCTTCACCTCCTGGTGGAAGATGGGGATCCCCGTCTGGAAGGTGGGGATCGCAGCAGTGCCCCTCCCCCAGCAGCGTTGAGGGATTGATGAGTTAATGGGCAGCAAGCGCTTATAGCACAGAGTCGGTCTCAGTCTGATGGTTCTGTCCCCGCTGCCCCGATGCTCTGAGCGGGTCAGGCTGTCTCCCTCCCACCGAGCTCCCAGGCAGGTGAGGGAGAAAGAGTGGAGGAAGGGTGAGAGGTCCAGGTGGTCAGAAAGAGGTTGAGGCCAGGGGAATTGGGGACTTGATCTTCAAGGTGCTCGGGAGCCGTGGAAGGCTTTTGAGTCGAGGAGAAACAGCCTCACACTCCAGAGGAGGAGGAAAATTAATCACCGGGAGGTGAGCAGGGCAAGGCTGCCCTTTGTTCCCCCAGGGTGTGTAGGTTGGGGGAGGGGCCGTCAGGACTATTGGGTCCCACCCTGTAGCCAAGTCACCTGGTGAACACCTGCCCGCCCCCAAGGACATCCCAGCCCCTTCCCTAGCTGGGCTGGGCTCTCTGGTGCGGTGGGGTGGCCGTGCCATCTTGTTGGGAGGAGGAAGGCTCCGTGCCCCGGGGAGGGGTCTGTGTCCAGGAGAAGTGTACCCTGTGCCCTGAGCCCACGTTCCACTCCGCCCCCAGCCCCCCCCGGAGCGAGGCAATGGCCTCACAGCCTGAGAAGCGGGTCGCCTCGTCCGTCTTCATCACCCTGGCACCCCCGCGTCGGGATGAGGCTGTGGCCGAGGAAGTGAGGCGGGCAGCTTGCGAGGCCCGGCCACCGCCTGGCAGGGCTGCAGCCACGGGGCCAGCTGCCCCCTCTCAGCTGCCCAATGGAGGTAAGACGGTGAGGCCTGGGTGGGAGACCCGGGCAGAGGTGCACCGGGGTGGGGGAGAGGGTGGGCTCTGAGATGGATCATTCATTTATTCATTCATTCATTCATTCATCCATTCATCGAGTACCTACTATGTGCCAGGCAGACTCTGAATCCCATCTGCCTGGGTTTGAATCCTGGCTCCTTCACTAAAAATGGGGATGTGACGGTTCCTTCCTCAAAGGTTTGTTGTGAGGATTAGATGAGTTGATTCATACGTTTAGCCCAGCACCTGTCACATAGAAAGTGTCAAATATTAAAAAAGTGTTAGCTGTTGTTACTTTTCTGGGCCAGACACTTGGGGACATGAATAAAGAGACAAAGTTGTCAGCTTGCATGAGACTTTTTCTGTCCTAGTGGGGAAAACAGATGATAAAAACGCAAGTGCTATAAAGGAATAAAACACGGTGAAGAGGT
>NW_006293088.1:2932894-2935896 GCF_000327345.1 Myotis davidii | reverse complement strand
AAGGCGGTGAGGCCTGGGTGGGAGACCCGGGCAACGGTGCACCGGGGTGGGGGAGAGGGCGGGCTCTGAGATGGATCATTCATTTATTCATTCATTTATTCATTCATCGAACACCTGCTATGTGCCAGGCAGACTCTGAAGCCCATCTGCCTGGGTTTGAATCCTGGCTCCTCCACTTAAAATGGGGATGTGACGGTACCTTCCTCAAAGGTTTGTTGAGAGGATTAGATGAGTTGATTCATACGTTTAGCCCAGCACCTGTCACATAGAAAGTGTCAAATATTAAAAAAGTGTTAGCTGTTGTTACTTTTCTGGGCCAGACACTTGGGGACATGAATAAAGAGACAAAGTTGTCAGCTTGCATGAGACTTTTTCTGTCCTAGTGGGGAAAACAGATGATAAAAACGCAAGTGCTATAAAGGAATAAAACACGGTGAAGAGGTAAGGAAGTGTAACTTTCTATGGGGTGGTCAGAATGGAGTCTCCAAGGAGATGGTGTTCAGCTAAGGCCTGAATGACAGGGTAGAGCTGGGGGGAAGAGCGGGGACAGGAGAGCTTGAAGGACAGTGGGAACAGCAAGTGCAAAGGCCCTGGGGCAGGGATGGGTTTGGCAGGCAGAAGACCTGAAAGGTGGCGATGTTCTCTCTGGGCTCTGCTGTTCTCTCACTGTGTGATCTTAGACAAGCTGTCTCCTCGCTTGGTGTCCTCTGGAAAATGAAAATGTGGTCGTGTATGTGACATGTCCATTGCAGAACGGATACTTGGTAAATGACTGTTTTTTACCCAAACCTGAGGTGGCCCTGGTAGCGGCGATGAAGGATGACAACCAGGGACCCAAGGCAGGGGGGCGGCTCCTTTGCTGTCAGGGCACCAGCTGGAACGAGATGTCATTTCCATGTTCCAGGGTGGCAGCTCAACCCCTCAGGGTCCCCCGGTGCCTAGTCAGGCATCCTGCTAGCCTAGGGCAGCCCTGGGCAGCCATCACCATGGAAACCACGCAGAGACCAATAGGAAATGCCAATTACTGGTACAGGGGGCCAGAGAAGGGCCACACGAGCACACACATGGGAGTACGTGGACATTCATGTAGCATGGGTCTTCATTAGGATGCATCCTCCTGCCTTGATCTTTCCATCCTAACCACACAGCCTAACCACACAGCCTTGTTCAGCTGCTTCTCCAAATAGCAGAGCCAGGACCTCGGTGACCCAGATTCACACATCAGGACACGTGATCCAATGGGAAAAAAATATATCCCTTAGGGGCAGGAGAGGGAGCTCAAGAAATATCATTTATAGAGCGTTGGCCTGCAGACTGAAGGGTCCTGGGTTTGATTCCAGTCAAGGGCACGAACCTCGGTTGCAGGCTCGATCCCCAGCCCCGGTCAGGGCACGTGTGGGAAACAACCGCTCGAAATGCCTCTCTCACATCAGTGTTTCTCTCTGTCTCTCCCCCTCCCTGCCATTCTCTCTAAAAACCAGTGGAAAAATATCCTCGGGTGAGAATTAAGAAAAAGAAAGACAGAAATACCACTTACTAGTAGATGCCAAATTTTCCTGGACATTCCCATGGGTTATGGGAATTGTAGGCAGAAGATCCCGGGAGTGTGGGGTGGCTAGCGGGGAAGGGGGTTCCCAGGGACTGCTCAGCCACCTTGTTTGCTGGTGGGCGACCTTGGGGTTCAGCCTGGCAGGCGCGAGGTAAGTTCTAAGTGAGCAGCTTGGTCATGAGTCGGGTCTGACTACCAGACACCAGTGTGGCCCTGGGGCCCTGCCCGCTGCTCCAAGCCACCTCCACCGCAAGCTGTCATCTGGTGTCCCCGCAGGAATCCGCCCGCATTTCTGGAGCCCTTTCATCCTGACAGAAGCCCCACCCTCCCCACTCTTCCTCCTCCGCACTAGGTCGGCCCCACCAGTCTCTTATTCCTACGTCGGTTTCTCTCTTGGCTTCTCTTTAAAAGGCTGCTGCCCCTCCTCCCGCTCTCTGGCCCCCTTCCTGCACGCCTGCCCTGGGCCTCGGGCCTTCTCCTCATTCCTGCCCCGGCCAGGACCTGTCCACCTTCCGGCCTATTGTCTAGATTAGAACCGAAGGCAGGTCCTGGGATGGGCTGCAGCATTACTGCTGGGTCTCCTGACTCACCTCAGGTCCCCTGGAGGTTTTCACACTTCAGCCACCTCAGCATCCCTGGGGGCCTGTTCAAACACAGCCGCCTGGGCCCTGGCCCCACCCGGGTGTCTGATTCAGCAGGTCTGCGGTGGGGCCCAAGAATTTACATTTCTTCCGCGTTTCCCGGCAATGCTGACACTCTGGTCAGGGCGCCACACTTTGAGAACTATGGTCTGGTCCGAAGGCATGGAGCAGGTGAGATGCGGGCTAGCAGAGCAGTTCTCAGCGTGTGGCCTTTGAACCGGCAGCCTGGGGAGCTTTGCAGAGGATGCAAATTCGGGGAACGGACCCCTCACCTGCTGGGTCAGGAGCTCCGGGGTGACGCCCAGCCCCCTGCAGTTGAACAGGCCCCCCTGAGTCTGTAGTGGGGTGCTCACAGGGCTGGAACAAGCTTCCCATCTGTACAGTCCCCTCAACCCTTAGGACAAAGGAGAGGGGCTTCATGATCTGCATCCAATGGGCGGGGAAACCTGAAGCCTGGGAGGAGCCGGTGAATTAGCAGAGCCTGGACCAAGCCCAGGTCTTTACGGGCAGGGCCCTGGGCACGTTCCCTCTTTTCCATGAGTGTCTCGGGCAGGGCACAGGGCAGCCCTGCCTCGCTGCGACTGGCTTCCCTTGTGCCTCCGAGACAGGAGGTGGGCAGAGTGCCTCCGTGTCCCTTTTCCCAGGACACACTTTTTTTATATATATTTTATTGATTTTTTACAGAGAGGAAGCGAGAGATATAGAAAGTTTGAAACATCGTTGAGAGAGAAACATCGGTCAGCTGCCTCCTGCACATCTCCCACGGGGGATGTGCCCGCAACCCAGGTACATGCCCTTGACCGGAATCGAAC
>NW_006293088.1:2929081-2932811 GCF_000327345.1 Myotis davidii | reverse complement strand
CCAGGGCCTGGGCCATGGAGGAACCTGCAACCACGGTGCATGCCCTTGACTGGAATCAAATCCGGGACCTTTTGGTCTGCAGGCCGACACTATCCACTGAACCAAACCAGCTAGGGTGAAATATTTTCTTTTTTTAATTTTAATTTTATTTTATTGATTTTTAGAGAAAGAGAGGGATTGAGGGCTTTTTTTTTTTTTAAAGAGAGACAGAGTGAGAGAGAGAGAGAGAGATGGATCAGTTGCGTTTGCACCCCGACTGGGGATTGAACAGTAACTTGGGTATGTGCCCTGACCGGGAATTGATCCCACCACTTTTTGGTGTATGAGATGATGCTCCAACCGACTGAGCCACACAGGTCAGGGCTGGGACACTGTAGGGCAGTGACAGGATTTTCATGGGCATGTCCGGCAGCCCCACACCACAGCTTCTCCTGGCCCCGTCCCCTCTTCAGGGGTGGCTGGATAGGGAGGGCCTGGGGCTGAGACAGGAGCTCTGTTTGGCCAGCCCCCTCCCCCGTCCCTGCCAGGAGCCCGGAAAGGCTGTGCGCATGGACTGAGGACCACACCCTCGATGTCACTCCTGTCCCGTGTGTCCGCGTGTTTGCTGTTGGATAGAGAGAGAGAGAGAGAGTGTGTGTGTGTGTGTGTGTGTGTGTGTTTAATGAGACTTTCAGACACACAGAAGGAGAGCAGCACAAGGAACCCTGTGTACTCCACATCCTGTTGCAACAATTGCTAAGACTTCGCCACTTTTGTCATATCGATCCCTTTCTTTCCTTTTCTGAAGTATTTTAAAGGAAACTCCAGTTATCAGGTCATTTCAGCCCCCGTTCTTCAGGATACATCTCTAAATTCGGGCTTTTTTTTTTTTAACGTAACCACGAGGCCAAGCGAAATCAGCGGGAATGCCTTATGATTATCTAGTACACAATCCATAACTAATTTGCCCTGAATTGTCATAAAAATGCCCTTTAGCTGTTGGATTATAGTGGAATGAATGCGTTACACAGGGTCTTGCCTTTCTCTTGAGCTGTATCATCTAGTGGGATTTTTAGCTTTTCCTCGTCTGCGAACTGAGGAGAATTAAAAGATGATTCATGCTTTGAATCAGGATCCAACAAGGTCTGTACAAAAGCTATCCAATAAAAACAACGTGTGCCCGGCCGGTGTGGCTCAGGGGATGAGCTTCGATCTGTGAATCTGGAGGTCACGGTTTGATTCCCGGTCAGGGCACCTCCCCCAGTTGTGGGGCGTGCAGGAGGCAGCTGATCAATAATTCTCATCATTGATGTTTCCATCTCTCCCTCTCCCTTCCTCTGTGAAATCAATAAAATATATCTATATCTATCTATCTATAGTGAACCACAAACGTAAGCATCGTATGTAATTTAAATTTTTCTAGGATCCACATTGAAAAAAAGTAAAAGAATTAAGTGATATTACTTTTCATAATACGTTATGCAGCCAGTATATAAAGACTGCCATTTCAGCGCGTGATCGTAAAGGTGATTATGAGGCAGTTTACATTCCTTTCTCTGTCCTGAGTGTCCCAGCGCATCTCGGTGTGGGCTGGAGGTAACGTCATAGGACAGGACAAGTGTAAACACTCTATGTGGCCCTTTTCCTCTAAAGTCTCTTAATTCTGAGGAAGACCTCTTCCCCCCCGCCCCCCGCCCCGCACTGACTGGGGGGTCAGGAGGGAAGCTGGAGTGTGGGTGCGAGTCTCGCTGTCCCAGGTGCTGCTGGCCCGGGAGCCAGACTTTGAGAACCACAGCCTTCGGGGTTGGTGTTGCGTGTATCCCCACAAGGGCCTTCTAGCAGGGATTCGGGGCGCACCAGCACCCAGGTTGGCGGGGAGGCTGCTTTGACAGCTACTGTTCTCTGAGCCTGTGCCACATGCCAAGCCCTTGCCTGCATCATCTCATCGTGTTCATAACAACCCTCGGCAGCTGATACCCATTTTCCTGCCGAGAAAGCTGAGACCCGGAGAGACCAAGGCTTCTGCCTGAGGACACATCGCATCAGGCCAGTGGCAGAGTCAGAGATGGACCCCAGGTCTGGGTGCCCCTGGGCCTGAGCCCTCGGCCACCGCACTGCATAACCCCTGCTTCCGCTTACAGGCCGTTCTCTTCCACCTCCTTCCCGGGATGGCGAGGACGCACTCCCGGACCTGGACCTCCTCCCACCTCCGCCGCCCCCACCAGCGTACCTGCCTCCTGAGGACGAGCTCCCAGCCCCAGTGGGGGCCGCGCTCATTTCTGACTTAGAGCAGCTACACCTGCCCCCACCGCCGCCACCATCACAGGTATGCGACCCCTGACCCTGGCGGAGCCCCATGGGCCAGGGGAGGGAGAGTCTGGGTTTCCTGGGCCTTTAGGGATTTTAAGCCTGGAGATTGTTTGGTCCATTCTCCTGTTAGAGGACAGCCCCTCTTTGAAGCTCTTTGAGGCTGTAAAAGTGATTGTGCCCCCCTTTTCCCCATCAGGCCCCTTCAGCTCTGAGGAAACGTTCCCCTGGGTCTAACCCACATCCCTTATGCGACATATGAAGCCCATTTTAAAAATGTGTGTGTGTGTGTGTGTGTGTGTGTGTGTGTATTTTTTTAATTTCAGAGAGGAAGGGAGAAAATGTGTTACACGGGGTCTGGCCTTTCTTTTGAGCTGTATCATCTAGTAGGATTTTTAGAGAGATAGAAACATCAATGATGAGTGATAGTCATTGATCGGCTGCCTCCTGCACACCCTTATGCATATATGCACACAAGGCCTTTGGTTGACTGCCTCCCTCCCACCCTCCCCGCCTTCCCTTGAGGGTCCGCACTCTATTCCATGTGAAACCCATTTTCAATCCTCTGCCTTTAACAGAGGCCACTGTAGAAACGGGAGGGGCTCCGGGCCAAGGAAAACACTGATTCCAGGAGCTTCCTTAGAAGGAGAAGGAAGTGGCTTTATGGGTCAGGGGAACCCCGACAAGGAGCTGGGGGCCCTGGGCTCCAGCCGCCCCTGTGACCTTTCTATCCCTCTCTCGCTCTCCCTTCCTCTCTGAAATTATTAAAAATAGAGTGATTACAATTTTAAAAAACAAAGAAAAGATATAAAAGAACTCAGGGCATGCCTGCCGGAGTTGAGAGCTGTGGCACTGGCCCTCAGGTCACCACGGAAACGGTGGCTGTCCCGTCAGCAGGGCCATCATGACGCTCCTTGGTCTGCCAGTCCACTCATCTGCCAGGAGACCGACACTTCAGTGGCTTGTGCGGTTTGGGGTGGGGTTGTTTTTTTTAATGTTTTATTGATTTCAGAAAGGAAGGGAGAGGGAGAGAGAAACATCCAGGATGAGAGAGAATGATGGATCAGCTGCCTCCTGCACGCCCCCCACTGGGGATGGAGCCCGCAACCCCGGGCCTGTGCCCTGACCGGAATCGAACTGGTGACCTCCTGGTTCCTGGGTGGATGCTCACCGCTCAGTCATACCTGGCTGGGCTGAAGCCCATTTTTATTTTTTTTATAATTCTTTATTGTTGAAAGTATTACATATGTCCCCTCTTTTCCTCCATTGATCCTCTCCAGCCCCCTCCCACCTGCCCCAGGCCTTCAGCACCCTATTGTCTGTATCCACAGGTTATGCATACATGCATACAAGGTCTTTGGTTAGTTACCTCTCACCTACCCACCTACCTTCCCCTGCCTTCCCTCTGAGATTCCACACTCTTTTCAATGCTTCCATGTCTCTG
>NW_006293088.1:2927136-2929059 GCF_000327345.1 Myotis davidii | reverse complement strand
TCCTCCTGCTGAGTGACCTGAGCTGGGTCACTCGCCTCTCTGGGCCTCGGCTTCCTCCTCTGTTCCCTGGGGCTCGTGGTGCCTAGTGCCACCAGATCAGGAGCGGAACTGCGAGGGCGGATGTGTGGGGTCCCCCCCGGATGACTTCTCTCCTACCCCCCACCTCCTGTGTCCCCACAGTCCCTGGCAGAGGGGCCTCCATCCCAGCCTGGGCCCAGTCGACTCAGGCCCGCAGAGGAGGAGCTGCCGCCTCCCCCAGAGGAGCCTGTTGGCTTCCCGGAGAGAGAGGCGTCCACAGGTAAGGCACAGGGCTGGGGGGGTAGGGGGAACCCTCGGGGGGCTGGCCCGGGCTTCCATGTGGGAACTAGGACAGCAGGGACCACCGGTGTCTCCCCAGCTCACGGTTCAGTGACGGGCCTTATAGTTGTACATCAACTTTTTTTTTATTGTCGTAACTGTTTCTCCTGTAGCACTAAAACCCATTTCAAATTGGTTGCCAGATTTGATCTGATAGCAAAAATGCCTTGAATCATTCTCACTATTTAATTTTTCTCATACAGAATAGAAAGCATGAGAGGGTACACAGTGTGCTCTTCCCGCTGCCCCATCCCCGCATCACCCTGTTTCCTTCCCGACAGCCTCTGTTGTTAACATCTGTATATTCTTCCAGATGTTTTATGTGTATGTACGCAAACAGAAATATGTATCCACCACCACCACCCCCTTCATTTTTCCACAAAGAGGAGCAAACTCCACGCTGTTCTGCACATTCTTTCCTTCGGGCATCTTCGAGCTCATTTCTCGTCGGAACGTGAAGTGGCTCCCTGTTCTTTTTCTCGGCTGCATAGTATTCCTCCACGCGGCCCTACCGTGTGCACTGAGCCAGTCGCCTATGAACAGGCGCCGAGGTGGCTTCTTGCTGTAAAAAACGAGGCCGAGATGAATCGTCTTGCACGTGGGTCGTTTGGCCTGTGTGCAAGTTTGTGAAATAAATTCCTGGGAGAGAAAGTGCGGTGGCCAGAGGGGGGGTGCATTTGTAACTCCGATATTTTTGCCAAATTGCCCTTCATGATCGGCCCGATCTACACTCCCGCCGGCAGGTCTGCAGCCTCTCCAGCGCCGGGTGTTACTCACTTTGTGAGGTGTCCTGAGGGAGGCCTCGCCCCACTTTAATGTTTTTGCCGATGAGAACCCAGTTGTCCTCACACGGCGTCTCTTTCCAAAGGCCATTCGCCTTGCTTTCTATTGATCCTCATGACCCTCCCCAGGAACGAGGTCACACTAGGCCCCCCGGGGTTCGAGGCAGAGACCGGGCACTCTGGGCACGTGTGGGTGGTGACGGGTACAGTGCTCCCAGGCTGGGCAGGTCATGGCCTGTGTCCCTTCCACCCCAGATGTCTGTGCCTTCTGCCACAAGACTGTGTCCCCCCGAGAGCTGGCCGTGGAAGCCATGAAGAGGCAGTACCACGCCCAGTGCTTCACGTGCCGCACCTGCCGCCGCCAGCTGGCCGGGCAGAGCTTCTACCAGAAGGACGGGAGGCCCCTCTGCGAACCCTGCTACCAGGTACCCCCCCCCCCTGCCCCGCAGCAGCTCCCCGGCGCCAGGCACTGAGCTGGGTGCTTGAGAGACGTTATATTATTTCATTCACAACAACCCTGGGAGGTAGGCACTACTGACCCATTTCACAGATGAGGAAGCTGAGGCTCAGAGGGTGGGGAGGAGCTCAGCCACGGTGTATTAGTTTCCTGTGACTAATGTAACATTACCACAAACTTGGTGGCGCCAAACAGCACACACTTACCCTCTTACAGTTCCAGAGATCAGAAGTCCAAAATCAGTTTTACTGAGTCAAAAATCAAAGTGTTGAGCTCTACCCCCACGCCCCAATCTCTAGGGGAGAATCCGTTTCCTGCCCTTTGCAG
>NW_006293088.1:2879513-2927079 GCF_000327345.1 Myotis davidii | reverse complement strand
TTCCTCGCATTCCTGGGTCCCTTGGTCCACTTTCAAAGTCAGCAGGGTAGCATCTTGCTTCAGTATCACACTTCCTGTGTCAAGTCTCCCCCTGGCTCCCTCTCACGGGGACACTTACGATGGCTTTGGGGTCCACCTGGATAACGCTGGGTGCTCTCCCCATCTCAGGGGCCTGAACTCAGTCACATGGCCGTTCGAGGTAGTCACAGGTTCCAGGGGCGAGGACCTGGGTGTCTTGGGGGTTGTCACTCACCTCTCACACCAGGTCACGCTCCAGACGGTGGTGGAGCTGGGGTCCTACCCAGGCCCATCTAGTTCTGGGGCCCGCCTGTGTTCTGGCCGCTCTTACCGAGAGCCATGAGGTGCTGCTGCATGACTTAAAGGGGGAGTCGGTGTCACCTCCGGCTACCGAATACAGTCTGGGAGCGCTAGTTTGGGTGCCAAGGTATTGGAATTGCTGACTCTGCGAGGGGGTGTGGTGGTGTTTACAGTGTGGTGTGCACACCACTCACAGACGCATCACCTGGATGTGCGGAGACCTCACCTTGTCCTCCTGAATTGGCGGCACCTGGTAATCTGCATATATGCATAGAAGACCCTTACAGTTTGTTGTTCCTAAAAGTGGAGCATGGCATTTGACCCTGAGCTTCCGAGTGGCCAAAGGGAAAAGGAGAAAGAGTTTCAAGGATTATCGTCCATAAGGGAAAAAGCACACCAGTTTCTCTCAGCATTCCTTTTCCTGACTCTGAGACTGCAGAGAAGTTTCTTCTTCGGGCCCTCGTGGACCCTGGCCTCAGCATTTCCTAGTAACAGAACTTGCAGCCATCGCTTCGTAGCAGGACTCCTTACTGTAAGCCAGAGACACAAGGCCAGGCATGATCCATTTTAGGGAATAGTGGAGGTTTGTTGACCCATTTAGGGAATAGTGGGCCGTAGTTATAGGTCACTTGCATGGATTCGAGCTCCTCTCCTGTACCCCTGGCCTGGGTCAGCCTCAGAGCTGGTGTGAAGCCCCTTGTGGCAAGGAGTGGGCACATGGGTGGGATGGCTCTGAGGCATGGGCCCTCTGTCCCAGGACACCCTGGAGAAGTGTGGCAAGTGTGGCGAGGTGGTCCGAGAACACATCATCAGGGCCCTGGGCCGGGCCTTCCACCCAACATGCTTCACGTGTGTGATGTGTGCCCGGTGCATCGGGGATGAGAACTTCGCCCTGGACAGCCAGAACGAGGTGTACTGCCTAGACGACTTCTATCGGTACGAGGGGCTCTGGGCTCTGGGCTCTGGGTGGTCAGGGAGGACAGGTGGGACTCGGGCAGAAGCGCAGAACTGAGCCTGGGTCCTGGGTCCAAGCTTTCCTGCAGGAACCGGGTCTGCCTGGTCCACACCCTCTACCTGGCCAGGTACCTGATTGCAGCTACCTTTGTTTTTAAATATATTTTTATTGAGTTCAGAGAGGAAGGGAGAGAGAAAGAGAGAAACATCCTTGATGAGAGAGAATCGTCAATCGGCTGCCTCCTGCACGCCCCCCACTAGGGATCGAGCCCACAACCCGGGCACATGCCCCTGACCAGAATCGAACCCGGGACCCTTCAGTCCGCAGGCTGACACTCTATCCACTGTGCCACACCAGCCAGGGCTGCAGCTGGCTTTGTGAGCACCTACACTGTGCCGGGCACTGCCCTCGGGTTAGGCTATTTCATCCTCAAAACTAATATAGTAGTAAATTAAGAACAGAAAGCTTCATTGCATCAGGCCAGGAAGTATGCATACATCACTTCCTGTAGGGCAGGTACTATTCAGGTTTCCATGTTACCAAGTGTGGAAACTGAGGCACACAGCAGGTAAGTGCCCAGGGTCTCCCAGCTGGTGGGTATGGAAGCTGTAATAAATGCCTGCCAGCCTGAATCTGGGGCCTTGCCCTCAACCTCCAGATCACAGTGCCTCCCTCGGAGCTGGAGCCTTAAGAGCAGTCGCGAGCCCCAGTGGCTGGCTCAGTGGTTGAGTGTCGACCTATAAACCAGGAGGTCAGGGCTCGATCCCCGGTTAGGGCACATGCCAGGCCTGCGGGCTCCATCCCAGTAGAGGGCGTGCAGGAGGCAGCCGATCAGTGATTCTCATCATTGATGTTTCTATCTCTCCCTCTCCCTTCTCTCTGAAATCAATAATGACATTTTTTTTTGAAAAAAAAAAAAAAGAAAGGAGAGAAGAAAAAGTAGCGTCCTATAATACCAGACCAATGAAATGGGCCCAGCCCGCCCCCCGCCCCCCCAACTCACGTGAGAAGTCTCTGCTTTCTCAAACGCTGACGTGCCCCAGTCACTTCCTTGCCTCGAGCTAATTATACCCTGGGAAGCCGGGTCTAATTACACAGTCTCTCCACCGCTCCTGCCAGGAAGAAATAGGCCTTTGCGGTTGTACTCCAGGTGCAGTCACATAGCAACAGGTCAGAAATAGCACCGGGAGCTGAATGAGAGCCAGCCCCGTTCCGACAGCTAATTTCTGTGGTTGGCATGAGCGCCTGCCCAGCGTGGGTTCCTTTCCCTCTAGGAAATTCGCCCCTGTGTGCAGCATCTGTGAGAGCCCCATCATCCCCCGAGACGGGAAGGACGCCTTTAAAATCGAGTGCATGGGAAGAAACTTCCATGAAAATTGCTACAGGTGCGAGGTGAGTAGAGCGGTGATTTAATGATGCTGCGGGTTCTGTTCGCCACCGCCCGGCCCCTGGGCTGGGACAGGTCAGGGTCGGGCTCGGCCCCCTGCCCAATAGCAGTGGATAGAGGGTTGGCTTGCAGACTTAAAGGGTCCCCAGTTGGATTCCAGCCTGGGTTGTGGACTCAATCCCCAGGAGGGGGCGTGGAGGAGGCAGCCGATCAATGATTCTCTCTCATCATTGATGTTTCTATCTCTCTCTCCCTGTCCCTCCCTCTCTGAGATCAATAAAAATATTTATCTTTTTTAAAGAGAATGAAAATAGTTACAAATAGAGTCTATTAATCAGAATTCTTTGGATTAATGATAGAAACTAAACCTGCTTTCCGCAAGAAAGGGAACCACAGGCCCAGCTGTGGTGGCTCAGTGGTTGAGCTTTGACCCGTGAACCAAGAGGTCATAGGTTCAATTCCTGGTCAGGGCACGTGCCCCGGTTGTGGGCTTGATCCCCCCTAGGGGTTGTGCAGGAGGCAGCTGATCAATTGATGATTCTCTCTCATGATTGATGTTTCTCTCCTCCCTACTTCTCTCCCTAAAAAAATCAATAAAAAACTTTAGAAAGAAAGAAAGGGAACCATGGGGAGGCTCACGGTGACATCATTAATGATATCGTTAGGGCGTTCTCTCTCTCTGTCCACTTCTCGGGTCTGCCTTTTTTATGTGTTTGCTTCATCATCTCTTCCTGGGGGCTGGCATCCTCTGTAAGGACGCGGATGCAGTGCATGGGCCAGGTTTATGTCCTTTTAACTTAGAAACCACATCCGGGATCCCATTCAGCCCCGAGAAGGCCTCTGATTGGCCCAGTGTGGGTCACATGCCTATTCTGGACCAATTGTAACTGGACATTCAGGGGTTCCAGGCTCCCTGCCACTACTTGAGCCAATTAAGCAGAGACAGGGTTGAAGCATATATGAGCGTTTATTCCAATACTGCCGGCAGCACGGGGGAGCAGGGGGTCATCCACAGGACTCTGCTTTGCACACACACACACACACACACACACACACAGACACACCCGTGAGCCAGCTGCTTATATAGGGCAGGACGAGGATTACGTGGGAGAGTAAGAATTACAGGCATGGGGAGGTAGGCAAGGTATAATGGTTACAGGTGTCAGGCAATGTGGGCTGGGGGGGGGGGTGTCACAGAGGGCGGGTGCCTCCGGGCACCTCAGAAACAGGAATACAGGCAATAGGGGCTGCAAAGGGCAGGCGCCTCCAGGACTAGATTGTCTCAGCCACGAGGTTGTAAATCTTTCCATAACGAGAGGCGGTTCTGGGGAAAGGAGGCTGGACTGCATTCTGATGTGAGCTCCCCTGTCCAGGGCGCACAGCTCTCAGCCAGGTGAGAACATGCTTCCTCTAATCAGAATAATCATGGATACCAGAGCATGGTTTATATTTTTTATAATTATAGCGAGTCCCTAATACTCTAGTTCTGCCCCTAACACAATCAATCACTGGCCAGGGGCTATGGGGCCAGAGGCAGAACCATATGAAACAGGAGCTGATACAACTGTAGGAAGGAAGAAGAAAGGGATGCAGGGCAGACTCACGCCACAGATGTCCCTTCTGGGTGCTGGGAAAGAGCACGTTTAAATCAGCGTTGAGACTTCCCTAGCCGGTTTGGCTCAGTGGATAGAGCTTCAGCCTGTGGACTGAAGGGTCCCAGGTTTGATTCTGGTCAAGGGCACATGCCTGGGTTGCAGGCTTGATCCCCAGTAGGGGGTGTGCAGGTGACAGCCAATCAATGATTCTCATCATTGATGTTTCTCTCTCTCCTGCTCCCTTCCTCTCTGAAATCAACAAAAATGTATTTTTAAAAAATTAATTAAAAACACATAAATAGCCCTGACCGGTTTGGCTCAGTGGATAGAGCGTCGGCCTGCGGACTCAAGGGTCCCAAGTTCGATTCCAGTCAAGGGCATGTACCTTGGTTGCAGGCACATCCCCAGTGGGGAGTGTACAGGAGGCAGCTGATTGATGTTTCTCTCTCATCGATGTTTCTAACTCCCTATCCCTCTCCCTTCCTCTCTGTAAAAAATCAATAAAATATATTTTTTAAAAAAACACATAAATAAACAAATCAATAAGCATGGGGACTAAAAAGGCAGCGATGGCGTCTAACCAGGGTGGTGGTAGAGGAAGCGATGCTTACTGCGGGTCTTGCGGGATAAGAGTTTGTCAGGTGTTCAGAGAGGGGAAAGGACCTCCAGAAAGAGGCAAGGCCTGTAAAAACCCACTTTGGCGTGAGCAAGCCCGAAGGGTCGGAGCAAGTGGAAGTTCCGGGCTGTGTCTGGAGGGCTGCGTGTGGGAGGGTGTGGTCAGGGAGAAGGAAAGGACGCCATGTTCCAGGCTAAGGAGCCTGGGCCTCGGGCTGCAGGCAGGGATGAGGCTGAGACGGAAGGCTGGCTAGAAGCTAGTGCCGTCGCCCCAGCGAGACATGCCCAGGGAGTCACACAGGCCCCCACACTCAGACACGTCGAAGCGCTGCTGTTACCATCCATGACAGTCTTCATGTTTGAACAGGGGTGTGAGTTTGCATTCCCTCCCCCCGGGCCCTGCAAATTATATAGTCAGTCCTGTTGGGGAGGCTCTAGGAGTCCCCCCACCTTCCACGGTCACCTCCATGCCACTGAGGTGTCTGTCTTCTCCGGTGATGGCCAAATGGTAGCAGCTTTTATGGGTGTCACCTAAGTGGGAGCTCCCAGGGCAAACCTCTTAATCAGCTAGTGAGTAATTCCTGTTCAGGCAGATAATGGGACCAAGAGGCTGTGTTCACGGAGTGTGACAGGGGAGCTTGGTCCGGAAGTTGACAGATCGCTGCATAATCATGTTGTCTTTGCTGCTTAGAGTCCAAAGTCCGACTGATAACGCATCTTGAAAGAACGATGAGGAAAGTCGAGCGCTGTTATCACCCCCACAGCCCTCCTAAGGTCCAGGGCTGATTGGCATCTCCCTGGGCCCGGTTAGTGAGCAAACACCCCTCCCTGCATGCCCTGGGTCAGCGTGGCCAAGGCTGCCAGGCGGCCCGGGCTGCTGCTGCAGACGTCAGTTGGGACTCCAGCAGTTACGCTCCAGGCGGGAAGGCTCAGACCACGGCGGCCTGGAGCTGCTCGGGGTGCTGCTACTCCAGGAAGGGAAACGGGTTTCGAGGTGCCGTCCACGCTCCTTTCGTCAGCCCTGTTCCATGTGGTCCCCGTGACTTACTTCCACTGCTGGGAGGGGAACGATACTTTTGTACCTGGGTCATGCTTTTTTTAATTTATAAAATGTTTTCGTGGATGTCGCCTCATTTAATCAACTATGGCGATGTGGCGAGGTGGGAGTTGTTGTCTCCATTTAAGATGGGGAAACTGAGGCTGAGAAAAGGGGTTCCAATCCTTGTTCGCCCGGACCAGGTCTAGCCAGCTGTCTGCCACCCAAAGCTCCTTCCCAGGCCGTGTGACTCGGTCATAGTGGAGATGTTTCCTCACTTGATTCTAATTTAGAAGAGGTCACATGTGCCCCTTGGGGACTGTGTGTTTGGCGCTGATGCTCTCAGAATGCCAAACCAGCGGCAGACGGGAATAACAGGGCTCCTGCCTGGCATTGAATAGTCCTTGAGAGACTCCAGGTGCAGTTGCAGAAAAGAGACGCACGAGGGCGCCCTCTGCTGGCCTTGCTGGGTCCGAAGGGCACCCATGTGCCCAAAGTTGTCTCTGTGGGGACCAACTGATGAATGCAGCTTCCAGGGGATGCCAGCCACGCCCTGAACCGAAGCCGCGGGCATTCATCGTCCCCATTACTCCCCAGCAGGTGCCCTGGTGCAGCTCAGATGAGGCAGGGGCTTACGAGACGGCTGGACTGAGCAGGCTGGGCTCCAAACCCCCATCTTCCCGGTCTGACATCCTTGGGTGATTTGAAAAATTGGGATTTTAAAGCGTGTGCCAGGGTTGAAGCTGTGCAGGAAGTGGAGCGATGAAAAGCTGAGTCTGGGACCGGAGGCCAGCCCCACCCCTCCCTGGGCCTCAGTTTCCCCACCTGTGCGGTGAAGGCCGGGGCTGGTTTAGTTATTCACTCAGCAGCTACTTACTGTGAGCCCACGGGGCACCAGGCTCTGGGCTGGGCGGGATCCAGCAGGAAGTAGGGTTACTGCCTCGCAGAGGTTACATCCTAAAGGGCTGCTGGGTGGTGGCTAAGCTTCTTCTAGCTCTTTCCGTAACCCCTCAAGGGACGTTTCCCAGTGTCCTCGGCTGTCCCCTCAACTGATGCTGCTCATCTCTCAGCCCCGCGTGGGGGGAAGCGCTGCGTGCCTTGTCTTCCCTGACGGAGACCGGGCCCAGGTGTGCTGGGGGCACAGGAAGGAGGAGCCGCCGCCTTCCTCACCCTCAGGGAGTCTGTTCACTCAGTTCATCTCCTCGGCAGATGCTGGGGGAGCCCCTCCCTGGGGAGGCTCGGTGCTGCCTCAGGCCTGGGCTCCACCCGCACGTCTCTTGTCCCCACAGGACTGCAGGATCCTCCTGTCCGTGGAGCCCACGGACCAAGGCTGCTACCCGCTGAACGACCGTCTCTTCTGTAAGCCGTGCCACGTGAAGCGGAGCGCTGCGGGGTGCTGCTGAGAGCACCCACCGCTCGCCCCGGTCGGGGCCCCTTCCCTGACTCAGTTTCCCTTCCTGGCCTGCTCTTGCACAGTTCCCTTCTGAGCCACTACAGGGACCAGCCCATCCCGTCTGGGATGCAGGGCTGAGCCACCCCAGCCCCAGCGTCCACCCAGCTCAGCGGTGGGTGGCTGTACACGGTGCCCCTCAGACTGTCGCCTCTTCCTTCCATCCTCTGGGCATGGGGCATCGCTATACCATGAGCATCACACCTGGGTGCTCATGTCCGAGGCTCTGGTCGCTCTTGTGTGCTGGCCTTGACCCCCCATTTCCAGGAGTGAGTTGGGGCGAGTTTTGGGTGGCACCCTGGGTCCCTAGCAATGACACTTTAGCTGTCCCATAAGGTGCTGAGATCAGCCCTGGCTTGCAGGACTGAGCCGTTTGAGTAAAAATCCAAGGTTCCTTAAAAACCGCTTTTTAAAACATTTAAATGATGGGAAACATTCTTTGGATTTTGTTTTTGTTGGGGGTGGTTGTATCTTAATAGGAAATGTCTCCCATTTGTTCATAAATGGACAAGAATGGTGGTGCATGGCCGTGGCCTTCTCACCCAGGGGACATGGGGCCCAGGCCCGGCTGTGAACCTAGGACGGGGGCAGGAGGAAAGGGTGACCTGTGCCGACACCCAAGGACGTTGGCCACGCTCCACCCTACCGCCTGGTGCTCCTGTGTGCGAGTCAGCTGACATTGACCGGGGAACAGGGTGCAGGTGCTCTGGGTGTTCCTCCTGCAGCCTTGATGGAGGCTGTGCACACCCCCCCAAACCTACCCTCCTTCAGGACAGTGCCGGGCAGAGGGGGTGCCCCTTCAGCCCCTTGGTTATCTCCCCAAGTCCCACTTGGACCCTCCCACCCAGGCTGCGCTGTGACCACTGCCTCTTCAAGGCCACACCTAGAGGATCCATCTTCCCTTTTAAGGAAAATCACTTTTGTTGCTTTGTAACCTGAGGCATTTTGTAGAACATGAACAGATGAAGCCGTGCTTTGCTCCCTGGGGTCTTGATGCACCACAGGCTCCTAGGAGGCTGCCCCGGGCCCCCAGCTCCGAGGGCTTGTCTGTAGAGCCCCTTAGGGCTTCAGAGCAGAGCACAGCTTCTTGCCTGAAGCTGGGAGGAGGGGGTCCCAGACTCCAGGGCCACAACGGTCATCATCAAAGACCTCACATTCTCTCGTTTCCTTAATACTCTCTTTAAACATCAACATACTTTTTTTTTTTTACTCCCAACTTTAATCTTGTGCTAAACAATATATCCATGCAGTCACTGTTGATGTGCTAGTTCTATTTTTTTCCTATTATTCATGGAAATAAATGCGTAACTATTAGAAGTCCATCTGTGTTCCGTCTAAGATCTCGCCTAGCTAGACACGAACCTTTGGGGGTAGCCCTGGGACGATGCTCATTGGGCGTCTGTTCACAGTGGCACGAGTGTGAGTGCATCCTTCCCTGCAAAGGTGCTCAGCTCAGCAGATCGGGGACTCATGCCCAGCAAGCAACTCGGATCTCAGACCTGGTGCTGACACTCAACAACGTGGACTAGTTCTGAAGCCTCTGAGCCTTGATTTTCTCATCTGTAAGATGGGAACAACTTTAATATCCATCATATAAGGTTGCTGTGATGGACAGAATGTTGGGCTGGCGGGTTGCTGACTAGTTAACCGAGTCACCTGCTCCCTCTGGGGCGCTGGCCAATAGTACTTGGTCATCACTCCTTGTATCAGCATTCCTCAATGGCCCTGTGGAGGCCCATCCATCAGAGACATGCCCCAGGCAACAAAGTGGGGTTCATTGTGCTTGCTGCGGCACACAGCCTGCGTTAGGAGGGACTCGCAGGACTTGGGCAGGTGCTGAGGAATTGGGAGAGGAGTTAAGGAAGTGGGGGTTTGCTCTGAGTGTGTGCTCTCTGGAAGCAGGGGTAATGCTATGATTGAGAAGCTTTTTTTATATCGAGGGTGTGGCCCTACGGCTGTGCTTGGTGGGGAAGCAGCAGTGCTTGGAGGATGGGGTGCTGGTCATTTTTGCAGCGGGCCCAGAGGTGGCCACAGTGAGCTGTGAGGTTGGAGCCCTCCAAGGCCCAACTCTGAGGGCCAGGCCAGCTCCCTGCTGTCAGGGCCACTGGCTTAGTTTTTCCTCCCATGAAATTGTACCCCTGTGCTGTGATTCTCATGGCCCAGCCTGTGGTTGGTTGTTTGGGAGCAGCAGTTCTCAACCTGTGGGTCGCGACCCCCTTGGCGGTCAAACGACCCTTTCACAGGGGTCGCCTAAGACCATCCTGCATATCAGATATTTACATGACGATTCATAATAGTAGCAACATTATAGTTATGAAGTAGCAATGAAAGTAATTTTACGGTTGGGTCACAACATGAGGAACTGTATTTAAAGGGCCAGAAGGTTGCGAGCCACTGTTTTGGAGGGATGTTGTCTGGATGAAATCTGGGGGGTGCTTTTGTCTTCCAGGCTGCACATTTACACACCACTTCATAGAGGGAACACTTCTAGGGTGGTTTCTGCAGTGAGAAATAAGCTAGTCACAGAAAGAAGTGCTGTATGATTCCCCTTAGATAAGGCATCGGGGGTAGTCACATTCATAGAGACAGAAAGTAGAAGGTCCTGTGTGGAGAGCCCTTCGGAAGGTGGGCTGGGTCAGGGTGGGCTGGGGAGTTGTTTAAGGAGTACAGAGTTTCAACTGGCACGATTAACAGTTTAGAGATGAATGGGGAGATGGTTGCACAATAGTGTGAATCTAATGCCACTTAAAAATGGTCACTAGGCTACATTTTGTTATGTATATTTTACGACAATTAAATATGTATATTTAATGCTCAGGGACAGAGAGGGGCTGATAAAGTGATGTAGGAGTCCTGGGAGGGGAGATAGGTACCCCTGACTGGGGTCCTAGGAAGGCTGGCCATGCAGCCGGCAAACCCAGGGAGGTGGTGCCGGCTGACCTGGGCTTCCGCGCACAGCCACTAGAGGGCAGCGTGGGCTAGCGAACTGGGCATGCTTCTCCAGCTGCAAGAATGGAATATTTCCTGCCCGCCTACTGTGCGTGATTGCCATGAGGATGAGAGACGAAAACTGTGGCCTGCTGCAACCAGAATACACCCTCTTGGAGGGAGGCCTGTGTTGGTCTGTCACCCCTGCCCAGGGCCCCCTTACCTGAGGCCACACCCAGGTGTTCGAAGGTGTAGTTCACACCAGCATGTGTCCAGGGCAGCTGAATGCTGCTCCCCACACTGCTAGGAACACAGGGGATGGAAATGAGGACTTGATGGGGAGCCCACAGGGGACAGAAGGAGGCTGGGCTGATCTGAAAATATCCCAGTGAACACATTGTCAAAGAAATGTGGTTAGTCTGATCAATGTAAAAATACACTTCTCATAAGGTGAATAGCTGCTCATTAAAAATATTCACAATCTATGATGTAGGTACCATTACTACCCCGATTCAGAGACAGGGACAGGGCACATCAGAGAAGTGGTGTAACTGCCCAGGGCTGCACAGTGAAAACTACAGGCCTCTGCCACCAACTCAGGTCACAAACACATACCTTCCGGAATGTTCCAGATGCCAACATCCAGCTGAAAAAACATCATAACTGCCTTGCACCCTTCCTCTTAAATGCTGCTGCTTTTAGGCTGTAGGCCTCCCGCTTGCCCGTGAGATGAACTTCCCCAATTCCTTCGGAAAGGACTTTGTACCGAGTGTGAGTCATCCTGATCTCGTGAGCAGTCATCAGGTTAGAGACCACAGAGTGCACCCTCTCGGTGGCCTTCCTGCTGCCAAGGAAGCGTGCACGTCAGTGGAAAACTACACGCTGTCCACAGCAGACCTTCCTGGGCGTTGGACTCCAGCCGGGCACTGCCTTTGAGCTATGTTTCAATGTAAACTGTGGGCCACTGGCCAGTTCTGTCCCGTCTGGGAAGCAGTCCTCAGCCCCTTGTGGGGGAATCACTTTCGACCCATTTGAACATTCATTTCGATATTCCTTCCTGACCTGTACACGGCGTGTTCTTCTGTCGCCCTTTGCAGCTAGTCATTCATAACTTGTCCGCCCGGTTCCCCTGGGACAGGGGTGGGGAACTTTCTTCGGCCAGGGACCACTTGGACACTTATAACATCGTCCTCTTAACATCACTCACTTAATGTTCATGTTTGTTGCTATGAAAAAAGCTCCTAGGTTTATTGAATTTCGAGTCCCGCCGGTGGTGGCCTTGGCAGGGCCAGATCAAATGATTTTGAGGGCCTTATGTGGCCCCTGAGACGTTCCCCACCCCTGTCTCAGGAGCAAAAGGAACTGTGTAACACGTGTTGATTTTATATCTGTATGGGAGTCATGGTTTTACCTCTTTGTGAAAAATGTAATGCTTCCTTCATCGGATGTGTATGGGTGGCTCCTTTAGGCCAGAAGAGGTGGTGTGTAGGAGCCTGGAGAAGCAGCAGACAGCCCAGTGGCTCAGTGGTTGAGCGTAGACCTACGAACCAGGAGGTCACGATTCGATTCCCAGATTGTGGGCTCGATCCCCAGTTGTGGGGCATGTGGGAGGCAGCCAATCAATGGTTCTCTTTCATCATTGATGTTTCTATCTCTCTCTCCCTTCTCTGAAATCAATAGAAATATATTAAAAAGAAAAAAGAAGCAGGCAGGTAGCAGCGCCTCCTTCTCCCCCCAAAACAGTCTCTGAATGAGGCGGAGGGGGAGCCACAGGTCTTAGCACTTCCTAGGCGCTCTCTCTGATTGAGCCTGTAACCAGCTACCTGACCTCCAGACAACCCTTTAGGCCTGAGGACAGTAGAAACTGACTTTTATTTCCTGAGTTCTTGTGTGGGGTGAGGCTAGAGCGGTCCGCTGATCGATTCTTCCTGACAAGAAGCAGGTTTCAGCAGGGTTGGGTAGCTTGCCGTTCAGATAACCAGACTGCCTGCCGGGGAGGCCCAGGCGGTGACCTGCCTGCCCCTCAGGGGACACGAGGGCCACACTCACAGCTGCTGGGGGCTGGTCCCGGCTTCTCTGTGCTCATCCCCTGGAATCCTCCCAACACCTCTGCGTGGGAGGCTCTGATCATCCCCATCTTGCAGGTGAGAAGACGGGGCTCAGGGAGAGGCTATGACTTGCCCACAGCCAGTGGCCACAGTGGGACTGCACCCTGGGATTCCTAACGCTCAGTCTTCAGGGCCTGGTCAGAGCAAGGTCTGTAATGGCCCGTCCTGCTCCCCAGCGAAGGTGCCCGGACGGGGGGAGTGTTGGGGGCTTATTCAAACATAACCCTTAAGCGATCTGGGCTCCTTAGTCATGATGATGCTGACAGCAATGACCACAGCGGCCACTTCGGGGGCAGGGAGATGCCCATAGACGTGATCTCATGTAGTCCTTGAAATTGCTTCTGATCCACCCTTCAGGCTGGGAGTCAGGGCTCGAGGTCACACCCCTTGTGCCTCTGGCCCTCGCCTATGGCAAGGCACTCACCTCCCAGGCTCTTTCCTTCATCTGAGATAATTACCATTATCAACACATGGAAAGAGATTCAACAGCTTCTGACTCAATGCAGCTGTGGGGTTCCTGCGTCCTTACTAAGATGTCACAGAAGGGGAACTGCAGAAGGGTGTTTGGAAACTGTGTGACCTTTTGCAACGTTTCTGTAAATCTAAAACTATTCCAAAATTAAAAGTTTATTTTAATAAAAAGTAACGGGATAAAGGGGCGGACCTGTGGTCTCCAGGAGACGCCATCTCTCACTGATTCGAAGACACAGGACTGGAGGAGGCCACCAGACACTTATCTGCAAACTGGGACGCTGGAGAGAAAATGTCTGGACCCGGGGGAGGGGGTCCACGGATGGAGGAGAGGACAGAGAAGGGGAGATGCGGGACCCAGCCAGTTTCTGCGGGTTCCTGACTGTTCCCGGGACTGGAGCAAGCCCCTGGTGGCCCCGATGGCCACAGTCAGGCTGCCAGTGGAAACCAGAGCTTTGGGGCTGGTGTTCCCTAACTCTGGGGCCCCCTGAGCGTGGGAATGCTGGGGTGGGGGAAGTGCTGGGGCTCCCCTCCACCCCCGCAACCCCTAGACAAATGCCAACTAGGAGGTAGGTGGTGAAGGGTCTCAGAAAATCAGGATGACTTCTAGCCAGGGTAGCTGGCAACTTTTCTCCCCTCGGCAAACAGGGAAAGGATTCTGGGGAAGACATCATACAGCCCAGGAGTGTGGAGCTGGCCCTTTAAGCAGTTGGACGCTTCAAGCCGATAGGGAGAGACTGGCCCAGCTGGAGAGAAACTGGAGAGGCATCAGCCTGAAGGCCCGACCAGCAGGCAGTTTGGCGGAGGCCGGTGAGGGTTAGGAAAGCTGTCTGGGGCCTGTGAGTCATGGGCCAGGCAGCCAGGGGCTGTGGCATGGCTGGAGCCCAGCTGGAACCTCCTCGGAAACCTACACCCCTCCCACCAGCACCCCCACCTCCGGAGGGCAGAGCTCAGGGGTGGCCTCGCACCAGGGCCCACGTGGGGGAAGCCAACCATGGCTCGCTCCAGCTCGCCTGGGAGCTTCCACTTCGTCATTCATTCATAACATACTTATTGACCCCTTCTGTGTGCCAGTCGCTGCCCGTGGCCCAGAGCTCGGTTGAATGAGGAAGAGGAACAAAACGGCCTCTGCTGGGGGGCGCACCGGCTGGCAGGTCGGAAGAGGAAGGCAGTGGGCAAGGTGACGTCTGAGCTGGGCCCCGAGGAGGACAGCGCTCAGCCGGGGCTGAAGCACCACGTGGAGAGCCGGGCTGTGCGCTCGGAGCCCGAGCCGGCACCGCTGAATGCTGCTGGGGGTGCGGGAATCACCAGGGATGAGGTGCAGGTGTGGCAGCAGCAAACCATCCAGGGCCTCTTAGGCTGTAGGACTGTTTCCCAGAGGGCAGTGCGAGGTGAGGACCCCAAACCCTGGTAGAATTCCAGAGCCGAGGAGCCAGGAGGACGCGGAGTCGGGCTGCCCGTTCTTGGAGAAGTGGAGACTGGAGCCCAGAGCGGGTGTGAGACCTGGCAGGCTCACAGCGGTCAGTAACCATGACCCAGGGTCCTGCCTTCAGAGCAGGGCTTTTCCCACTAGGTCAGGGTTATGAATAGACAGACCCAGGTCGGATGGTCCCGCCTGGTGCGGAGGCAGGAGGCAGGCTGCCTGCAGGGGTGAGAGGTGACTCGCCCCAGATGGAAGAAGTGAGTCACTTCCTCTGGGCTTTGATCTCGGCTCCCCGAGGGAGGTGCAGCCTGGATTCCTAGGGGCAGCCATCCTGCTCTGCTCAGACTGCCATGCTGGCTGGCTGCACCCCACCAGCCTCCACCCTCTCTCTCGGAGGCCCTGGTAACTTTCCGTTTGGGCCCTGTGGTCTGACTCAGGCTCGGCCCATCACACGGGACATCGGCTGCAGGAACTCATAAGCTTCCCTGTCTTACCACTGAGCGTGGCCATGCGTTCCGCTGCCCTGTGCCACATCCCCTCCGCACCCAATATGGCAAAGTACCCAGGGCTGCCCAGCCAGTGGACAAAACAATTGACCGCAGGGTGGGTCTCCTTAGAGACCGGGCCACCAGGGGGCCCCTGGACTGAGGACCAGAGGTGATAATCCCAGTGACTATCAGTGGTTGAGGGCCTACTGTGTGCCCAGTGCTAATGCAGCCAACAACCCCGGGGTGCAGAAACGTTACTGTCCCATTTTATAGAGGGAGAAGGGCGTGCCACCTGGGGAGACTATCTCTCCACGACCAGGACATCGGGCAGCATTAAGGACCCACTCGAGACGCATGTCGTGAATTTAAAGTGAGACGGTGGGCAAGGTGGAGTGTTTTTCTCCAGCCACGTTCGGCCACCCAGGTGCAAGTGCAGAGCAGGGGGAGAGCTGGCTTTGACCAGTATGGGGGTTTTGTCAGGTGAGATCGGGGATGCAAGGTGCGAGGAGGGCTGTGGCAGCGGCGAGCGACTGAGTGGAAGGGCGGTGAGGAACGAGGGCCTGAGGGACAGCGACAGCAGTGGGCCCGTGATTGCTGGAGGTGAGGGTCAGTGGTCAGGCGGTGCAGGCACGGGTCGTGGGGCTCTGAATATTGGGGTGCCATTGCGCTTCGGATGTGAGTTGTTTGTTTCATGTTGCTTGTGTCCCCAGTGGATGGTCTACACCCGTGGTCGGCAAACTGCGGCTCGCAAGCCACATGCAGCTCTTTGGTCCCTTGAGTGTGGCTCTTCCACAAAATACCACGTGCGGGCGCATGTTCAGTGCGATTGAAACTTCGTGGCCCATGCGCAGAAGTCAGTTTTCGGCCTGAGCGAGTCTATTTTGAAGAAGTACTGTTGATATTTGGTTCTGTTGACTAATGAGTTTGCCTCCGTATAGCTGCTACACGGAGGCCCTCAGTGAATATTCATGGAGTAAATGAATGGCTACATGGGAAATCTGGGGTGGGATGATTTAACCCCTTCCCCGGCAGAAACGTGTATACACGTTTTCACAAAATGTTCTTTTTCAGTCGTCGACGAGTATACTAAGAAAATATGGTAAAAAAATATGGTTTATAGGAAGACGAGTTACAAACTGTTTTCATAACCAGCATCAAAAATACTATATAGAACCAAAATAAAAAAATTAGTCTGAAAAATAAACGTTTTTAACAAAAAAATTGTTGGGGAAGGGGTTAAAGGATGTTTTATTTTCTCTCTTTTTAAAAAAATAACTTTATGGAGATATAATTCACATACCACAAAATTCAGCCTTTAATTTTTTTTTTTTTTACCAGTAGTTTTTGGTAAATTCGTAGAGTTGTACAGTCATCACTATATCTAATTTTAGGACATTTTTATCGACTCAAACAGAAACTCTAAACCCATGAGCATCACTCCCTTGTTCCCCTCTCCCCAGTCCCTGGCAACCGCTAATGTACTTCCTGTTTCTATGGATTTGCCTATTCTGGACATTTTTAGAAATGGAATCATACAAGACCTGGTCTCTGTGGCTGCCTTCTTTCACCTAATGCCTTTCAAGGTTCCTCCAGGCTGGGGCTGTGTCAGCTCTCCATTCCTCTTCATCATTGAATTCTATCCCATTGTCTGAACCTACCGCATTTTGCTTATCGTCTGTCAGCTGAGGGGCCCTGGGTGGTTTCCATTTGGGGGCTATTGTGAGGAATGCTGCTGTACACGCTCATGTTCAGGTTTTTGTGCGGATATTATTTCTCTTGGGTATGTCATAACAGTGAAATTGTTGGGTCAATATTTACATTGTTATGAATTGGAATGAGTTTTTTTATAATTAGCACATACTTATTTTACTATATGCCCATTTTCTAATAAAGAATTTTTCTGAAAAGATCAGCAGAATCCATAGAAAAAATAATGGCCCAGATTTTGAGATCGGGACCAGCTGGGAGCCGGGGCCAGAGGAGGCCAGCACCGGGTTGGTATGTGACTTTAAGCAAATTACCACCCTTCTCAGAGCCCCACCTGTGAGTGGAGACAGGGCCGGGGTAGGCAGGGCAGCCGCTGAGGGCTGAGCTGGAATGAAGACCACTCGGCCCCTCCCAGCCCTGACAGCTCAGGCTCTGGAGGCAGGTGGGTTCCACACCTGGTTAGAGAGGCCGGTTAAGGACATGATCTTGTCTTCTCTCCCTGAAGAATAAATACCATAATATTGGTAGTCTAGGCAACAAGGCCAAATTAAACCCAGAATGCTTTAGGTCACACCCTCTCCGATCCCTAATAGAGATGAATCGCTATTTATTTAACTCTATGGGCCATTTCTCTCTCTCTCTCTCTCCGTCTAATATGTGCACACAGAATCCCAGCCGCTTGTTAATATGCAAATGTTGAACCAATAGGTCTGAAGTGGGCCCTGAGATCCTAACAGCTGCCCCACGGCCGGCATCAATGCTGCTGGTGCTGAGACCGGAAATTTAAATAGCAGGGCTCCAGCTTTCCCACCCAGGGGGCCCCCAGTTCTTGCCATTGTTTCTGAGGGAAATCTGACCCCCTTGCATGTATGTGGATGGATCTCTCAGAGTTGTTTGATGAGTAGATGAACGAGGCATGTGAGGAGAAGCAGGGTCACTTACTCCTTTCAATAGCCCTGTGAGGTGAGAGGTTGTCCCTCTGTGGCAAATGGCAGTGTTGTGGGGTGCTCTCCAGTCTGACTCCAAACCCGGTGCTTGAGCCCCTGCTGCTCAGGGGAGCCACCCCTCAGCCGTGGCCATGGCAACAGTTGCTAGCCCAGGTGGAAAAAGGGTGTCAGATATCGCAGCTCTAAGGTCTGCTCCTGTAGACATGCAAATTTACGAAGATGACTAAGATGTTCCTCGGAGCATCATTTATGACAGAGAAAAGCTGGAAACCCCACGGCAAGCCTTGGAATTACTGAAAGATGACAGAACGCCATACACGCCGCCTTCCTGTGAACTTGGGTCACCTGCCATGTCTTTCTTGGTTTTCATTACTCGTTGTTGATTTGTTTCTCCTCTCTGTCTGTCTCCTCCGCCTGCATGGAAATCCTTTGAAGGCAAGACCATTGCTGGGCCCTTATCTCCTGAGAGCACTGCGTTTGAAAGAGTGGACCCAAATATTCTGAGATCGCGAGGGAAAAAGCAAGTTGCGGAATGGCACATGCATGGGTTGATTCTGTTTTTGTTTAAAAGGTTGGAATGCAGGTAGAGAAGAGTTTGTAAGACCAGCTATTAATTATCTCGGGCATTGGGACTGTTGATCAGGTGAAGTGATTCCCATTTTTCATGGTTTCATTCTGACTTTTTTACGATGTGCATACATATCTTTAGAAATAATAAAAATAAATGCTTTAAACGTTTTAAATTGAGTTTAGAGAGAAACATCAATTTGTGGTTCTACTTATGCATTCATTGGTTGATTTTTTGAAAATATATTTTTATTGCCCTAACTGGTTTGGCTCAGTGGATAGAGCATCGGCCTGCGGACTGAAAGGTCCCGGGTTCGATTCTGGTCAAGGGCATGTACCTTGGTTGCGGGGCACATCCCCAGTAGGAGGTGTGCAGGAGGCAGCTGATCGATGTTTCTCACTCTCTATCCCTCTCTCTTCTTCTCTGTAAATGATCAATAAAATATATATTAAAATATATACATATGTATTTTTATTGATTTTAGAGGGGAAGGGAGAGAGAGAGAAAAAAACAACAAAAACATGAATGTGAGAGAGAAACAGCGATCAGTTGCCTTTCATAAGTGTGTCCCCTACCTGGGACTGAACCTGCAACCCAGGCATGTGTCCTGACCGGGAATCAAACCAGCCACTTTTTGGTGCACAGGATGGCGCTCAACCAACAGAGCCACTCCGGCCAGGCATTGGTTGATTCTTGTGTATGCCCTGACCAGGGACTAAACCTGAAACCCTGGGGTATGGGGATGGCACTCTACCCAATTGAGCTACCCAGCCAGGACACAAAAATTAATGTGGCTTAATCATCCAGATTCCTTTTGATGTATGCAAGGATGGGTATAAAAGGATGTTTATTTCAGCACTACTTATAGAGGCAGAAATAATCGGAGATGACCATTTGCCCACTTTAAAATATGTTTTAAATTTTTTACAGTGAACATTGCAATGGACTGAATGTTTATGTCCCCAATTCCTATGTTGAAATCCTAATCCCCAAGGTGATGATGGTACTTGGAGGGGGGCCTTTGGGAGGTGATGAGTCATGAGGGTGGAGCTCTCATGATGGGGATTCTGCTCTTTTAAAACAGATGCCAGCGAGCATATAAGCATAACCAATGGACATAAGACACTGCGGGGTAGGGGAGGCCAGGGGATTGTCAAGGGTGGGGGGGAAAAAAAGGACACATATGTAATACCCTTTGTAATACTTTAAGCAATAAAATAATAATAATAATAATAAATAAAATTTTTAAAAAAAGATGCCAGAGAGCTCCCTCACCCCTTCCACCAGATGAGGACATGGCAAAGAGACATCTGCCTGTGAACCAGGAAGAGGACCCTGGTCAGGCAGCGAATCTGCCAAAGACTTGATCTTGGATTTCTCAGTGTCCAGAACTATGAGAAAATAGCTTTATTTGTTTATAAGCCACCCAGTCTACGGTATTTTGTAATAGCAGCCTGAAGGGACCAAGACAAACGTGTATTTGTGTAAATGAAACGAAGACAACAAGAGGGCAATGTGTAGGCTGGTTGGCTTACAACACAGAGCGGCCAGCTGCAGCCTCCCTCTGGCCCACAGTCCAGGTGCCACTGCACCTGGCTGAGCCTACTTAGTCTTTTCTTCTCCTACCACGACACGTGAGCAGTGGAAACAGTATCTGACAACTGCGACCGGAAGTGGAAAGTAGGTGATCTGCTTTAGAGACCAAATGCCCAGCTCTAGCCCTGGCCGGGTAGCTCAGTTGGTTAGAGATATACCAAGGTTTCAGGTTTGATCCCCATTCAGGGCACATACAAGAATCCACCAATGGCTGGCTGGTGTGGCTCAGTGGTTGAGCGTTGACCTATGAAGCAGGAAGTCATGATTTGATTCCCAGTCAGGGCACATGCCTGGGTTGCAAGCTTGATCCCCAGTGTGGGGTGTGCAGGAGGCAGCCGATCAATGATTCTCTTCCAACATTGATGTTTCTATCTCTCCTTCCCTCTCCCGTTCTGAAATCAATAAAAAATACATATTTGTTTTAAAAAAAGAATCAACCAATGAATGCATAAAGAAGCAGAACAACAAATCAATGTCTCTCTCTCTCCCTTCCTCTCTGAAATAAATAAAAAAATATATTTTAAAAAAATGAACTGCAGAATAAGAATAATTAAAAAAATATTTTTCATAAATGCCCAACTCTATGCTGGTTCCTTAATAATAATAATAATACCAGAGATTTGTCCCTCAGTTCAGTCTGTCACTTCCCAGCATGTGAGTTTGTCTCTGGGTGCTGGGGTCTCTGGCTCATGGGCCATACAGTCAGGACAGGAGAAACAAAACCCCTGAGTGGGGAGCTGGGGGTGTTCTCTGAGCATTGTGGGGGAAATAAGACCCAAGTCCCAAGTTCGGCTCTCTCTGGTAGGTGACATACCTGCCTCATTATTCCACGCAGGCTGCAGGCATGGTGGTGACCTCTTTTGACAGTGATCTCCCCGACGAATATCGGTGCAGCTGTGGCCAGAACATTAGGACTGCCTCCTGCCTTCAAAAGTTGACAATGGATAGTCACAATTTAAAAGAGACAAGTGCCTCCAAATGAGGGTCCTATAGAGACTAAGGGGGCCCTGGAATGCTTCCATTCTGGGGTTCCCAGTATAATACCAAATGGAGCAATGCTAAAATAGGTTTGTAAAAATCATAGTACATTTTACTTATTTTATTTCAGAGAGAAAGGGAGAGGGAGAGAGAGATAGAAACACCAATGATGAGAGAGAATCATTAGGTCAGTTGCCTCCTGCACACCTCCCACTGGGGATGTGCCCGCAACCCAGGTACATGCCCTTGACCGGAATCGAACCTGGGACCTTTCAGTCCGCAGGCCGACGCTCTATCCACTGAGCCAAACCGGTTTCGGCACTATCAGTACATTTTAAATGCTTCATTAAACACATGAACGCTTTTAAGACACATACAAATCACAATGCAATTAAGCTTAGTCACAAGATTGTAGGAATTATAAAATATTTGTGCATGACAGACCACAGGCTGAGTGGCCTGGAAATGGGATGCGAGATTAAGGTCATCTGATGGATGTCTTTCATTCCTGCCTGGAACCTGCAGCCATTGAAAGAAACATCTAGATGAGAGAGACACATCAATTGGTTGCCTCCCGCACGTGCCCCAACTGGGGCCGGGATCGAACCTGCAACCCAGGTACATGCCCTTGACCAGAAATCGAACCCAAGACGCTCTAACCACTGAACCCACCGGCCTGTGCTTAACATACCCTTCTTTACACTGAGCTCATAACAGTTACCCATATTTTTTCTGAGTTTTGCTTTCATACTTAGTATCTGGATTGCTTTTTTCCCCAGTGAGATAACACCCATTGCACGTCTTTCCCGCGGGTAGGGATTATCCCAATTCCGTCTCCTCACCGGCTCGTCCTTCGCCATGGTGGCAGTGCCACACGTCGCAGTCACGTTTCCCATGGGTGCGGATCTGCTCCGGGACTCTCTCCTGTTCTACCAGGGAGGCTTCTCTTTCTATAATGGCTTATTGCTCGTGTAATCCGTTTGGCTTTCCGAGAGAAACAAACGGACCTACTCCCAGGAAAACCTCTGAAACTCACTCACTCAGATTTGTGATGGCTGATGGTGTTAAAATGATATCACTCCCAAGGTGTCTTTCCAATGTAACAGGGTTCGCAGGTAAAGCAAAGGAACCAAGGGCTAGTAGTGACATCTCAGTTGAGCTAGCAGCCACGGAGGGGGGGGAGGGGGGAGGAGGCCAGCATCATTGTGGAGGGGCCCCTGAAATCATGCCACCCAGGAGGAACACCTGTTGGACCCACCCCCTGGTCCTGGCACACAGGTCAACATTTCACAGCATTTGGGATGGGTAATTTGAGAAATTTATTTATTTCTCTACTGGATCAGGGGGAGACTGGGGAGGGAAAGACTAGAGAAGTATTTGGTTGGGCCCTGCCATTTATCCAGGATTCCTGGCGTCTAGGGCATTGGTCGGCAAACTGCGGCTCGCGAGCCACATGCGGCTCTTTGGCCCCTTGAGTGTGGCTCTTCCACAAAATACCACATGCGGGAGCGCATGCATAGTGCGACTGAAACTTCATGGCCCATGCGCAGAAGTCAGTATTTTGTGGAAGAGCCACACTCAAGGGGCCAAAGAGCCGCATGTGGCTCGCGAGCCGTAGTTTGCCGAGCCACAGTTTGCCGACCATTGGTAGGGAATTGCATCCATCCCTACTGGTTGACCCTGATTCTTTCTCTTTCAGTCCTTGAAACTAATATAGCAGGGAGAACTCTAGTGGTGAATTATTATTATTATTATTACTTTTAGGTGAATGGTTGTCTATGTTAGTGAAAATGGACAAAACACTAGACTTTTTGAGCCCTAAAGACCCGAGTTTGAGCACTGGGTCTGCTGCGCTCAGACCTCGCTGTAAGTCAGTGTCCTCTTTTACAAAGTTAGGGTAATGCTGCTTCCGTCAAAAGTTCTAATGAGCCGGCTATTGGAAAGGGCGTTGTAAGCTGCAAAGCTCCTGTCGAATGTTTGCTCTGTGGATGTCTGCCTAGCCCTCTACCTGCATGTCATCCCACACGGTTACTCCCCAGGGCCTTTCCAAAGGGAGGGAAAAAGAGACATTTGAGTGAAGTTTTATAACTCACTCACCCCAAATAACACTGGGCTGAGTCACAACACATGGATTACAGCCTGGACAGAGTTCGTTGGAAGCATTCCGCAACGTGTTGAGCCAAAAAGCTGTTCAGTTCTCAGTGTCCTCCCTCTTCTGCATCCCACCCCCAGCCACGGGCTGCCTCGGTCTCCAGGGAGAAGGAGCGTGAATCCAGCAGCCTTCTAGCATCTTCTTACCCCCTTGCGCTGAGCCAGGTTTCTTTGGGGAGGGAGAGCCCCACAACTGGCGGCCTTCAAGTGACCAACTCAGCTGTCAGAGATGCTGTAAGTGGGACTCAGGTGAGTCAGTGGGAGTCAGACGAGAGGTTGGACTAGAGCAGGGGTCCTCAAACTACGGCCCGCGGGCCACACGCAAATACAAATATTGTATTTGTTCCCGTTTTGTTTTTGAAATAAGATATGTGCAGTGTGCATAGGAATTTGTTCATAGTTTTCTTTTTAAAACTATAGTCCGGCCCTCCAACGGTCTGAGGGACAGTGAACTGGCCCCCTGTTTAAAAAGTTCGAGGACCCCTGGACTAGAGGAACACTAAGATCCTTCCTAGTGTGAAGTTCTGGGTGGAAGGCTCCCTGCCCTCGAGAAGTGTGCCATCTAGTTCGGAAGATAAGACGTGAACAACAGGAACCTGTGTAGAAAAAAGGCCAAGATGAGTGACATCGAGAAAATGCTATAGGACCTCAGAGGCCAGTCGGGGCTGGAGAGGGGTGCTTTCCTGGAGGTGGAGCTGGCCGGGTGAGTAGGATTGGAAGGGGGAAGGGGAAGAGAAAATACATTGTGGGAAGTGGCAACAGACAACATCAGCAGACACTAGGAATTCAATGCAACAGCCATTTCCTGAGTGCATCTCTGGGGCGGATTTCTTCTTTTCCTCAAGACATTCTGAAATACCATCTTGGTTAGAGTCCAGTGACTTCCTTCAAGACGCAACCGGCTGGTTGTAGGGGCAACGAAGTGGCCTGTTCTTTGTTTCAGGGCAGTGATCCCCTGAGGTTGGAAACCTGGCTCCCGGGTGGCCCGTCAGCATCGAGACAAGAGTGGTCTTCCTTTTGTTCCTGGAACCTTTTCAACCCTTTTGCAACCGATTGTCTACAGAACAGCCACTTCTATTTGAACTACTTAGATTATATTCTGGTTTTCCTAACGGTTCTGACTAATATAGCATCTAACGTGTATATTGCATGGTGATAGAAATAGTGACTGGGCACCCTGAAGAGGCCCGGCCCTACCCCAAGCACCCCCATTGGGGGTAGCACTGAGACAGGTCTGGCTTGGGGAGGGAGGTGGCGAAGCCAAGAGAATGAAGGGGAGACTCACTGAACTGGGTGCCTATTGCCAGACCTTCTAGGCACTGGAGCCTACATTTCAGTGCGAGATGTTTTAACGACAAACAATCATGCTTAAGCTACATAATCTTTACTCCTTGGAATGGAGATAAGAAACGCCCTAACCTTTGGAATAGAAATTGACATGATTAAAATCAACTGGTATAAATACAGATGTAACAAGACAATAAAGGGCAGAACTTGGCTGGAGATCCTGGCTACAGAACCTGGCTATGATGATCGACTGAACGCTGTCTCCGTGTCATTCCTTCTTCACCGACTCTGTCCACACCTTTGGGAACCCCTGGACCTGCTGGGGTTGGACCCCAACAGTTGCAGGTAGAAATGAGTACAAGGGCAAAAATAAATAAATAGAGCAAGTGGAAGATATAGGTACTGGGGGAGTTCTTTTTTGGGGGGCGGGGGGAGGCTGTTTTGGATGGTCACAAAGAGCCTAAGGAAGTACTATTTGAGATTTGATCAATGTCAAGAAGTCGGCCATGTGCAAATCCTTTGCTTGTTTAATTTTGTTGTTGTTAATCCTCACCCTAGGCTAATTTTTCCTTGCCTTTGACTGTGAATGCAACCCTCAACTCTTCTGTGTGAGGGCCAACACTCTAACCAGCCAGGGTGATATGCAAATCTTGAGGCCAAGCATTCATTACAGGCAGAGGACACAGCAAGGACAAAGTCCTGTGGTGGGAATAAGCATTGCGTGCGTATTTGAATTACACTGCAAGGTATGGTGACTGGTATGAGGTATGTGGGTTTAACCCATTGAGGCACTCCCTTGGAGCTGACTATCAGATGTGCTGTTCCACTTATTTATGCATTCACTGGCTGATTCTTGTATGTGCCCTGACTGGGGATCAAACCTGTAACCTCGCATTTGGGACAATGCTCTAGCTACCTGGCCAAAGTGGGGCAAGGTATCTTCTAATGTCCCTCATATCACACTAGATAAGCTTGGACTGGGTCGTTTGCCAAGGAAAGTTAATGAAAAGGACCTACAGTTAAATCAACTTATAAAATTGTAGAGGGTTACATTGGGAGGGTTCTCTGAAATTACCTAGCCCAGAAGTTCGCCAACTTCAGCCCTAGGCCATATCTAGCTCACTGCCTGTTTTTTTGTGTGTGTTTTTTCCTATAGTGTGAAAGCTAAAAATGCTTTTTACATTTTTTAATGGTTTTAAAAATCTGATAGGAGAATAATGCTTCATGACATATGACTACTATATGAAATTCAAAATTCAGTGTCTGTAATAAAATTTTATTGGAACGCCTCCACAGTCTCTTATTACATTTTGTCTGTGGCTGCGTTTGAGTTACAGCTGCAGAGTAGAGTGGTTGCCATAGAGACAATATGGCCCACAGGCCAAAATAGTATTATCTGGCCCCTTAAGGAAAAAGTTGGCTGAAGCCTGGACTGAGTCCTATTCAACTGGGGAATTGAAGCACAAAGAGAAAATGTCCTGAGATCACAGTCAGCCAGCGGCTGAAATGAGAACTCTGTGGTGCCCTGCGAGTGCTCTTTTCACTACACGATTGCATAGAAGCAGATAAACAAGTTTCTCAGTGTGTCGTGACAATGACCACTTGGTCCTTTAATGTGCTTTATCTCTGCTCATTCTCACACACAGGCCTCCTCGAGGTTTCAGTATGGGCGGCTGCATCTGTCACCTGCAGAGGGCAGCACTGACTAGGGTGACTCCAGAGTGCCACCTCTTATCCGACAACCAAAATAGAATCAATAGACACATTGTCCTGGCCTAAAAAAAGAAAAAGAAATAAAGGGCCTGAATTGCTTTTTTTTTTTTTAAATAAGAGAAAGTTTATTTAGAAAGCCACTGAGCTAGAAGTAGTGAGTCATATTAGAAATGGGCTCAAGAAACAAATTACAGAGGCAAAAGAAGGGCCATGGGAGCTTAGGAGAAAGGTAAAGGGAAGGCACTTGGTGGAAAGAGAATGGGGACGGGTAATGCCCTGGAGAGAGACAGCGCTGGGCCTGAATTGCTCTTGATGTTTTGATGATCTGTATAAACACTAGTGTAGATGTAAGATACTTTCAAATTTTTTTTGTTTTGTTTGGATGCCAAAGGTGAATTCAAGCCCAAACATCCCCACATCTAGCTAGAATGGGAGTACAGAAGCCAAATCAGCAACATAAGAGAGCTGGGCATTTAAGACAGAAGCACCCACATCTTTAAAAAAACACACCTCTTCTCTGAGTGCTGGGAGAACACGGAGAGGAAATTAGTTCTCCTATACGCTAGGGACCTTCTTAAGTAGGTGAACTGGAGCTGTGCTCATGACCCAGATTTGTCCCTGTTCTGTGTGGGCTGGAGAAGGGGGTTTGGTCTCTTCAATTTGGGGTGCCTAATAATAAAATGGGGCTAGTGGAGCTTGCAGCCTCGTATCAATGAGGTGATTTATGAAGTATAATTAATGTTTGCAATGGGCTTTTGAGATCCTTCAGATTAAAAGGTGCTCTGTGCAAGATGCAAGGTGGACTGGTGTTACTGCGAGGGCAGATATATTTTGTGGGTGTCACCACTGTTGTTGTTTACTGAGTCAGTGGGGGGGCGAGGAGGAGTAAGTAGGTTAAGACCGGCTGGCACAACCCTTCAACATGACCTAGAACTGGGCCGCAGGAAACCTGTATAGGCAGACTATCACATCAGCCGGTGTAGAGCAATTTCTCTGAGAATGCGTACATCCCCCCAGGCACAATAGTTATGTGGACGAAAGGGGCCACATGCTAACCTGACCAGCTCAGGGAAGGCCTGCATGGCCATCTTACAAACTCAGAGACTTAAAGTAATCACAAAGGATGGTCTGAAATTAAACTTTAACTAAAAGCAGTTATGGTGGGCAGTTACATCCTAGGCCGGTATCTTCACTGACAAGGTCAACATTTACCTTAACTGAGCCTCTCTGTCTTTTTGCGTCTATGATAACATATCCTTGAAATGTCTGGGTAACTTGTAACTTCCCTTTTTCTGGACCCCTTGGGGCACAATCTAACGTGCCTGGGTTCCAGGACAGATGCCACAAATTCCTTCATTGTTATGTTAAGTGTTCCTGCACCCACCTAAGTATGTGTCTATCATTTTACTTTTTATCCAATCCCAGGGGTTTCCCTGCTTTGCTTTCTCCCGCCTCTCTAGTCTATCCGCAATGGATTTCATGTAACCCACCTACTTCCCTTTCCTTTGATTGCAATGTATAAATATAGATGTAACCCGCCGTTCTCCGGAGCATTATCTCAATTCATTGAGGTTCTGCTTCCCAGCATATGTCAACAGTTTGACTCAGATAAACTCACAAAAATTCTTTACAGGTTTCATTGTTTTTTTTACGTTAACAGCTTTATGACACGTAATCACACCTAGAAGAAGTCTTGTGGGCCTAACTAGAAAAACACATATGGCACTTCCGGCCTTACCAGGAAGGGGACTGGGTTGCATGACTCAGCAAATTTCTTTCCTCAGCTTGAGCATGACTTCTGGGGTTTTCCGAGATCTGAGTATTTTTCCTAAGTAATCCTCAAAGGCCCGTGCTGGGTAGCAGCAGGAACTAGGCTGGTTGCCTAATTAAGCGTCCCCATCCTGCAACACTTAAAAACACTTATGGGAGTCCCAATGAGCTCCTAACGTATAACTCCTAAATTTAATCCTAAATTGCTCCACCGAATCCTCTTGCATGACCTCGGTTAATTATGTACTATCTAACTGCCAGGGATAATGATGAAAACTTGAAAATGATGGCCTGAGTGAGTGGATTCACTTCCTGTAGGTATTCCACCAGGTCCAAAGATAAAGGTTTCTCCTAGGAATAAAACCTCAGCTTATTGGAAATTGCTTTCAAACTCCAGCAGTTAACTACATTCCTTCCTTTAGTCCCTGGAATGCTAAGCAAATGGAAATGCACTGAATGGGGTTTTGTTTTTCTTAGCTACTTTTTTCAGCCAGAACTTTGGTCCAGATCAGTCCTATAATCTGTGGGAACACCATGTAGACTTACCATGAATATAATAATCCAGTATATTTGGGGACATTAAGAACGCCTCAGCAGCCCAGTTGGTGTTGCTCAGTGGTTGAGCATCAACCTATGAACCAGGAAATCACGGTTTGATTCCCAGTCAGGGCTCATGCCGGGGTTGCGGGCTTGATCCTCAGTAGGGAGCGTGCAAGAGACAGTCAATCAGTGATTCACTCTCATCATTGCTGTTTCTTCCTCTCTCTCTCCCTCTCCCTTCCTCTCTCAAATCAATAAAAATACTTTTTAAAAATTAAGTTAAATTAAATATTGAACAAATGCTTAATAAAACGAACCAGGGATGTTTCACATAAAGATAAGTAAGTTCTTGCCGAAACCGGTTTGGCTCAGTGGATAGAGCGTCGGCTCGCGGACTGTCCCGGGTTCGATTCCAGTCAAGGGCGTGTGCCTGGATTGCGGGCACATCCCCGGTGGGGGATGTGCAGGAGGCAGCCGATCGATGTTTCTCTCTCGTCGATGTTTCTGGCTCTCTATCTCTCTCCCTTCCTCTCTGTAAAAAATCAATAAAATATATTTTAAAAAAAAGATAAGTTCAAATATTTAGAGGACTTCTCATCAAAATCAGACAAATAAACAAAACTGGTTCTATATTTCTTCAAAAGGCAAAACTATAGCCAATGGTTATACACATTCAGCACATTTGTATAAATAATTTCAATTTGTCCAAATCCAATATAATGGATGCTACATTTTTTCAAATAAGAGAGAAGATATTTTCTTTCAAAATGTAGCATTCTTGGACCTCTCAAGGAAGTTGAACTTTCATCACACGGGTAATTGATACATTCATACCATCAGAAATACATCTCAAGTCAGCTAACTGGCTTATTAAGGAAAAGGTCTTTTGTTCCTCAGAGATATATATATATATATATACATATATACATATTTAATATATTTTTACTGATTTCAGGGAGGAAGGGAGAGGGAGAAAGAGATAGAAACATCAATGATGAAAGAGAATCATTGATTGGATATGCCTCCTGCACACCCCCTACTGGGGATCAAACCTGGAACCCAGGTATGTGACCGTGACCAGGAATCAAACCCCCGACCCTCTTGTGCGCAGCCGCGGACTAACCCATGCGAACACCTGCCAGGGATCTCCTGGACGTCTGATATTCCATTCCAGGGAGACAGGCTTCCTCAATCCCCAAAGGAATCACTACCAGTATGAGAGTTACTGATTGAAGTATAGTGAGTATTGAGACAAGGGAAAAAGTTAAAGACGAGTCTAAAATTAGCTGGAGAGAGCAATATTTCATGAGTAATTAAAATATATAAGCCTAACTACATAATACGAAAGGCTTCATCCAAATTGGTATTCAAAATAAAGATTGTTTTAATGTTTCAAAATAAAATACATGAGATACTCTAACTGTATTTTATCACTTGCTCCATAAAGAATAAAGTAATACAATTGAAGATAAAACTTTAACTTCTAGCAGTGCACTCGGAGGTCCCGGATCTGGCTCTTGCTTCAACAGTGTTTGGACGGAACAGACCCAGGGACACCCCTTCTTCCAGCCTCCGGCCACCCTCCTGCGTCTCATCCAGTCACCACCTTCAGAACCACCTCCAGGACCAGCCAACACAACGGTTTTTTTCTACCTTAACTCCTTATTGCTGAACAACCATGAGCTCCAAATTCGTCAGAATTATTCCACCGAGGTGGAGGCTGCGGTCAATCGCCTGGCCAACCTGCATCTGCGGGCCTCCACACCCACCTCTCTCTGGGCTACTATTTGGACCGTGAGGATGTGGCTCCGGGGGTGTGGGGCCACTTCTTCCGCGAGTTGGCGGAGAACAAGCGTGAGGGCCTGAGCATCTCTTAATGTTGTAACAGCCACATTCTCTTCCAGGACGTGCTGAAGCCTCCCAAGGTGAGTGGGCAAAACTCAGGATGCCATGGAAGCCGCCCTGGCCTTGGAGAGGAACCTGAACCAGGCCCTTTTGTAGCTGCATGCCCTGGGCTCTACCAGTGCAGAGCCTCATCTCTGTGACTTCTGGAGAACCGCTTCCTGGATGAGGAGGTGAAACTCATCAAGAAGATGGACAAGCCCTAACTGGTTTGCCTCAGTGGATAGAGCGTTGGCCTGTGGACTGAAGGGTCCCAGGTTCAATTCTGGTCAAGGGCAGGTACCTGGGTTGCGGGCACATCCCCAGCAGGGCGTGTGCAGGAGGTAGCTGAATCAATGTTACTCTCTTATCGATGTTTCTAACTCTCTATTCCTCTTCCTTCCTCTCTGTAAAAAAAATCAATAAAATATATATTAAAAAAAAGAAAGATGGGTGACACCTGACTCACGTCCGCAGGCTACGGCTCCAGGCTGGGCTGGGCGAGTGTCTCTTTGAAAGGCCCACCCTCAAGCATGACTAGGAGCCTTTGGAGCCCAGAGGCCTTTCAGAGGCCCCTCTGCATCCCCGTGGTGTCTCTGGCTTTTACCTGAGCCTCTCCCCGAAACTACTAGTCATTCTTTTAACACATTGTAACAAGCGTGAGGGCCTGAGCATCTCTTAACGTTGTAACAGCCACATTCTCTTCCAGGATGTGCTGAAGCCTCCCAAGGTGAGTGGGCAAAACTCAGGATGCCATGGAAGCCGCCCTGGCCTTGGAGAAGAACCTGAACCAGGCCCTTTTGTAGCTGCATGCCCTGGGCTCTACCAGTGCAGAGCCTCATCTCTGTGACTTCTGGAGAACCGCTTCCTGGATGAGGAGGTGAAACTCATCAAGAAGATGGACAAGCCCTAACTGGTTTGGCTCAGTGGATCGAGCGTTGGCCTGTGGACTGAAGGGTCCCAGGTTCAATTCTGGTCAAGGGCAGGTACCTGGGGTGCGGGCACATCCCCAGCAGGGAGGGGGCAGGAGGTAGCTGAATCAATGTTACTCTCTCATCGATGTTTCTAACTCTCTATTCCTCTTCCTTCCTCTCTGTAAAAAAAATCAATAAAATATATATTAAAAAAAAGAAAGATGGGTGACACCTGACTCACGTCCGCAGGCTACGGCTCCAGGCTTGGCTGGGCGAGTGTCTCCTTGAAAGGCCCCCCCTCAAGCATGACTAGGAGCCTTTGGAGCCCAGAGGCCTTTCAGAGGCCCCTCTGCATCCCCGTGGTGTCTCTGGCTTTTACCTGAGCCTCTCCCCGAAACTACTAGTCATTCTTTTAACACATTGTATGCGGGAAACGTATTTATACGTTTTACGTTGACTGGTAGTAGAGTGCGGGCGACGTATTAATACGTTTTTTATAGACTAGTGGTAGAATGCAGGTAATGTATAAATACATAAAGTTATCGTTATTTTACTGAACATTGCCGTTTGCGCAAAAAATTAGCAAAAATGGCCTGTAGCACCTGTTAGCACGCGATAAAAACTACCCGCAAACAATGTGTTAATCACCTTGGAGTTCTCTCCCATGCATTGGACCAAATGAGACAATAAAGCTTTTTGCAGGAAAAAAACAAAACAAAACAAAAACACTTTAACTTCTATATCAGTACACAGGATTCAGAGGTGGAGCTTGAACCCAGGGTGATAAGTACACTTTCAAATGAAGTATACTGTATAGGCCAACTAGTTACTAGTTCACTGGGGATTGGTAGCACTAGACCAGGCTGATAGTGACAAGTGATAAAAACCTGTCAAAAGGAAACATCTGGGATCTTCACTCTCAGGGCATTACCTTTCTTGTGATGCAGTCAGTTTGCCATTATTGTTCTAATATATATACACTAGCGACCCGTTGCATGAAGAGGTTTGTACAATAGGCCTTCCTTCCCCTGGCTGCCGGCACCAGTTTTCCTCCGACACCCGGGACGCAGGCCTTCGCTCCGGCCGCAGCAGAGAAGCCAAGCCTCTTCAGTCTTCAGTCGTTTCAGTCTTCAGTCTTCGCTTGGGCCGGAGCCTGCAGTCTTCGCTCTGTGCCTGCATATGCAAATTAACCGCCAGCTTTGTTGGGTTGATTTGCATACTCATCCTGATTGGCTGGTGGGCATAGCGGAGTGACACCAATTTGCATGTTTCTCTTTTATTAGTGTAGATAGATGTGTGTGTGTGTGTGTGTGTGTGTGTGTGTGTATGTATATGTATATGTATATGTATATGTATATACTTAAGGGGGAATAATACATACTTTTAATTTTTTTGTGTGAGAGATATTTATTGTGCCATTTATTTATACATTCATTGGTTTCTTGTATGTGCCCTGACTGGGGATTGAACCTTCAATCTTGGTGTATTGGGACAATGCTCTCACCAACTGCCAGGGCCCATGTTCTAATATTTTTATAGGAAGTCCAACAAAAGCTGCCAAGTCCTCAGTGATTACCAAGGTATACATCTGAGAAACCAGGACAAAGTCTGCTTTGCTGCCTCTCTACACACGGCAGGCCTAGCTGAATCACCTCAGACCACTGGTGAGCATTGAGGGTTATTTCAATTCCAGGAAAATCTCTATACTAGATTCTTTGTCCTACTGACCAAATTCTTCCAAGAACTGACCAAATTCCATGTTCAGAATTTTCAGGTTTTATAGGATGTAGTGTTCTTTTCCAAAGAAATCGTCTTTTATTCATGTCACGATGGAACAGATACAAGGCTGAAACAGACCATATCCTGAGGGTGTAACAGTTCTTCCAGAAGCCTAAAGGTTTCAAGTTTCTGATTCTTGCACTGATCTAGGAACTTAAAAAAATTTTTTTTATTTTTATTTACTTATTTTAGAGAGGAAGGGGGAGAAAGAAAAACATTGATTTGTTGTTCCACCCACTCAAGCATTCATTGGTTGATTCCTGTATGAGCCTTGAACGAATATCAAATGCACAACATTGGCAAATCCAGATCATGATCTCACCAACTGAGCTACCGGTAAGGGCTGATCCAGGAACTTTCTCTTTATTTTTTTAAAGTTTTTATTTATTATTTTTGTTGTTGTTGTTAATCCTCTTGTGAGGATATTTTTTCCATTGCTTTTCAGAAAGACAGTGGAAAGGAGAGAGGGAGGGGGAGAGAGAGAGAAACATCGATGTGAGACACATCAACTGGTTGCCTTCCATACAGGCCCTGACCAGGAGTGGGGAGCAAACCTGCAACCCAGGTACATGCCCTTGACTGGGAATCAAGCCCGGGACCCTTCAGTGCTTGGGCTGATGCTCTAACTACTGAACACACTGGTCAGGGCTTTTTTGTTTGTTTTTAATCCTCACCCCCAAGGAGAAGTGAGGATATTTTTCCCATTGGTTTTTAGGGAGAATGGGAGGGAAGGGAAAGGGAGGGAAAAGAGAAAAACATCGATGTGAGAGAGTTGTGTCTCTCTCACATCGATTGGTTGCCTCACACATGTGCCCTGAACACAGGGCAACCTGGTATGTGCCCTTAACCTGGAATGGAACCTGAGACCCTCCGGTGTGCAGGCCGGCACTCTAACCACTGAGCCATGCTAGCCAGTGGGGCTGATCCAGGAACTTTTTAAAAAATACTTTTTATTTATTTTTATTGATTTCGGAGCAGAAGGGAGAGGGAGAGATAGAAACATTAATGATGAGAATCATTGATTGGCTGCTTCCTGCACACTCCCTATTGGAGATCGAGCCCTCAACCTGGGCATGTGCCCTTGACTAGAATCAAACCCAGGACCCTTCAGTCCGCAGGCCAACACTCTATCCACTGAGCAAACCAGATAGGGCTGATCCAGGAACTTTTTTAAACTGAAGGTTATTTTCTACCATTCCAGTTCCTGGCATCTTCCTCAACTTCACTTTTCCAAAGAGTCACTAATTTTTTTCTTCAACCAAGTCCAATCAAGTTTCTGCCCCCATGCTCCACCAAACTGCTCTTGTCAAAGTCACCAATGACCTCCATGTTGCTCCCACAGTCAATTCTCAGGCCTCATCTTAACCTCTCAGCAGCATTCCACAGTCAGTCACTCCTCCTCCTTCAAACACTTTCTTCACTTGCCTTGAGACACTACCTGGTTTTCCTCCCACCTAACTGGTTTGCTCTTTCTGTTGCTTTGCAAGTTCCTTACTTCTGAGATCTTATAAGTGTGAAGTGCCTCAGGGCTTTCCTGGTTCTTTCTTTCTGTATCTACACTTAACTCCCTAGGTGATTTCATTCAGTTTGGACTTTTATATGCTGACAACTCACACTCAACTGGGAGTTGTCCTCCAGTTCGACCAGGGAACAGGGCCAGCGGATGTGTGTGTGTGTGTGTGTGTGTGTGCTGCAGGAGCTGCAGACAGTATTGGGCTGTGGGTTTTGGCCGATCCCTGCAGGCCACACTGAGGGACCTCACCTGTGCATGAATTTCATGCACTGGGCCTCTAGTATATATATAAATGAGTCTGTATGTAAAAATATGTATCTAGCCACTGAACCAGTTTGGCTGCGGACTGAAAGGTCGCAGGTTTGATTCACATGCCTGGGTTGTGGCTTGATCCCCAGTAGGGGGTGTGCTGGAGGCAGCCAATCAATGATTCTCATCATTGATGTTTCTCTCTCTCTCTCCCTCCCTCCTTCTTCCTCTCTGAAATCAATAAAAATATCTTAAGGAAAAAAATAAAATATGTATCTTCAGTACTTCCTCCTGAACTCGACTCAAATCCAACAGCTTACCTAGTGAATATCTAATAAATATCTCCATTTGAATATTTAATAACTATCTCAAACTGAACTTCTGATATCACCCTGGAAAACTGTTCTATCCAGTGTTCCCTACTTGTTGATTAAAAATCGATCTTCTAGTTGCCCAGGTCAAAAACCTTGGGCTCATCCTTGGCTCTTTTTATCAACTCTACACTCAATCCATCCGAAAGTCCTCTTGGATTTACCTTCAAAATAAATGTCCAGGATCCCTTAGTCATGGAAGCCATCTTATTTTCCACCTGGATTACTGAAATAGTCTTCCTCACTGAGCTCCTGCTTCTATTCTTGGCCTCTTATTCTCAATACCTCTCAAAACCAACGTAATTTCACATTAATGCCTCCGTGCCAATGAAAAGCCAAAGTCCTCCTGCTGTGGCCTACCGGTTTCTGTAGATCTGACTCCCCCTCCCTTACCCGACATCCACTGTCGTCTGTATCTTCCCCCTGGCTCTGGTTCAGAACACTGGTTTCCTTACTGGTTTTCATGTGCCAGTCATGCTCCTATCTGAGGACCTTTGCACTTGCTGTTCCTTCTCCCTGGAACCTCTTCCCTAGATACGCAGTTTGTGCCCTTAGCTCCTTCAAGTCTTCAAATATCTTCTTTCTTTTTTTAAAATATATTTTATTGATTTTTTACAGAGAGGAAGGGAGAGGGATAAAGAGTTAGAAACATCGATCAGCTGCCTCCTGCACATCTCCTCCTGGGGATGTGCCTGCAACCCAGGTACATGCCCTTGACTGGAATCGAACCCGGGTCCTTTCAGTCCGCAGGCCGATGCTCTCTCCACTGAGCCAAACCGGTTTCGGCTCATATATCTTCTTAATGAAGCTTACCCTGACCACATTGCAACATGTTTCATCTCTCTCCTCTGTATTTTCACCATAGCACTTACTCCTCCTAATAATTTACTTTTTATTATATTTTTTGTCTCTTCTCTCTCTCCCATCACAAACCCTGCCCCCCACCTCCCACTAGATAAGCTCCATGAGAACAGGGATCTGTTTTATTCAGTGGTGTATCCCAAGTGCTTGGAATATGATCTGGCACAAGCTGTACACCTGAAAATAATACTGAATGTAAACAGTAATTGAAAAATAAAATTTAAAGTTCTTTTTAAATAAAATTCTTTTTTTTCCTAGAAAAAAATAAAGATCTGGCACAAGGTTCATGCTCAAAAATTATTTGTTAAACATGTAAAGATCTTGACTTTAAGAAGTCTTTTTAATGTATTGTCTACCTCCTAGGGCTAGGCCATTTAAACCATGATGCCAAAATTATAAACTTACAGGTTTCACATAATCTGCACAATTGTCAGGATTAAATTTTGTTTTAGGGTAGACCATTTGTACTCTGGCAGGACAAACAAATGTTGGGTTGTTCCAGGAGTGTTTTTTTTTATTTTTATAGGTGTTTCTATTTTTTCCAAGGAACGCCATTGGCTGAAAGGATTTGTTCTTTGAACTGAAATACTTCTGAAGTGCTGAACTTCTGAGTTTGGCTCAAAGGGGAAAAGACTATTACAGCATGTGGGAGTGCTTAGCTGCTGCCAAAAACGTTCTGAAGGACTTCCCATATTGCTAAAGTCTCTAAGGGAGCTCATTTATCTTTACCAGGAAAAGGTGACTGTTATCATTAAATTCCCTCCTATTATAGGGTTTGGCATGAAAAGCTGTCCTTTCCTGGAACAATGGAAAGAGATATTTATGATTTCTATATATTGTTAGGAAAAGGTACGTATAAGCTTCACCAAACACTAAAAAACTAAACAAAATCAAAGGCAATAAAGAAAAAAAAATAATGAAATCAAAGGCATGAGCCAAAGGGGCCTAGCACATACCACTTCTATTTTACACTGGCTGCCTTAAGAATCTGGTGATAATTAAAGGGTTTGGTTAATACCTAATCTTTTTCAGGGAACACAAACTAGTACAAATTAATTCAGAACCTCAGTTTTAGAATAAGAAAAACTACTGCTAATCTTGGAATTCACTAGTCCTGCCTGGCTTGACAAACTGGACTACATACACAAAAGCATTTTCACTTCTGGGACAAATCTGAGATTGTGGTTATTTCAAAATCTGTTTATTTGAATGTGGCTCTCTGCACATCTAAAGTCCACCTGTTTAAGTGTTTGGGCTTTTGGCCTAGAAGTTGGAAAATGTTTTGAGGCCAACATTAGGCTGGGGGAGGTGGGTTATTTACAAATTTCTGTTCAGCTAGTTTGCAAATGTATGGCACTAGTCATAAGGGAGAGGTGAATTATGCAAAATACCACCTACACTTAAGAAAATACATATTGCAGACATTTCTTGTGCAAAAAAATGGTGTGCTTTTTGTGTTAAATGTAATAAAGGTGTGAATTAAGTATACATTTTATAAATAAAAACAAATGCTAGTAATTAGAATTGTTTGAACAGATCCTTCTCCATCTGTACAAAGTGAAAGATGAATTGTGCAATCCTCTGAATTTCAAGTGCCTGCCTCATTAGGGGCAAAATATTTTGTCTGCATTAGAATAACATCTCCTCATTTCCCAATAAAACTAATAGTTTCATATTATTTAATTTTGGTTGTGCAGGCAGAAAAGCACATTTCACAAACTTTCACCAGTAAAAGAATGCACAGTACTGTGCTTAACAGAATCTCGGGAGAGTAAAAATATTAAAACTATGCAATGCTTTTAGTCCAACTGAACTAAAACAAAATTTGGACTCTAACAGCCACTCCTGAGATGTTTTATCTAGAAGTCATTAAATCCCGATCTGTGTCAACAAATATTTTTACATTTTCATCCTATCATTATGAGTGTAATCCCCCCCATTACTGACACAGACAACCAACCCCCAATAATTACACATAGTAAAACACCCCCAAAACACACAAACACACACAAGGCTGGCTCAATTATGAACATACGCTGCTGTGAGGAAAAAAACTAAAACAAAACAAAATAGCTTGCACAAGAAGGAAGGCTGGAAGACAAATTTAGCGGCATTGCTCTTGAATTTCCTGGCTTTGTGGAGTCCAGCCGCAAAGTTAACATCAAAATGCCAAGATTCCCATTTAAATATTTCCCCTGAAGTCAGGAAAACAATAGCTCTTTCAGGATTTGAAATGACACTGGAAGGCACATAATAGAGATTTTATTGAGTCAACTTGCTATTTACATGCTCATAAGGGAATTTAAAAAAAGAATTTAAACCGAAGTCCTCAACGGACAGAAATAAGATACTCTCAACTATTGTTCCAGTTTATGTCTCAGATATAAATAATGGGCTATAAAACCGTTTCTGAAAACAGTGGCGCAGTGCGAGCTTCACGGCCAGCCAATGAGAAGCGGCCGCCCCACTCTCCTAGGCTGACAGCACTTCAAAGGCACCACTTTTTTTTTTTTTAAAGGGACCGACCTCCCGGTCACACCAGTGTTTAGCACCTTTGTTGGTCTCCCGCGGGCGAAGCTGCTTAGTAACTTCGGTGCAGAGCGCCATCATGGCTCAAGGCAGAGGACACAAAGGGCTGTGCGACTTCCACCAGCGCAGCGCTGCAGAGCGCGCCTTCCTTCTCAGGGTGACATTCCAGCTTCCCACGGTGGAGTTCCGAGCCCTCCCCCACAAAATGTGTTCCTTTCACACAGCCAGGGTGGGGCGGGCAGATCCCACTTTTGGGAGGGCGTGGAGGACCGAGGAGATCGGGGCTGTGTGCGCGCCTCTCGGCGGCTTTTCCGGGGTTCCACCAGCTCACCTCCGGGGCGGGCCGCGGTCCAGCCCAGAGGCCAAGAACAAAGGGGTCTCCTTCCCCAGGCAGGGCCATGCCAGCCCGAGCTGCGCCCTGGTGGTGGCCCCCTCCAGCTCTGCGCACCGTGCCAGCTGCCCCGCCATCCTCGGCCTTCCCACACCAGCCCCTTCAGTTCGCAGGCCAGCGGGCGCTGCCTTTCCTCTTCCAAGTACCCCCATGTCCAGGAGGCGCTTGCGAACAGGATAAAACTGTAAGGAACTGAGCCCAGAACCTCCCGGCCAGGCGGAAAAGGCGTGCCTCCTTAGGATCCCCACAGTCGCAGCTCCAGGTCACCAAAGAAGACAGGAAAGGGGGGGGCATCAAACGATCTACCCAAGTTAAAGGAAAGAAAACAGGGTCCAAGAGCCCAAAGGCCAGTCCTTCGGCCGCCGCGTGCAATCCCAACGCCCTGAGCCCACACGCAGAGCGCAGCCGAAGCGTGCGGTGGCCTAGGAGCGCGCGGGCAGCTGCCAAGGGCGGATGCCGGCATCCACTCCACCACGCGAACATCCAGTGGTCGTCCCAGGCCTTCCATCGCCACCCTCCCATGACCAACGCCCTCTCCCTGTGCCGAGGGGCCTGGGGCTGGGCACAGACAAAAGGAGGAGCGGCTGCCGAGGTCCCCAAGCTTTTCCCTTCGGCGTGAGGCTCTTGATGGCCTTGGACTTTGCTGGGACCCTGGCTTGATGGCCGGAGGCAGGGCGGTGGCGGGTGTACTTGGATTTTTTCGCTTTCTTTCGCTCAAATGCCGCTTCCCTGCGCCGCCCATCCCCCAGCTTCCCCAGGGTTCCGTCTTTCTAGAAACTTGTCAGGGAAACTCAGCAAAAAGCCTCAAGCTCCGCCACCGCCTTCCTCCCGGAGCATGCGCGAGAGACTGGGCGGCAAGCTCGGCGCGCGCGTGTGAGAGTGGGACGTGCGCGCGCGTGCGCGCTCGCCGGGATGGGCGGGCGGTGTGGTCACAATGAAGGGAACAGGTTTTTCTCCCCTCCCCCACTGTCCGTCGTTGCGCAAGCGCACTGGGGCGACTCCCCTGGCCTTTGAGAGAAGCGGGGCGGGGCGGGTCCCCAGCGCCCGTCGCTTCTCCGCGCACCTGCGCACTGGGTCGCCTTCGCCCGGCGGTCTTTTCCACGGTGTGTGCGGCAGCGTCTTTGATGTGCGGGGCCCCCGCCTGGCCGTGCCGTGGTGCCCCAGTTACTGTGTCCTCGCCTCCCGCTCGCGGAGTCCGCCGCTGCTCGAGGGGTGGTTCCTTCTCCCGCGGGCTTCCTGGAGCTGAGCCTGCCCTTGGTGCCTCCGGGCCGAGGCTGGGCCGTGTCTCGCTGGCCCCCTTCCCCGTGTCATATTTGGAAGCTCCTGCCGAGGTTCGGTGTCTGGAGTGTGGAGACGCTTTCTCCAATGGCCGAGGGACTGCGTGGTGCTGGCCAGGCTGGCTTCCATGAGGCGTTGCCTGCAGCTCTCGCTAAGCCAAAATAAAAGCGTCCTTATTTTTGTTTTTATTTTTGGAAAGCTGCCCTTGGTCCTCTGCTCGGGTTGGCGGGGCTGGCCGCTAGATTTGTCCTCAGTGTGTGGATGCGGACAAAGAAAGGGCCTTGGCGACAGTTCTGTCTCCCTTAGCAGAAGTGAGCTTGAAGAGTGGTAACCATAGTAACCGTGTTTCCTCTTTTTGATTCCCCCTTCCTCAGGTGCCTTTTTCCTCCGTCCTTTAGGGACTGCGGTGGCCATTATTGGCAGGGTTGTGGGTTCTTCTAACACCCGCCCCCCGCCCCCTTCCCCAAAGCGCTTTACCTTGCCAAGTAATTCACTGCTCTCCTACCCTGTTTTTGAAATGCAGCAGGTTGATTAAGGTTCCTTTGGCAGGGCATTGAGGCTGGCCTCTTCTCCAGTCTGAGCTTTGTTTCCTTGCCACCCTTCCATAGAGATAGAAACATCAATGATGAGAGAGAATCATTGATTAGCCGCCTCCTGCACGCCCCACACGGGATCCAGCACCAAACTCTGGCCTGTGCCTTGGCGGGGAAGGGAACCATGCCCTCCTGGTTCATAGGTCGATGCTCAACCACTGAGCCACGCCTGAGCCACCCTTCTTTGTAAAGTTCCTTCCTCGCTCCGGAGTAACTGCTTTCCTGTGTTAGTTAGCCTGTAGCGTACCTTCAGATCCTCATGGAAGTAGGGTTTAAAAGAGGGAGCCAGTTTGCAAAGAAAGCACCTTGGGGGCTCCTAAAGACTTAACGTGGTGGCAGTAGCAATTTGATAATCGCGAGCCGAATTTTTGTCTCTGAAGTTGTTTGGTGGTGCTCACCTGTCCCTAGGTGCCAAAGCACCGTCCCGCCCCCCCCCCACCCCCCAGGGGAATCTAGGTTAGCCCAGGTTATCACCCTGGGTGGAGCCACTCCTAAGGAAGGGAGATCTTTCTTCCTGGTGGGAATTTCGAGTTGGTGCTAGATTCAACAGGAACTCTCAGTACATAAAAAGCTATCTGGAGGCAGTTGAAGTACAGGTAAGCAACAGAATCCCCTCCCCCCCCAAAGGACTATAATTTGAAGCTTGGAAATGACCATATCAACTGTCCCTTGAATTGACAGAATTTCTGTTAGAGGTTGTCTTTTTTTTTTTTTTTAATATATTTTATTGACCTTTTTACAGAGAGGAAAGGAGAGAGATAGAGAGTTAGAAACATCGATGAGAGAGAAACATCGATCAGCTGCCTCCTGCACACCTCCCACTGGAGATGTGCCTGCAACCCAGGTACATGCCCTTGACCGGAACCGAACCCGGGACCCTTGAGTCCGCAGGCCGATGCTCTATCCACTGAGCCAAACCAGTTTCGGCTAGAGGTTGTCTTAACAAATTATGGTTAATGAGGTCTTTAAAGTCAAAGTTCCAACAGCAAGGATAACACTACTAGATAAGGGAAAGAAAATATAGCGTATGTACGTTTTATAATTTTGAATAGATATAAAATCGGAGTTCTTATCTGCTAATAGACTCTGGAAACTGATCTTGAGGGAAACAATGTTGAAAATTATGAAGGACAGAAGTGTCCTGGCCTAACGCCACTTTTTCAGGTGATTTTTTTTTAAAGTAAAAGGTTTATGTTTGAGTGTGTTTATCTTGTGGGGGTAGGGAAAATACAAATCCATCTCACCATGCCCCTCTCACCAGCTAACCTTATATAGTGAATCTTTAGTTATGACTTTTGCTGGTTCTGTTTTCTTAGAAAAACGATTTTAAGTTAATCCAGCATCTTTATAGAGAGTTATCTTGTGACAGTCTATCTTTTCAGCGAAAATATTTTCCAAATAGTGTAAGGGATATCCCCAACCCTTTATAATATATGACCTCAAAAAACTCTATCTCCTCTATCAAAATACTGATTTTTAACTGCCTAAAATCTTAAAAATAATTCCAGTATTTAATTCAGAAATGCATAATATCCTACATAGTCTTTAAATAGAATGTGGCTTTATTTTAAGCCAAAGGGTTCAAATGTCTAATTATGGAATATTATATAAAATTAGCAATCATTACTATCCTGAAGATTAATGTCAAATACTGAGGCATTATGTGATTTGAATAAGCATTACTGCCTGGGCCAGTGTGGCCCAGTGGTTCAGCATTGACCCATGAACCTGGAGGTCGCTCATCCAATTCCCATCAGGGCACATGCCTGGTTTCCAGCTCTGTCCCCAGTAGAGGCCATGCAGGAAGCAGCCAATTGATGATGTTTTTCATGGATGTTTCTATCTCTCTATCCTCTTCCTTCCTCTCTCTCTAAAAAGCAATAAAAACATTTTTTAAAAAAAGCATTACTATTAAATAGCAACAACTGAATTAAAATGGAGACAGTTTTAAAACATTTCGAATGAGTTCATAAATAATTTTTTGTTTGCATTTTCTACTTCTAACTAGAGCCAGGCCTTTGAAAGCAATGGTAGGGGAACTTAAAACTCTAAATCTCATTACACCATAACTGGTAAGAATAAAAGCAAAGCAACGTGAAGAAAAAAAAAAAGAAAACAACTCTAAATCTGAAAATTACAATGCATATGTAACAAGTTACCAAACAGATTCCATTGATAGTCTTCTCAGAAGTAACCAGTAGTTTGACTTATATTATTTTTTAAAAATATATTTTATTGATTTTTTACAGAGAGGAAGGGAGAGAGATAGAGAGTTAGAAACATCGATGAGAGAGAAACATCGATCAGCTGCCTCCTGCACATCTCCTACTAGGGATGTGCCCACAACCAAGGTACATGCCCTTGACCGGAATCGAACCTGGGACCTTTCCGTCCGCAGGCCGAGGCTCTATCCACTGAGCCAAACCAGTTTCGGCATGACATTATTTATATTCTGCTTCCTGGTGTTTAAAAGTTACAATCTCCTAGACCTGGAATGTTTTGGCTAATGTATATAACTTAGAGTGAAGAGGGTTTTTTCACATGAGAATTAGCAACATAGTTTTAAAAGGTTCAATGAAATATCTGAGTTAACATAGAGAATAATAACATTTTGTTCATGTGGGGTCAGTTAACATAAATGTATTGATTTAATGTAATCAAGTATCAGCATTTCAAAGGACTCCTTAAAGTAACCCAGATACTGACTTCCAAAAGTCACTTTATTATAACTTTTTCTAATTATAAAAGCAATACATGTTAAAGAAAAGCTTAGCCCAGTCAGCGTGGCTGTACCTATGACCAGGAGGTCACAGTTCAATTCCCAGTCAGGGCACATGCCTAGGTTGAGGGCTAGATTCCCAGTAAGGGATGTGCAGGAGGCAGCCAGTCAATGATTCTCTCTCATCATTGATGTTGCTACCTCTCCTTTTCCCTTCCTCTCTGAAATCAATAAAAAATATATATGTATTAAAAACTTTTTAAAAAATCTATATTCTCCCTGGCTGGTGTGGCTCAGTTGGTTGACTGGCCAGGGAGAGGCTTTGACCATTTTAGAACTAGTTAATATATTTTTACATAATGCCTTTAAGAGAAAGTGCCTACATTTAATTTTATTTATTGTTATTTTTTGTTTAGGTGCTTATATTTTTAAGTCTGTTTTCTCATGAAACAGTTTAATTTTAGTAGCATGGGACTTGATCTGTAACCAAATTCATGTTCAGAACTTGGTAATTATTCTGTTCTGTTTAAATGGTGATATTGATTTATTTGCTCTATTGCAGCAGTTCTCAACCTGTGGGTCGAGACCTCTTTGGCGGTCAAACAACCCTTTCACAGGGGTCGCCTAAGACCATCCTGCATATCAGATATTTACATTACGATTCATAACAGTAGCAACATTATAGTTATGAAGTAGCAACGAAAATAATTTTATGGTTGGGTCACAACATGAGGAACTGTATTTAAAGGGCCAGAAGGCTGAGAACCACTGCTCTATTGGCTAGGTTAGCATTCAAAGCTCTAGTGCTTTACCCAACTGGGCTTCCATTACCCATGACTGAACTCTAAGCATACTAAATATGGGAGCTCCACACAGTCTGAGAATAAGACCTAATTAAAAACACATGTACTTTAATTCTCCTTTGCAAATAGCTTTGCTTTAATGTCACCTTTCTGAATTATCTTTAATACTCAAATGAGAAAATTCACTTCAACATCTATTTATAATAGATGGAAAAAAGAGGTCACACCTTACTTTTTAAAAATCTTTTCCAATTTATCTTTTACTTTCAAAAATTAATAATTTTTGAAAATAAAATTAAAAATCAGAGAATAACAGAGTTGCCTTTCTATTGAAAACATACAAAGATAAATGCTTATGAAGAAATTCTGCCCTTGTAAATATTTTTGTAACAAGGTCAGAAATAGAAAAGGCTTCTCCAGTGTTTCCTCATACATTGCCAATAAAAATGAAAATCACTGAGGAAAATCAAACACATCTCTTATCAATGATGAGAGAGAGTCATTGATTGGCTGCCTCCTGAACATCCCCTACTGGAAATCGAACCCACAATCTGGGCATGTGCCCTTGACTGGAATTGACCCTGGCACCCTTCAGTTTGCAGGTTGATGCTCTATCTACCAGAGCCAAACCAACTAGGGCGATAATGGTATGTTTTTAATTTCAATGGATACTTTTGATATTAATATGAAATTAGTAGTCAATATTATTCATGATATTTTTATGGTGTTACTTCCAAATATTTTTACATATATTATCTTTTTTGAAAAATGTTTTTTTTATTGATTTCAGAGAGAGAGAAAGGGAGAGGGCAAGAGAAATAAAAACATTCATGAGAGAGGCATTGATCTGCTACCTCCTGAAAGCTCCCCTCTGGGGACCAAGCCTGCAACCTCAGCATGTGCCCTGACCAGGAATCGAACCGGTGACCTCTTGGTTCATGGTTTGACCCTCAACCACTGAGCCATACCAGCTGGGCTACATATATTATCTTATTCAATACTTCTAGCAACCATACTAGGTAGAGAAAACAGATTTTTTATCCTCATTTTGCAGATAAGGATATTGAGACTTTGGGGGATTTAATTGATTTGCCTGGCCATATAGCCAGTGACTAAAGTGAAACTGGAATTTTTGACTCTTAACCTAGGGTTACTTCCATTATTAGTATACTAAATGTTCTTTATTCTCACAGTTAGTGTTTTTCAGTGTCTTCCAAAGTTCAAGGACAAATAATGTTTATTATGCTGAAAGAATCAGTAAGAGCATGGACATTTTTTATAACCTTCAAATATTATCCTTTATAGAGATGGATAGAATTCCCACCTGAATTGCTCTTTTGAACCCAGCATTTATTTATTTTATTTTTTAAATATATTTTATTGATTTTTACAGAGAGGAAGGGAGAGAGATAGAGAGTTAGAAACATTGATGAGAGAGAAACATCAACCAGCCGCCTCCTGCACATCTCCCACTGGGGATGTGCCCGCAATCCAGTTACATGCCCTTAACCGGAACCAAAGCTGGGACCCCTCAGTCCGCAGGCCGACGCTCTATCCACTGAGCCAAACCGGTTTCGGCTGAACCCAGCATTTATATGTGAGTTATTTTCAAATGAATCTGCTATGAAAATATTAGAGTAATACATTTTTTGGCATTATAGGAGCACATTAAGATTTGAACAGAAGTACATATTAGTTGGTTATTTTGTTCTACTTTATCCTTTTATTGTTCCGTGGGAGTCACAGATACCAAATGCCATATTTAACTATAACTAGTCTCTCCTAATAATTTTGCTTCTAAAAGGCTCCCTGTTTTTCCCCCAGCTCTTGAATTTTCTTCAGCATGATTTTAGCTGACAGCTGCATTCAAGGCGAGATTCACCCTGTATTTCTCTAACTGTAAGATATGTTTTTTGAATCCTTTTTGTCAGTTGCCCCTTTTACTGCAATTGAGCCGAGCCTCTTCTGTTCTTCACGGTGACATTTTGGTCTTTCCCAAGTGGTTTCAGCTAATTGAGGTTTTAAATGAGTCATTTATATCACATTTTAAAATGTGTTTCAGATCGTGGTTGCTTATATTGAAATTCATGCTGCCTAGCCGGATAGCTCAGTTGGTTAGAGCATCCTGTGGATATGCCAAGGTTTCAGGTCCATCCCTAGTCAGGGCACATACAAGAATCAATCAATGACTGCATAAGTAAGTGGAACAACAAATCAGGTTTCTCTCTCTCTCTCTCAAATCAATAAATAAAAATTCAAAAAAAGGAAAAGAAATTCATGTCTCCTGGGAAAATGCACTTCAGTTCAACTCTAATTGCAGGCACATATACAGAACTATACAGTTCATGAGTTTAGGTAATTGTGTGCTGGCCTGACATTCCTTATTATGATCATTGTTGAAACAGAACAATGGCCAAATGTAAAAGTCCAAAAGATTGATTTGTTTTTACTTTGTTGTTGTTAATCCTCACCTGATGGTATTTTTTTTCATTGATTTTTAGAGAGTGAAAGGGAGGGGGTGGGGAGAGAGAGAGAGAAAGAGAAGACAAATATCCATGTCTCTCACATTGATTGGTTGCCTTACGAATTCACCCCAATGTGACTTCGAACCTGCACGACCCAGGTACAAGCCCTTGACTAGGAATCGAACCCAAGACCCTGCATTGCTTGGGCTGACACTCTAACCACTGAACTACCTGCTAGGAATCAATTCCATAATATTTTCAAAACAAAATTTTCCATTTCATTTAATAACTGATTTGCATGAAGACAAGTTGAGAGAGGAGGAAAGAGAATCTCAACTGAACAGACTTGCTGAGATCATTTATAAAGCACAGTGTAGAGACTATTCATCAAATACAAGAAAACCTGATGTGATTCTCAGACTCTGACACAGTCATTAAGAAACTTAACACAGATTACAACAGAAAACAAACAACAAAAACTACTTAGAGCTTTACCACCTGGAGCAAAAGCATTTAATTATGCAGAGGTGACCCCATGCATTAGTGCGGTTGATTATGGTGATCATAGTTTCCAATTCACGTTTGGTAAGATGGCTTGTATTTAAGAGACAGTGGATGAGACCAAATGTTTAAAATGTGGAAGCACCTGCTATTTTATTTATATAGATGAAAAATGGAAAAGAAAATTGAGTTGCTGTTTTAAACAATTCAACTTTCCGGAGCTCAAATACAGTTGTCTTAATTTTGTGTGTTTTCCCCAGGGTTCTGTAAAAACTAGCCTTTATCTAAAAGTTCAACTGTAGGCTCTAAAAGCCCTTAGGCCTGGAAAGACCAGAGGTCCAGTCCCTTACTCTGCTTAAATATTAAATTATAGTCAATCCTGAGGGGAACAATAGTAAACATGTGACCATCTATCTCATTTCACTTTTATTCCTCGTCTCTTATCATGATCAGCAAGATCTTGCAAAAAGTTTCCCAAGATCCTATGTACAATGAAGTTGCTTAACATCACGAGCGAGTGATTCTTGGGAGGGCTGGGTTTCTGGAGTCATTGTTTAACCGGCGGTGGGAAGGGCGGCCTGGCTCTGACGCTTTCCCGAGCAGGCGGGCATCCCAGTGCCGGGGAACCGCCAGGAGCTGGCCCAAGGGGGTGCGGGGTGGGTGTCCCGGCCCCTCCGAGGAGAGAGGC
>NW_006293088.1:2876599-2876987 GCF_000327345.1 Myotis davidii | reverse complement strand
TAGGCGGCAAGTCCCGCTCCCCAGCCCGCGCGCTCGGAAACGTCAGACCTGGAGAGGGTTTTGTGCGAAAGGGCAGGTTCTACAAAAATAAGCCTGGGTAGGTGATGTCGGAGCATCTTGGAACTGCGAAGACGCCGGGTTCTAGGGGCCGTGGAAGGGGTTAGGCGGCAAGTCCCGCTCCCCAGCCCGGACGCTCGGAAACGTCAGACCTGGAGAGGGTTTTGTGCGAAAGGGCAGGTTCTACAAAAATAAGCCTGGGTAGGTGATGTCGGAGCATCTTGGAACTGCGAAGACGCCGGGTTCTAGGGGCCTCGTGGAAGGGGTGCCGGGCACGGTGGTTGTGTGGCGGGCTTGGGGAGGGGGGCGGGCCTGCCGAGGCTGGGGCGGC
>NW_006293088.1:2866727-2876523 GCF_000327345.1 Myotis davidii | reverse complement strand
CCCCGCCTCCCAGGCGCTGGGGAGCCCGGGACCCCCGCTTCCGCGGCCGCCGGCGGCACCCCGGGGGAGCCGCCTTTGAAGGAACGTGTTTCCCTCCCACCCAGAATTCGCTAATGAATGGCGAGGAAATGCAAGCCTTTTACCATGAGAAGATGTGGCTTAAAAAACAAACACACACAAAACAAAACACCAAGCCGACGTGCTAGAATATTTTTTGTGTCTGTGGAATGCTGGAATGAGTGTTGTGCTTGACACCTCTGAGTTCCGTAGTATGTAGCGCCCGTCTTTGTGAGATACACGCGTGCGTAAGCCTCCAGTCTAAACGCCGGAATGACGATGTGCTTGCACTTGGTGCACGCGGAGGACGGCAGCACCTCTGTGCTTGTCCCCCCCAAATGGCTGTTGATTCCGAGGCTCAAGACCCCGACAGGTTTTCAGTTTGTTTTACTCGCCATTCCTCTGACTGCCCGGTCCGTGAAGGGGATTATGGAGCGCCCTTGTTAGTGAGTCACCCTGGGAAAAATAGATGGCGGGAGCAGCCTGCCGAAGGAAATGGAAGCGGCGGCGGCCGAGCTCCGCTGTCTTTTAAATGGAGGACCATTGATTCTGTTGGTGGTTGCTGTTACCGGGGTGTTCAAGCTTCGCCTCCGGAGCGCGCGTCTGCGCGTGTCCGCGTGTGAAAAGGAGCCGGGCATAGTGAGGCCATTCATAACCTGCTGTCCGCGGCAGGACTGGGGGAGGCGCGCTTCCAGGGACTCTCCGGGTGTTTACTACGCCGGGCTGGGAGACCGGGCGAGGGGGAGGCCGCTCGCGAAAGCTCGCCTCTGACCCCAGCGATCGTGGAGATGCCCTGGGCTCCGTCGAGCAGCAGATGGGAACTTTCCCTGGAGCTGCTCCGCCCCTGGCTTCCCCACCCTTCACGGTTCTGGTCGAAAAATTATCTAGGTGCAGATGGTTGGAGTGGAAAACCCACTTAACGTGGCCACTTTATCTCTTTGTGGACGTTCTCTCTGCCTGGGAAATTTGTATGCACCGACGTGCAAACACGTGCCTTGCAGCATTCACTTCGCAGTGGTGTGTGGCCAGAGGTGTCATTTTGCATTATGCAGATTCTGGAGACATGGCATGCCTGTCGCGGGGAGTTTGACCCCTCTGCAAGAGGAGATGTTAGGGAGAGGAAAGAGGAAATCGTCCAGGGGAATTTTGGAAGGTTTTAACTGGACGGTGCTGCGGTCCGGCTTGTGTGAATGACTTTCTAAAATGGCGGCCAGGACCCACTTTATGTGGGAATCAGCCGAGCAGATCTCAGAATGCACAGAGGGAGGAGGGGGCAGAGGAGGCGAGCTGCCTTGAAAAGCGGCGGTCTGGAGGAACGTTACTGTATTAAAGAGGGATTAGCTGGCACATTGCTCACAACTGCACTTAAAGGAGTATTTCACCTTCTGCAGAGCTAAAGCAGATGCTACTGATAAAAGCAGATTATCTTAAAACTAAGCAGACCGTGTGTCCCCGAAACTCCTTTGTTTTAAAAGCGAGTTAAAAATGTTTGAGTAGATAGTACAGAGTGTAACCCCGACACTGGGATTTCCAGTTCCCATCCTCCCCTTCCCACCTCCACCCCCAACAGGTAATCTCTATTTCTGCTTTCTTGTTTATCCTTAGACAAGAACAAGAAATGTTTTTGCTGATCCAGCTGTGGAGCTAAATGGACCTTGTTTGGAGGAATTCATGGCCTTTTGTCTCTGTTGTAGAAAATGTTTTGTAAAACGTGTGATTGTTACTGGGAGGGCAACTAAATCTGAATAATTTAAGTGAAAGGGATAAAAATGTACTTGTACCAGAATGATAGCTGTGCAAGAAAATTTAAGGATAGTCACTTTTGGTGTCTTCTAGAAATCTGAATGAGAAAAAACATGCAATACCTAAATTAAAGCTGAGGCTATATTGCCTACTTTTCCCCTTTTCCCCAGTTGATTACAACATTAACTAATAACTGTTTTACAGGATTAAGAGGTGTACACTGGGAATACATTATTTAAAACGTTTTCAAAATGAATATTCTCATAACGGTGATTAGGCCTTTGTAGTATTTGGATTAAAAAAAAAAAGGTTAAACCAGACAGCTTTGGGAGCAGGGGCAGCTTAGAGGCATTTGGGGTTAGGGTCGGGGTGGAAGGTCAGAGCCAATTTTTTTTTTTTACTATTTATATTTTGATTTGTGTTTTTGGTAGGAAATAGATTGAGCGAAGGATGCTGATTTGGCTTTTCCATCTGTGCCAGAGAAAAACAGTATTTTCAAAATTTGGCTTTACCTTCTTGCAATAAGAATGCATCTATTGTGTTCACTACCTTTACAGCTTTCAGTATGCCACTTGAAAAAATTAAATGACAACTATTTCTGAATCAGATTTTATTTAACAAAGATCCATTTCAGCGACTGGATTTGCACAATAGAGAAAGTCCTTTCCTTTGTATGTTAGCTGGGTTTAAGGGGGAAGGGAGGAGTTATACAACAATTGCTTGCTGTCTTTTAGTTGTCAGAGGGAGAGAGGTGTGTGCAAAGGGGACTCCCTGTATTAGAATGAGTAAATGAATAGAACCCTCCAAAGAATACAAAATTGTCTATATTTTATTTTCAGATTTTAGTAAATCACATATTTAGGTTCTTCCCATACATTCCCCAGGTTAGAGAATAGGTTAAAGATTATGCAGAGGTTGAGCAAGGTAGCAGCTTGTGTAAAATTTTGTCAAAGAATGAGACCCATTTAAAAAAATGTATTTTGTTATTGCTAATTTTCATTGTCTTATCTCAGTGGTTTTCCTGAGTTTAAATACTTGGAATATACCTTATATGTTACATGTATTTGTATATCTTTACTTTTGGAACACAGTATAAAATACTATGGAAGAGTTTCCTTGTTCTTACATACTCTGTAACCAGAGATATTTTTAGACTTAAATAAAATTGACTCATAGTAGCCTACACCATTGCCACATCATTTCTTTTGAGCCCAGTCAGTTTCTATGTTTTGAAACCTCTGGTTTTGAATGTTATAATTTTGAATGTTTCATGGTAGGCTTTTGTATACTTTAACAATAAAATAAAAAAAATTCAGTTATCTTGAAAAATAGCATTAAAAATTAATACAGATGCTTGAAATGTTATTTTATTTCCTGAGTAGAATGCCTCTGGCAAGCAGTTTGGAGGAAAACATAGGGCTCAGTGCCAGAAAGAATGATGGTGTTTGACTTTTGTGTAGTGGCCACCTTTTCCCAGCTACCTTCATTGTGGACTCTTGATTGTTCGACCATTGTATTGTTTGGTACGCTTATGAAGAAATTTCAAGCTTGATTTATGAAACATTTTTAATCCTGCGAGCTAATGCTTTGGGAATACTTATTTAGAAATTGTAAAGATAGCAGTATTTTAAAAGTTCTTTCAAATATTCCAAGTCTCACTTTCCCCTTCTTTTGAAATATTGCTTACATTAAAAAAAAGTTTACAATATTTTGTGAAAACTAGTATATTTAATTGGAGACTATATATTTCTCTGCTTTTACTTTTAAGAAAGAATCTGTAGTGTTTGGTCTGTAGTTAACTAGTACATAGTATTTAGAGTAAACATTGTAGTCAGAAAATATCTTCAGTTTTATTAAAACTGGGCTCCTAATTTTCATCATTGGATTATTTGGAATAAAAGTTCAGCACCTTGAAACAGACACATAACCTGGTGAACAAGGAGACTAAATACAGTAACATTTTTCTATAGTTAAGTTTCTAATTTTTAAATTACTAACTTTTACTTTTATTTGTTTTCTTTATTTTTGTGTTTAATTATTATTTTCCTTATAGCTACTCATAATTTGAATGAAAATAGCATACACTATTGTGGGAACCAATTAGAATGTTTTAATCATTTTATTAGAAACCATATACATTTTGTGTGATATCTAGCTAGTTTTAGTGTGTGGAAATATGCTTTGAAGTATTTTCTTGGCGTAATTTGAAAGTATTGCAATATTCAGATTTTCCCTTCTACATGTGTCTCTGTCTGCCAAGTTGAAAATTATAAACATATAAAAAATCTCACAATGGAATGTCTATAAAACTGTAACTTAAATGTAGTGAATTTTTAGACTTGATTACTTAAGATTTCATTTTGAGTGTAGAGATGAGTTTAAATCTAGCATATTTGAGGTATTTATTATATAACAAACTGCTCCAGTTCTTTCAGTTAAGGAATATTTGTGGGAAAATTCAAAGGGGAAACAGTTATTGTTTGTCCTATATATTTGGTGCTAGGTTTTTAGTCCAGCATTAAACTCTAGGAGTATGTATATTCTAGGAGTAAACTCTAGGAGTATGTCTTTGTGTCTATGTATTAGATGCTGAGTTTGGGTTACTTGAGAACATTGACAAATGAAATGAAGATTTTTCTCATTATACGTTATATCGACTTTGTTACATTTCTATCCTGTTTACACATATTACATATGCTTTTACATATAATACATTTATAGGTTCTTAAAATAGATTCAAAGTGATTTTTTTTAAAACCATCACCCGTTATTTATTCCTTTGATTTAAAAATTAGGACATTTGTACTTTTGTTTAAAACATTTTGTGTTTTACAAAACTACATTTGGCATATAGTGATTTGTGTCCTTTATAAGTCAATAATTTGGTAGGTGGTAGATTTGTTTTTGGTCTCAACCATTAATTTTTACAAATTATGCTGTCTACAGTAAAGGCTCTTTTGCATCCAGTATTTTAAAATTCACCTTGGATTAAAATAAAGATGAAGAAGTTTATCACTTTATTTTCTCAAAGGATGTTATAATCTACAATGAAAATTATTTATATTTAGACCAGAATTTAGGAGGAGATACTTAAAACTTGGATAGGAAAATATATCATTATTTTCACTGACCTGTTATCAGAATTTGGTATTTCCTTCTATTACAAGATAGTAATATTATGGTAGTTACCAACATGGTAGATAGTATGAGTAGTACCCGTAATTTCATTATTAACACAAATCCAGATGTACTTTCATATTTCACATTACAGTTGTTGAAATCTCATTTATGCTCATCACAACTTAGAAATTACAGTAATTTTTAAATCTGCTGCTAGATACTTTAATGGATTAATAAAGATGCACATACATATATTACTATGTGACTGATATTTGCTGTAGATACATTTTAAAAATTCTATCTCAGAGAATTTACAAACATAGAAAAAAATAAGTGAATTTCGTGTACCCATCATTTAGCTCCAACAATTGTCACCCATAGCTGATCTTTTTCTTTTTTTTAATATACTTTATTGATTTTTTACAGAGAGGAAGGGAGAGAGATAGAGAATTAGAAACATCGATGAGAGAGAAACATCAATCAGCTGCCTCCTGCACACTCCCCACTGGGGATGTGCCCGCAACCCAGGTACATGCCCTTAACCGGAATCGAACCTGGGACCTTTCAGTCCGCAGGCCGACGCTCTATCCACTGAGCCAAACCGGTTTCGGCCATAGCTGATCTTTTTATGAGAACAAAATAAAGCAAAGAAGGGGATAGAAAGTAATGGGGATGGGGGTGATGAGGAAGGCTTCTTTGAAAAGATGGCATTTGCTACCCCAGAATAAAGGCCTCTTCACACTTATAGACCCACTTCTTTCCTTCCTGCGTTATTTTTTCTCCATTTAACATTAATTTTGAAATAGTTCAGGAATAGTATAAAAAATTTCCACATCCCCTTCACTCAAATTCCCCATTGCTAACATTTTTGTCACATTTGCTTCATTACTCTGTCTTGTTTTCTTCCGGCATGGTGTCCTATTACCCTTAAAATTTCTAACGTATACATTCCCAAAATAAGGACCCTCTTCTGCGTTGCACTGTAGAGTCTTCCCAGTCAAGAAATCAGCATTGCCACAACATTGCTACCCAATCTATAGACCCCTTTGACATGATGCCAAACGTTCCAACAATATCTCTTTTTCCTTTTTGGTCTAGGATCCTAGCTAGTACCACGTGTTGCCTTTGGTTGTTGTGTTTTATCAGTCTGGACAGTATTTCATTCTTACCCTGATTCTCATGCATGTGCCTGATAGTCTTAAAGAGCATTGGTCTTTCATTCTGCAGGATGACCCTCCACCTGGGTCTGTCTAGTATTACCTCATGACTAGATCAGGTCATGCATTCTTGGCAAGAATACCACAAAGAGTATCATATAAGGAGGCATACTATATTGATACATCCTACTGCTGGTGACTTGAACTTTGATCACTTCGTCAAGTTTGTGTCTTCATCATTTCCCCCTTTAATTTGATTAGCATTTTATGGGGAGATATATTAATATTACACCGATAGTCTCTTCCATCATCAAACCTACACCCACCAGCATTCATTGATAACTCTTGCTTTATTTATCTATTATTGCCAGATGATTGTCTATTATTGTTACTCCTTCTACATTTATTCTATTGTAGATAAGAAATCTCATGGTTTATATTTTTTCTTTAAAAAAATTGTCTTTAATCCTCACCCAAGGATATATTTTTATTGATTTTGGAGAGAGAAGAAGGGAGAGAGAGAGAAACATCCATGTGAGAGAGAAACATTGATTGGTTGTCTCCTGGACATGCCTCAACTTGTATCAAACATACAATCTGGGCCTGTGCCCTGACTAGGAATCAAACCCGAGACCCTTTGGTGCACCGGATAATGTTCCAACCATTAAGCCACATCAGCCAGGGCTCTTTTTTCTTTTCTTCCTTTTTAAGAATTTAAAAAACAAGGATATGTTTTTATTGATTTTTGGAGAGAGAGGAAGGAAGAGAGAGAAATATCAACTTGTTGTTTCATGCATCCATGTACTCATTGCTTCCTGTATGTGCCCTGACCTGAGATCGAACCCTCAACCTTAGCATATCAGGATGATGCTCTAACCCAGCGATTCTCAACCTGTGGGTTGCGACCCCTTGGGGGTTGAACAACCCTTTCACAGGGGCCGCCTAAGACCATAGGAAAACATATATAATTACATATTGTTTTTGTGTTTAATCACTATGCTTTAATTATGTTCAATTTGTAACAATGAAAATACATCCTGTATATTAGATATTTACATGACGATTCATAGCAGTAGTAAAATTACAGTGATGAAGTAGCAACGAAAATAATTGTATGGTTGGGGGTCACCACAACATGAGGAACTGTATTAAAGGGTCCCGGCATGAGGAAGGTTGAGAACCACTGCTCTAACCAGTTGAGCTATCCATTCAGGGAGATTTCTAATTTTTTCAGTGGGCTTTAGTCCAGGTCTTATTTTGCATTGCAGACCATCCTAGATTTAAACAGTGGGAGGGAGCTTCTTCAAACTGGCTGCTGTTTCCCCGTCATTGTTTAAGCATTTCTCTTTTTTTAAAAAATATATTTTATTGATTTTTTACAGAGAGAAAGGGAGAGGGATAGAGAGTTAGGAACATCTATGAGAGAGAAACATTAATCAGCTGCCTCTTGCACACCCCCTACTGGGGATGTGCCCACAACCAAGGTACATGCCCTTGAACCTGGGACCCTTGATTCCGCAGGCTGACGCTCTATCCACTGAGCCAAACCGGTTAGGGCAAGCATTTCTCTTTTAAAAAAAACACATATTTTTATTAATTTCAGAGAGGAAGGGAGAGGGAGAGATAGAAACATCAATGATGAGAGAATCATTGATCGGCTGCCTCCCACACATTCCCCCACTGTGGACCCAGCCCTCAATGCCATCAGGTGCTCAGACTGAGAATTGAATGGTGACCTCTTGGTTCATTGGCTGGGCTAAGCATTTCTTTATTTATAGCACAACATAGGCTCATATTGTGCTTTCCCTGCCCCACTCCTGGACTCAGCAGTTTTTGTAAGTCCTGGTTCCTTTTATTGTAGGATGGTATTTACAAACCAAAATCTGGGTGCTCAGTTTACTCTTTGCTACAAAGCTAAGATGTGTGGACACATGATATACCTGTACCTCTATGTCATATATTTAAAAACTCAAGGTTCACACGTTTCAATACATGAAGAGTCTCTATAACTTCCTCATTTCCATGTGTGTAAATCCCTTCTTTGACTGAGAATTCTGACTCCCATTATTCTCATTGTATTTACTCATTTGCTCAATCAATTATGTTCTCAGTGTAACTAACATCCCAACCATTCTGCCTCCCCCACCTCTGCCACCTCTGAGCACATTGTCCTGCTGCCTCTGTATCCAATCCCCTCCCTCTCAATTACTCTTATTTGGAAACCAACATTTTGGGGAGGGAGGGCAGACAAGGAAAAAGGAAAGGAAAGTGAGACGAAGTGATTTGCATGTTTTTGTTTTTAATTTTTTCTCTCATAGGAGACAACTTGTGAATAAATGATCACTTGCCTCTGGTGAAATTTTTAAAGCAGATTAGAGCTACCCCACTCTTAAAAGTTTAGTTTTGGTTCTACTTCTACCACTGACTGTTGTGATGTGAGCTTAATTACTGGATCATTGTGATCGTTATATGCTGAGTCACATAGAAGAGAGGAGGTAGCAAGAAGGGATTTTGTTTCTTAGGAATAATATTAGGAATCATCATTGCTCCATTTATTTAGGTTTCAGTTACTCACTTTGTGTGGTATCTTAGCAAAATTTTGCCCTGGCCCTACCTTCCCCCAAACCTTATTGATCTCAACCTTATTTTTTAAAAAAAATACGTTTTTTACATTGATTTGAGAGGAAGGGAGAGGAAGAGAGAGAGAGAAACATCAATGATGAGAGAAAAATCATTGGTTGGCTGCCTCCTGCATGCTGCATCCCCATTGGGCATTGGGACCTCAACCTGGGCATCATGCCCTGGCCGAGAATCGAACCGTGACCTCCTGGTTCATAGATTGATCGATGCTCAACCACTGACCCATACTGGCTGGGCTATTTCTTTTTCTTTTTTTTAAATTTACTTTTTATATGGACAGATAATGTATTAGTTTCAGTTACACAACATAATGATTCAATATTATATATATATTGCAAAGTGATCTTTTTTTAAATATTATTTTTTATTGTTTTCAGAGAGGAAGGGAGAGGGATAGAGAAACATCAATGATGAGAGGGAATCATTGACCAGCTGCCTCCTGCACGCCCCCACTGGGGATTGAGCCTGCAACCCGGGCATGTGCTCTTGACCAGAATTGAACCTGGGACCTTTAGTCCACAGGCTGATGCTCTATCCACTAAGCCAAACCAGCTAGGGCCATACATCTATATACCCTGCCCAGTGCAGGGATTTGTCCACTGCTGGGGTCCCTCGGCCTGGCCTGCAGGGGTAGAGCGCAAACCAACTCTCCAACATCCCCTAAGGGGTCCTGGATTGTGAGAGGGCGGTTCTCGGGTGACGCACCCCGGAATTGGGCTCCCTCCTCTCTGGTTCCGGTTCCATTACTTGAGAATCGCAACTTCCAAGTCACTGCAGCTCGGTAGCTCCTGCATTGAGCATCTTCCCCCTGGTGGTCAGTGCACGTCATAGCTACTGGTTGGAGTGTCTGCCCCCCTGGTGGTCATTGCACATCATAGCTACTGGTTGGATAGTTGCTTAGGCTTTTGTATATATACTAGAGGCCTGTTGCATGAAGAGATTCATGCAATAGGCCTTCCCTTTTCCTGGCTGCCGGCACAGGTTTTTCTCTGGCACCTGGGACCCAGGCCTTTGCTCCGGCTGGAGCCGCCTTCAGTCTTCCCTCTTCGCTGCTCCGGCTCGCCTTTAGTCCTCCCTCC
>NW_006293088.1:2864955-2866502 GCF_000327345.1 Myotis davidii | reverse complement strand
AGGGAGAGGAATAGAGAGTTAGAAACATCGATGAGAGAGAAACATCGACCAGCTGCCTCTTGCACACCCCCTACTGGGGATGTGCCCGCAACCAAGGTACATGCCCTTGATCGGAATCGAATCTGGGACCCTTGAGTCCGCAGGCCAGTGCTCTATCCACTGAGCCAAACCACTTAGGGCTAGAAGAAATATTTTAATATTGCTATTTGCCCTTTATAATAGAAGTGTCAACCATATTCACAATTGACAATGACAGATTGAAACACACGTGTGCGATTGACGCCAATGAGAGTTTTATGTGTATTGCGCATGCACGAGTCAACTTAGTGAAGATATAGAATAAACTTGCTTAATTAGACCTGCTTTCTGATTTAGCTAAACTTTTTCCAGCTCAGTGAAGCACCTCAACTTCTTTCAGGTAATTGTCAGCAACACAGCAGTAAATATCAACATGAAACAGATTATTATTGTAGATCACACAGGGAGAACAAAGGGTAAAATATTTAGCTGCAGCAGTGTTTGACTATATTCTGCACAGTGAGAAAACCTGAAGTCATTTTCAAGGTCCACCATTTCTTCTTTTTAGTTGCGTCAAGTTTCTAAGCTTTCTAAATCTCCGTTTTCCAGCTAATGAAAAGAAAATAGGATTCAACCGAGTCTCCTGTCTACCTACTCTAGGACTTCTGTGTGGATCAAATGAAATGAGGCACAGGAAAACGTTTCACAGACATTTGGTTACAGTGTAAAGTGTTTACACTTGCCTGTAAAGCAAGTCGTGTTCCTGGGCTCAAGTAACTGCAAGGAGTCTAGTCACTAGGGAGAGGAACCCGGGCATTGCTACGTGACATCATTATCTGGACAATAGGACATTTAGCACATTAGCCTTTTATACACACACACACACACACACACACACACACACACACACAGAGGCCCAGTACACGACATTCGTGCACTGGGGGGTGGAAGGATGTCCCTCAGCCCAGCCTGCACCTTCTCGCAGTCCGGGACCCCCTGAGGGATGTCTGGGGCTCTCGTAGTCCGGGACCCCTCGCTCCTTACTGCCCACCTGCAGCGGAGGCGTGAGAGGCTCCCACCACCACCACTGCGCTTGCCAGCTGTGAGCCTGGCTTCTGGCTGAGTGGTGCTCCCCCTGTGGAAGCACATTGACCATCAAGGGGTACCTCCTGTGTTGAGCGTCTGCCCCCTGGTGGTCAGTGTGCATAATAGCGACCAGTCGTTCCACCATTTGGTAGATTTGCATATTAGAGTTTTATTATAGAGGACTAATGGCCCAGTGCACGGAGGTGGTGGTGGGGGGGTTCCCTCAGCCCAGCCTGCACCCTCTCCAATCTGGGACCCCTTGAGGGATGTCCAGCTGCTGGTTTAGTCGGACATTCTGCAGGATCTGGCCTAAACCGGCAGTCAGACATCCCTCTCACAATCCGGGACTGCTGGCTCCTAACCACTCTCCTGCCTGCCTGCCTGATTGCCCCTAACCAGTGTGCCTTCCAGCCTGATAGCCCCTAACCACTCCCCTGCCGGTC
>NW_006293088.1:2835335-2864746 GCF_000327345.1 Myotis davidii | reverse complement strand
AGGTACAGCCCCTGGCCCGGAATCGAACCTGGGCCCTTTCAGGCCGCAGGCCGACGCTCTATCCACTGAGCCAAACCGGTTTCGGCTGATTGGTCATTTTCTATGCCATTCAGCATCAAAAGCTCCACCTCCTAGGCAGCCATTGGCTCCTCACAGTTGACACGATTTGGTTCTGATTGGTCGGTTTCTATGCCAGTCAGCATCTCTGGGCCTATCAACGGGGCCGGATCAGCAGCCCCTGTGGAGGACTGGAGAGAAATGGAGGCGTGGCTGCTGGCCAGACTGGGAGAGAAAAAGAGAGGCAAGTGCTGATCAAAAGCTGCCACAGAGGCAACGGATCAGTCCCTGCTTCACTCTTCAGACCTCTTTCTGGCCCTGATTCACAGCCCCCTCAGCAGTCAGTGCTGGGGCACCGTGCTTGCAGCAGAAGCAGTCAGTGCTGGCTTGCAGGACTGACTTCTGGTTGGTTGAGTCACGGTCGTGACTGGTCGTTATGACCCAGGGTGACACACCCCAGAACCAGAGAGGAGAGAGCCTGATTTCTCACACGGCCGTGCGATTCCACCTTCGGCCGTGGTGTGGGTTATGTTGTTGCTGGGGCACTGTCGGCCCCAAATCTGGTTTACTGCTAAGCTGTGGTGACTGCAGAGATGCCCTTTGAGCCGCTGTGCCGCCCCAGGTGCAGCTGGCCGGGAGGGACTGCGGGAGGTTGGCTCCATGGCGTGTCCAGCCCATCTCGCCAGTCCCACCCTGCTGGCCACCTTCTAATTAATTTCCTTTCAATGTGCTTGAGTCTGTGCACCTGGCCACTAGTGTTTTCCATAATTATTCAGTATTTATCTCTAGACGATAAGCACTTTTTAAAGATATACCACAATGCAACAAATGTACGTGACATTATGATAACAAACTAGACACTAGACTTTCTCCAAAAAAAAAAAAAGAGATATATGACAATACTGTGGTGTATCCTTATTTCAAATACCCAGTCAGTATTAAAGTTTGTAATTGTTTTAAGAATCTTTTATTTAAAAACCTAGGCTCTAAATAAGGTACACAAATTGTAATTGGTGATATATACATATGTATATGTAAAGTTTTTATTGAGGTATAATTGCTTATAGTAAAAGTACCTATTTTAAGTTAGGTTTTGTTGAATTTTTAAAAATATAGGTTTTAAATCTTAGAATTTTTAAATCTATAGGCATTTATCTCAATATCCCTCCCTCCCCCCTCCCTTTCTCCCTCTCCCCTTACAACTTAATTTGATTGTTCTGTAGAGTTTCTCCTAGTAGGGGTTTTGCTGATTATATTATTGTCCTGTGGCAATATTAACATTGCCTTTTGTCCTCTGTATTTCCTATAAGTTAATAAGTAGATATATTTCTAAATATTTAAAAAGATTTATTTATTTATTAGAGAGTGAGTAAGAGAGAAATATTGATTTGTTCCACTTATTTGTGCATTTGTTGGTTGATTCTTGTATGTGACCTGACTGGGGATTGAACCCACAACTTTGGCATATCAGGATGACACTCTAACCAACTGAGGGCCCTATTTTAAAATATTTTTATAATTGTATTTCAATATAATTAGTTTTCTTTATAATTCTGTGTATTTTATTTTATTAATGATATTCTGACAAAGGGTTTATAGGTTTCACCAGACTATAACAGCAGTCTGTGGTATAAAAGGTAAAGAACCTGTTGTTTAGGCAAACCCTTAGGTTAAGAATAGAATGCTAGCAGCATATTTAAGTAGTAATTTTAGCTTTGACATAAAAAGGTTGAGGTGAAAAAGTTAAAATTACCAAAAATCTTTTTTTTAAAATATATTTTATTGATTTTTTACAGAGAGGATAGAGATAGAGAGTTAGAAACATCGATGAGAGAGAAACATCGATCAGCTGCCTCCTGCACATCTCCCACTGGGGATGTGCCCGCAACCCAGGTACATGCCCTTGACCGGAATCAAACCTGGGACCTTTCAGTCCGCAGGCCGATGCTCTATCCACTGGATGTGCCCGCAACCCAGGTACATGCCTTTGACCGGAATCAAACCTGGGACCTTTCAGTCCGCAGGCCGATGCTCTATCCACTGAGCCAAACCGGTTTCGGCACCAAAAATCTTCAAGACTAGAAAATACAACAAAAGGTGGTGTCCTGTGACTCCCCCCCCGACCACCCCTTTTTTCGTATATAAATTGACATGATTAGAACTGCTGTCTTTGTCATGGGGACTTTTTCTGTTTTTATATTCCTTCCCTTTTCCCAATTTTATCTTACAAATTATGGAATCTTTAGTTTTCTTTTTGAATCTTTAGATTTTAAGGTTGTTTCTTTTAGTCTGCTTGAATTCTTTTTATTTTTTTAAATATTTTTATTGATTTCAGAGAGGAGAGGGAGAGAGCGATAGAAACATCAGTGATGAGAGAGAACCAAGTTTATAGAGAGCTCCTAAAATTCAATTAGTATGTGATGGTATATATAAAATATGACACTTTAACTCTTCAGGAGCACATTTATTATATAAAGTGAGTAGATTTAATTTTTCCCATACGTTGGGTTGGATTATAAGATTTCTAAGGTCTTTTCTTTTTTTTTAAAAATATATTTTATTGATTTTTTATAGAGAGGAAGGGAGAGAGATAGAGAGTTAGAAACATCGATCAGCTGCCTCCTGCACACTCCCTACTGGGGATGTGCCCGCAAACAAGGTACATGCCCTTGACCGGAATCGAACCTAGGACCTTTGAGTCCATAAGCTGATGCTCTATCCACTAAGCCAAACCAGTTAGGGCCTAAGGTCTTTTCAGTTTAGAAAATCTTGTTAATAGCATCATTCTTCATAGCACATAAAGATCATTGGAATGCTATGAAGATTTAAAAGTATATATTAATGGTCAGTTGGATTATAAAAAAGCTTAATATGTAGACATACCGTGTGTCCATTATACAAAATATTGGTGTGTCAGTTACTTTGAAATGAAACATTCTGCTAACCATTTATGGTCTTCCATGAAAACTAGCCTTTCTGGGTCAAGACTTATTTGTAAAGTTTCAAATAGTTTTAAAAATTATATTGCAGTTAATGTTTAAAAATGGTGTGTGCTTTGTTATACTAAGTGTGTAAGTGTATAAAGTGTACAATTCAGCTATTTTTAGTATATTCACAGTTTTGCAAACATCACCACTAATTTCAGAACATTTTCATCACTGCAGAATGAAACCCCATACCCATTAGCTCTCCATTCTCTCTCCTCCCCAGTCTGTAGCAACCAGTAATTTGCTTTTTATTTCTGTGAATTTGCCTGTTTTGAACCTTTCATACAGATGGAATTATACAATATGTGACTGGCTTCTTTCATTTAGCATAATATTGGTTCATCCATGTTGTATAGCATCTCTTATTACTTCATTCCTTTGTATTACTGAACAATTTCATTATATGGACACACTACATTTTAAAAATCCATTAATCAGTTGTTGTACATTTGGATTGTTTCCTTTTTTGGCTATTATGAATAATGCTATGAGCATTTCTGTACCATCTTTATGTGGATGTACATTTTTAATTCTCTTGGGTATATATCTAGGAGTTGGAGTTGCTAGCTTATATGGTAATTTCTAGGTTTACCATTTTGAGGAACTGATAAACTGTTTTCTGAAGTGGCTGCACCACTTTGCAATCTCACCAGCAATGCACTAGGTTTAGGTTTTTCCTTATCCTCATCATCACTTGTTACTATCTTTTTTATTTTAGCTATCCTAGTGGATGCGAAATGCTATGTCATTGTGGTTTTGGTTTGTATTTCCCTAAAGACTAAGTTGTTGAATAAATTTTCATATGCTTATTGGCCATTTGTATACTGTCTTTGGAGAAATGTGTATTTATATCCTTTGCTCAGTTTTATTTTTATTTTTAAATATTTTTTTTTACTTATTTCAGAGAGGAAGGGAGAGGGACAAAGAAATTGAAAAATCAATGATGAGATAGTATCATTGATTGGTTGACTCTTGCATGCCCCACACCAGGGATGGAGCCTGCAACCTGGGCATGTGCCCTGACCGGGAGTCAAACCGTGACCTCCTGGTTCAAAGGTCAATGCTCACCACTGAGCCATACTGGCTAGCTAGACGATATCCTTTGCTCATTTTTAAATTGCATTATGTCTTTTTCATTGTTGAGTTGTAAAAGTTTCTTATTACATAATTTGCAAATGTTTCCCCCAGTTTTCCATGGGTTGATATCAATTTTTGATATTTGTCTTTATATAAAATGAAATCATTAACTTTTAATTTATCATTGTCATGCTAACAATTAAAATTTTAAATTCGTCATTGTCATTCTAGATTAGTGATTTCCAACTGGTGTGCTGTGGTGCAAGAATTTTTTTTTTTAAATATATTTTATTGATTTTTCACAGAGAGGAAGGGAGAGAGATAGAGAGTCAGAAACATTGATGAGAGAGAGAGACATCGATCAGCTGCCTCCTGCACATCCCCCACCGGGGATGTGCCCGCAACCCAGGCACATGCCCTCGACCGGAATCGAATCCGGGACCCTCCAGTCCGCAGGCCGACGCTCCATCCACTGAGCCAAACCAGTTTCGGCAAGAATTTTTAAAACATGTAATACCTGACTAGTCAGGGGCCCTGATCTCTTTTTGCTTAGATTATATATTTTTAAAAAAAATGACAACAGCCACCACAACAGTAGCAGTCTGGTGTGAATGAATCAAAAGTATACCTTGGTGTTTGTTTTTTTTGTCAGATTGGCAAAAAATATATTTTTTGGTGTGTCTCAGAATTTTAGTAATCTTGTCTATATCATAAAAGGCCTGTGGTCGTGACGCCATAACGGCATCATGACCAAACGAGCAGCGGCTCTCATGGTGGGCAGGGTGGGTTCCGACAGTGTCCGTGGAGTGTGCGAGGTATTGGCAGCGTTTGTGGGGCGGCGGACATGGCCCCGACGGCAGGCTAGGCCTAGGGGACTCTACATGGGCATGATTTAATCATGCGTTGGGCCTCTAGTTTATACTAATAAAAGGTAATATGCTAATTAGACTGGGAGACCTTCCAGACATCCTTCTGGACAAAGCCATGGTAGTGGGACCGTGACAGAGGCGATTAGTCCCCGCCAGCCTGCTCGTCCCCAATTGCCCTACCCTGCCAGCCTGATCGCCCCTAATCGCCTCTGTCTTGGTCCCGCCACCATGGCTTTGTCCAGAAGGTTTATCTATGTTGTAGCATGTATCAAAACTTCATTTCTGATTTCAGAGAGGAAGGGAGGGGGAGAGAGATAGAAACATTAATGATGAGAGAGAATCATTGATCAGCTGCTTCCTGCATGCCGCAGACTGGGGATCGAGCCTGCAACTTGGGCATATGCCCTGACTGGGAATTGAACCCTGACCCACTGGTTCATAGGTTGATGCTCAACCACTGAGCCACACCAGATGAGCAAAACTTCATTTCTTTTAATGTCTTAATATAATACTCTTTATGTATATACCATATTTTGTTTTATACATTCATCTGTTAATGGACACTTCGGGTTTGCATCTTTTGGCAATTGTGAAATTGTGACTAATGCTGCCACGAACTTGGTGCTACATATATGTGTTTGAGTCCCAGTTTGCAGTTCTTTTGGGCATATGCCTATGATTAGAATTGCTGGGTCATATGGTAATTCTATGCTTAACTTTTTGAGAAAATGCCAACCCTTTCCACAGCGGCTGTACCATTTTTACAGTTCCACAAGGTTTCAAATTTCTCCACATCCTTGCTAACACTTATTTTTCTCTTTGTTTTCTCTTTTTCTCTAAATACTAGCCATCCTAGTGGCTATAAAGTGGTATGTCATCTTGGTTTTGATTTGCATTTCCCTAACAGCTAATGATTTTGAGCATCTTCCTGTGCTTTATCTGCCATCTGTATATCTTTGGTGAAGTGTTTTGCCCATTTAAAAAAAATAGGTGGCTGTAAGATTTCTTGTATTCTAGATACAGATCCTTTGTCAGATACATCGGAAGGTATTTTTAATGTTTGTATGGAATGAACTATTTCAATTTTTGTCATTCTCCCCCCACCCCCAGTTAAAAAGATTCTTTTATCAATTCATTTATACCAAATAACTTTGTTCCTTCTAGTTCAGTTGCCTTTTGAAACTGGATTTGATGATTGTATTTTCCCTATGAGAGGAAATAATTTAAACTATACTAGAAGATATAAAAAGAAAAGTTCTGCTTTCTGATAATGTTGTCAGCTTTTTCAGAGGAAGTGTAAAATCATGCTCTTCAGTTGTCCAGGAATAAGCATTCTGTACTTAATAGTGCTATACCTGCCAAATTCGCGTGGCTCAGTGATTGAGCGTCAACCTATGAACCAGGAGGTAACGGTTCAATTCCAGGTCTCGGCACATGGAATTGCGGGCTCAGTCCCCAGTCAGAGTTGTGCAGGAGGCAGCCGATCAGTGATTTTCTTTCATCATTGATGTTTCTGTCTGTCTCTCTCCTTTTCTCTCTGAAATCAATTAAAATATATTTAAAAGATAATAAAAGTGTTGTACCTGCCTTTCTAAAAGGCCAAATTGCAAGTACATAAAATATAATTCACTCTTGAAATTTGTAGAATTTTCATGAATTTTTTATTCCAAATAATTATATTTCTTTCATAACATATATGCTTCAAAATATAAAAGGTGCCCTAAAATTTTTCTTTACACACATAGTAAACAGTTTTTGGCAATAAGAATGAGAACATATGGTTAATCCAAAGATTTTTCTTAGGCTTACTAACTTATATGAAATAATTATACCTAAATTATAAATCTTAGCAGTTTTCTTTTAACCCTTTGGAAAAGAAAATTAAATAGCAAAAAACTACGTTAACAGAATTAGACTGTCATTTGTAAATAGACATAAAATATTTGGGTTATTTTGCCTTTAAGTAAGGAATATTTGAAATCACCTCACTTTTCAGTAAGATCATTTTCACTTAATGAATTAAGTTAAAATGAAATCTGTAGAATAACTATTTTTAGTTACAGGTTGGGTTTTTTTTGTTTGTTTGTTGTTGTTAATCCTCACCCGGGGATATTTTTCCATTGATTTTTAGGGAGAGTGGAAGAGAGAGGGAAAGACGGAGTGAAATATTGACGTGAGAGAAACACATCGATTGGTTGCCTCCTGTACGCCCTGGGAGGAGCCTGCAACCGGGGTACATGCCCTTGACCAGAATCGAACCCGGGACCCTTTGGTCCCCAGGCCAACAAACCGGCGAGGGCTACAGGTTTTAATAAAAATCTTAAGGTTTCTAAGTTACTTTGGTCAATGTTAGGTCCAATATCCCTTTGTAGAATGTACAACTTCCTAAAAACTTCTGAGAGATATGTTTCAGCTAACTGTTCTAGAAAGGTAAAAGGTAGTTTAGTAAATACTATATTTAAGGAGTGAGACTAATAAAATAATGTGGTAAAAACATTTCTAAATATTTTCCCCAAGAAAGAAAAAAGTCACTTTGGTCCGACTGGTGTGGCTCACTGGTTGAGCATCGACCCATGAACCAGGATATCAAGGTTCGATTCTCAGTCAGGTCTGGGCACATGCCCGGGTTGTGGGCTTGATCCCCAGTGGGGCACGCAGGAAGCAGCTGATCAATGATTCTCTCATCATTGATGTTTCTCTTCTCTCCCTTCCTCTCTCTGAAATTAAAAAAAAAAGTCACTTTGTAACACCTCCCTCATACATACATAATATAAATTTTCTAAAAGTAAGAAACAAATTAAAAAACCCATTTTTGGAAAATGATTGATGTGCAACAATAATGTTTATTTTTTTTCTAGATATGGCCGCGTGGAAAGTGTCAAAATTCTCCCTAAGAGGGGATCTGAAGGAGGAGTGGCTGCCTTTGTGGATTTTGTGGACATCAAAAGTGCACAGAAAGCTCACAACTCGGTCAACAAAATGGGAGATAGAGACCTACGCACGGATTATAATGAACCAGGCACCATTCCAAGTGCTGCTCGGGGATTGGATGATACAGTTTCCATAACATCTCGTAGTAGAGAGGTTTCTGGGTTCAGAGGAGGTGGTGGAGGGCCTGCTTATGGCCCTCCACCATCACTTCATGCACGAGAAGGACGTTATGAGCGGAGACTTGATGGGTAAGTTCCAAGGTTTCTGTAGGCAGGTATTTTGTATTTGATATGGTGAGAAACAGAAACTCATATTTAGGGGCCCCAGATGGATTTAAAGTTTTGGGCATTTTCAATGTTTCCTATTTTGGGTTGGAAACGGAAGTAATTTCTATCCCAGTGGCTGGTATTATGGAATCGTAGAGGATATTTCCTGCAGCTGGTTGGATATCTACTCCTGAGATATGAAGTGGTGGAAGATTTTATATGGCAGCATTTTTGGAGTTACCTGTCTTCTAGATTTAATTATTTCTTCTCTTGGATAATGATAAGGCCTTCCTTGGATATATTCCTTTTACCTGACGGAGCTATTTGGCTACAGATTTTGTGGTTATACTATATGGAATATTTCTGGAATATTAGAGCCTACAGATTCTTTTAGAAGTTAATATCTGCTTCTCAATTTTCACTACATAAAGTGTACAAATGAATTGGATTGTCATCAAAAAACCTAGCACATCATAATGATTCAACCCCTTGGATTCTACAAACAATACTTTAACCTGGAAATGTGTAACTTGGAGGAAGAAGAATGAAGGCACTGTTTGATTTTCCCATTTTGGATCTACACAATTTCCATGTTGGAATTATACTCCTGGATGGAATGGGGCAAGTTGAGATGATGGACCTTCTTAAATCCTGGAATATAGCCATTGTTTCCTAATTTCTGGAGTCTATGGGATGTCATGCAGTCAAAATTCCATTAGCCCAGGAGAAGAGGATTACTATCTCCTTTCTGAAGTAAGTTGCTGCCCAATTAAAGGTACTTTAGTTTGAACACATGGTGATGATCAGTGTGGATACTGCAATCAAAATTGACTGTGCTGGATGGCTACAAAGGTGAACAATTGGCAAGCAACTCTGCCTTCCTCATTTGGTGGAATCATTTCCTCTTCTGTCAGCTGCCTGATTCATACTTAGGGCTGGAAATTTTTATGAATGTGGATCAATTTATAATTGTCTACTATCTCAAGAAAGAAGTCTGGGGGTTTGAGAGTTACAGTTTGTCTGGGACAACTTGCTTCCAGTGGAATTATTTTATCTGATCACTAAGATTTTTTTTTTCCTTGTGGTTCATCTAAATATCATTTGACACCCTTGCCCATTAAGAAGGTGGATTACCCCCGTAAGAGGGGCCAAAATTGGGGAAGTTATGTTCACAATTCTCTCCCTAGATTTAATTGGGATTATAGGTCGTGTTTCCACACTTGGAAAAGGTTGGTATGTCCTGACCTGTGTATATTAGCCCCTCTCCTAACCCAAGTCAAACTCTCTCTTTTCCCCCCACTAACTCTAGAAGTATTTAGTACTAATAGATGAATTAAAGAATAGCTATTAGATTTCAGCTCTGCTAGCTCTTGTGCCTGCCTTCTGTATCTTCCTAATGGATAAGAACTTTGCATAGTTATAAACTATCAGCTGTAGCAGTAATTCTCCTAGAACTATTGCTTATTATATAATTAATAACAGCTCTCACTGATTAATATTTGATAGGATACTAATAGAATTATTTATTAAACTTTCTCTTAAGTCTGAAAAGAAACTCTCTTGTTTGTTAGACATTGAAATACTATTCAAGTTCCAGAAATGTAGTGAATTAAAAAGGAAACAATCATTTAAGTAGGAAAGATATTATTATTGAATTTTTTGTCATGCCAGTTGCTTTTCATATGGCTGCAAAAAACAAATGCAGCATAGGAAGGTATATTTGTTACTAAGTGAAATGGTGGATGAGATGAAGATTAGTGGAGAAATTTGGAATCTAGGCATGTAGTGGGGACATAGTATTGTAAGATTTTTGCCAGATATTCTTCATTTGAGAGATCCTAATTCTTCTACATTTTTCATGATTCCTAATCTCTTTTGATAGAAGGCAGTTCCAAATATAACATTGAGAAGAAACTCAGTCTTAAGTTGAAATTCAAGTGAAATGGTCTTTTTAGAGACTCAGGAAATGAGTTCTGGTTTCCTACCAAAGTAGAGAATATAAGATTTCTTATAGAATTAGACCTAGTTTTAAGTACTAACAATTGCATGTGTGTAATTGTACATGCAACAATTTTTGCACTCTTAGGTTGACAGATATGTCCTACAGAAAAATTTTTTTTAAGTTAAACCATTGCTATAAGTAACCTTAGAGACTCTTAAAATTCCAAAAGTTGCCTAATTTCATCATAGGCAAATTGAGTATTGCTAAAATCTAAGTGAACGTATTTCCTGTAACCATTAAGTACTTATATTAACAAATTGAATCGTGGAATAGACGTTTTAAAAATTATGTGGAATTTGATAGCACAAAGAGGTAAAATAACCTTTATTCTTTAATTAATTAAATTTACCATAGAATAGTATGTGGCAATCCAGTATTTTAATATCCTAAGTATTTCTTTTTAAGATTCCACTTTTATTATTAAATGTGATTGGGCACAGCAGTTTGCATAATCTTGTAATTTTTATAATTACCTAAGAAGTCGAAAGTTAATGAGAAAAAATTATAGTTGAAGTTTTTTCTGGACTTCTTTGAGAATGCCCTCCTACAGCTGGGACATACATCACAATAGGGCTTTCATGACTGTGTTAAAAATGTGTCATGGAAATTTTGCCTAAAAAACATTTACATAGTAAATAAAAGTTTGGTATATATTTTAATGAGATGAAAGTATAGAAAACTTTCATATTAAAATGACAGTTTCTTCTTGTTCCATTAAAATTAAAATGAAAAGGAGATAGCATATGTCTATTTCTGTATATAAACCAGAAAATCCCTAATAAAAAGAGTAACTGACTTGCAGAACACTAGTCATGAAAGCCCAATCAATATACAATTAAAACAATGATTACTCAGCTGTCCAAATAAGTTTTGGAGTCAAGTAAAATGTTAAGCTTGTTAGTATTTGTTTAATAAGTAGGTTAATGCTGTTTAGAAAATGATCAGTTGTAAAGACAGACAATGCTGAAGTGAATGTTTGCATGACTTATTTTTAGTTTTGCTTGTCCCTTTCTGATTGATTAAATATTTTTCCCCCTCCTAAAATGCAGGGCTTCAGATAACAGGGAGCGTGCTTATGAACATAGTGCCTATGGACACCATGAACGGGGGACGGGAGGATTTGATCGGACAAGACATTACGATCAGGATTACTATAGAGATCCTCGTGAACGGACTTTACAACATGGGCTCTATTATTCTTCTCGGAGTCGAAGTCCAAACCGTTTTGATGCTCATGACCCCCGATACGAACCTAGGGCTCGGGAGCAGTTTACGCTGCCCAGTGTGGTACACAGGGATATCTACAGGGATGATATTACCCGGGAGGTACGAGGCAGAAGGCCTGAGCGGAATTACCAGCACAGCAGGAGTCGGTCACCGCATTCATCCCAATCTAGAAATCAGTCTCCTCAGAGGCTGGCTAGCCAAGCATCCAGACTCACAAGGTCCCCTAGCGGCAGCGGCTCTAGGAGTAGATCCTCCAGTAGTGATTCAATCAGCAGCAGCAGTAGTACCAGCAGTGACAGGTAGGTTAATAGCCTTTTGTTATAACAGACGAGCTGTTGAGTAAATTGTCATAAATTCTCGATGATCAATGGTAATGATTTTTAGAATAATAATTAATATTTTTAAAAGAGAGTAATCTTGAATCATGTATATAATGAGTGAAGAAACTGATGCACCCGAAGCTAAGTGATGATTTGCAAATACCGTTTCCTCCTCCAGATGCTCAATATTAAAACTGCCAAAAAAGAAGAAAAATGGCAAGTTTAGCTGTGTGAAGCAGATCTGGTGCCACTGAAAATTATTTCTTTTAAGTTTTTAATTTCCTAGGTATATAATATTAACCTACTTCTGTTATTCTGGTTCAAAATTAGTAAAAAACTATGTTGTTAAAGGTGTATTGGTGAAGTATTATGGTTGACATTTATCATCACCAGAAAAATCAATTTTAGAATACATTTTAACTAATTTTAACATAGGGAGGTAGCCAATTTGTAAATGCAAGTAGAAAAGCTTTCTTTAAATGCAAGTTGTAACTTGGCTGTTCACTAAGGCCGAGTAAGCTGACTTCATTAGTTGGAAGTTTTTTTTTCAAAGGCATTTTATTTTAAAGATGAAAATAATATAGGTAGTCTTAACAGGAAATAGCTTAGAAGTTAGGTATTCGGGTTTTAAAAACACAGGTCTGGGTAGACAGTATAGTTTGCTACTTTCATAATCTTGGACAAGTTATTTAAGCTGTCTAGGCCTTAGCTTTCTCATCTTTTAAAAGACCATGCTTGCCGAACCGGTTTGGCTCAGTGGATAGAGTGTCAGCCTGCGGACTCAAGGGTCCCGGGTTCAATTCCGGTCAGGGGCATGTACCCTGGTTGCGGGCACATCCCCAGTGGGGGGCGTGCAGGAGGCAGCTGATCGATCTCTCTCATCAATGTTTCTAACTCTCTATCCCTCCCACTTCTTCTCTGTAAAAAATCAATAAAATATATTTTTTTAAAAAAAGGAGTCTTTTAAAAAAACAAAACAAAACAAAACCAAAAAACAAACCATGCTTTATAAAGTTACTGTGAAGATGAAAATGAAAAAAGAAAGTATGTAAAATGCTTAGCTTGATACCCATACGTGTTAGACACTGTCTTTAATAATTGCTAGCTATTATTATTATTACTACTTCAAATGTTGAAAGTCTTTGAGCATTTCCCATTACTAGTTATTGTTATTTAACCTGTTAATCCTAGATATTCTAGTTTTAAATTTAGATGGTGTGTATTTTATATTGATTTTAAAAATTGTATTTATCTTTATTGTTGATGGTATTACAGATGTCCTCCATTGCCCCCCTCCACTGGGTTCCCACCCCACCCCAGGCCTGCACACTACTATCTGCGTCCATGGATTATGCATATAAATTCTTTCGTTATTTTCTGCCCACCTCCCTCCCCTCTTCCCTTTGTGAACCCCCAGTCTGTGCCATGCTTTGATGGTGTGCATTTTAAATTTATAGGATACAGATTATTTGACCCAATTAAATGCTCAGATTAATTATTTTTCTTTTAGTATTGCTTGCTTAGAATTAATTTAAGAAAAGTAAATGCCCAGCCAGCCGGTATGGATCAGTGGTTGAATGTTAACCTATGAACCTGGTGGTCATGGTTCGATTCCTGGTTAGGGCAGGGCTCGATCTCTAGTTGGGTGGGGGTGGAGGGGTACTGGGGGCAGCCGATCCATGATTCTCATCATTGATGTTTCTATCTCTCCCTTTTCCTTGTATCTCTGGAAAAAAAGAAGGTAAATGATCATGTAATTGATGAATGCCTCCTTTTAGGCGTCCTAAATGTTCTAATTCAAAATAATAAATGAAAACATTTTATACATTTATCTATAGCTAATTAAAGCATTTTTGAAGATACAGCATATTACAATGAAGCATGCTCTTAGTTTATGAAATCAGGAGAGTTAGGTTCTGGCTCTAGCTTGTAGCTCTGTGACATGAAGAATCCTCAACGTCTTTTCGATTTCATTTGGTGTATTATTAAGATAAATGATTGACAAGCTTCTTTTGAGCTCTATAAACTGATTATAAAATCTTACTATGCCTAATTTTCTCCTACCTAGAACTGTCTAAGATACTTAAGTTTTAGTTATTTTTCCCAAACCTATCTCATTAAAGGGATGCCACTGCATTCCATTGGGTGAAATTTATTGAAAAGCCCACATATTATGGAGGTATTGAAGTAAGAGGAGAAACATTATACACAAGGCATTGTACTTGGGTGGGGAAGTTACAGTGTTTTGGGATTTGGCCCTTAGCATTGTAGGCTCAAAAGTTTGAACCCACAGGTGATATGATGAATTTGACATGTCCTGTTTACATAATCAAAAGAATAGTTATATACCTCTTAATATTTATAGTCAGAAAGATAACTGCCACAAAGGCAAAGGCAGGATGAACTTAGAAAATCTACATGGGGACTAAAGAACTAAATTAAAATAAAGGATATTTCCTCTTCTGTCAGTTGCCTGAATCATACTTAGGTCTGGAAATTTTTCTGACTTAGGGCTATGAAAGATGTGTAGGATTTTAGCAAAAAGAAAAAGGAGTTTTAGGCTAGACATTGGAACATTGTGGGTGGAAGGAGCCACTTGAAGAGATACAAGTGGGTGGAAGAATGTTTTGAGAATAGCAGATAATTTAGAATGACTTAACTACACTAATGATTTTGGGTTTTATTCTTTATGCAGAGATGAACTGTTGAGGGATTTTGAGAAGGGAGATGGCTAGTTGAGATCTGTGCTTTAGAAAAAGGTATCTGGCCCAATTGGCGTGACTCAGTGGTTGAGCGTCGACTTATGAATCAGGAGGTCACAATTTGATTCCCTGTCAGGGCACATGTTGGGTTGTGGGCTCGATCCCGACGAAGTCCATCAATGATTCTCTCTCATCATTGGTGTTTCTGTCTTTCCCTCTCATGTCCTCTCTGAAATCAATGAAAAATATATTTTAAAAAATCAGAAAAAAAAGGGCATAGAATAGAAAAACAGAGATTCTGATTAAGAGGCTATTTTAGTTCTTGGAGAAGGAAGACTTGGACTGTGAGAGGGTCTAACTAGGGATAAGTGGGAGAAACATTGTATTAAGAATCTGATGATGTTGATTTATGAAAACCAGAATGAACTTTAATGATGGGCGTTTCAATACTACCCTGTAACAACAGGACCAGGTCTTGGCACACTGCAGAGCTAGTATATTGTCTTTTTCAGAGTACATGTTCAACAAATAGTTGAAATACTGAGATACAATTCTTAGCTAATACAAGGGATAAAGTAGAATTGATATAAATAGCTAAAAGATTTGGTCATGATATTGTGATTAAAACAAGTGCAGAGAAATATTCTTTGGCATTCAGAGCATATCCGTTATCCCTGGGGTCAGCCTCCCTTTTATCAAGATGTCCTCTTTTCCTCTATAATTATATTGACTTCAAAGTATATTTTGAGATGTCACGTAGATTCAGAATGTTTAATATCCTGTTGGAAGTAATAAGTTCCTTTTGTAATCTGTAAAACCTTGTGATTGTGAAGCTGTGACATTCTCTAAGTCCTTTAAAACTGTTTAAAATTGTCTTGGCTGGTGCATTCAGTAGTTAGAGCATTGATCCCCACACTGAAGGTTCATGGTTCGATTCCCAATCAAGGGCACATACTTGGGTTTCGGGTTCATTCCCTGTCCCCGGATTGGGACTCGTGCGGGAGGCAGCCAGTCTATGTGTCTCTCTCACTTCGATGTTTCTCTCTCTTGCTCTCTCTCTCTTCTCCCCTCTCTCCCCCTTCCTCCCTTTCACTCTTTCAGAAAAGCAATGGAAAAAGTAATCTTGAGGTGAGGATTAACAAAGAAAAAAAGTTTCAAACTAACATTTTATAGTAGACAAAATATAGTTTGGTTTTATCTATAGAAACAAGTTTCTATTCTGTCTGCAAGACTGACTAGGAAATTAATCACCCTCTAACCCCCTTAATTGTTACAACTTTGGTGAATAGAATCCTAGCAGTGCATTTTTTTCTTTTTTCTAATATGTTTTTAGTGATTTCAGAGAGAGGAAGGTAGAGGGATAGAGAGATAGAAACATCAACGATGAGAGAGAATCCTTGATCAGCTGCTACCACCCCCTCCCCCTTGCGTGTCCCCCACAGGAGATTGAGCCCACAACCTGGTCATGTGCCCTGACTGGGAATCAAACTCCAGGTTCATTGCTCGAATACTGGCCTGGCCTCGGGATGCATTTCAAATGAGTAAACATGAGATTAATGGCAGTCTAGTTTCGAAGTCCTTATACACCTACTATCTTTGCAAAACTGTTCACGGTATTTGGTGAGAACTGGTGCTTCATGAACTTTCTTGTGTACAGTCCTGTGTTGCTATATGTTTCTTTCTCTGTCATGGTTATTTAGGGAGTCACTTTCCTTTCAGCAGAAAAATTTAAACACATAAATTTCACAAAAACATTTATTTGAAAAGCCCTTGATTGAAGTTTAAATGTACTTTATTTCTGTAGTTTTCTATCATTGGACCCCCTGCTCCCCCATTATGTTGTAAGACTTTTCTTTAATAAGCCAAAAAAATTGGATGGAGGTTGTAGAGGGCATAGAGGGGATAAAAGGTGATAGAAATTTATAAACTTTCCTAATATCTCAAAGTAAAATTTTTTAAAAAATATGTTTTTATTGATTTCAGAAAGGAGAGAGGGAGAGAGAAACTTCAGAGTTGAGAGAGAATCATTGATTGGCTGCCTCCTGCACGCCCCCTACTGGGGATTGAGCCCGCAACCCAGGCAGGTGCCCTTGATCGGAATTGAACCTTGGGCCCCTTCAGTCCGCAGGCCAACGCTGTATCCACTGAGCCAAACCAGCTAGGGCTCAAAGTAAAATTTTTTAATGAGTTGAGAGAGAGGTGTGGGGAGGGGCATGGACTTATTATTCCACCAATCCATGCACTCTCTGGTTTCTTGTATATGTCCTGACTGGGGATTGAATCAGCAACCATGGTGTATCAGGACAATGCTATAACCAACTGCTACCCAGTCAGGGCTCAAAGTACTTTAGACTGAGCTTTGTTTCCTAGTTGTTTACTTTGGTCGCAGCCAAAGATGATTGGCTGTCTTAGAGTCTGAACTTGGATGGGGGGAAAATTATATCTTTTCCCTAACCTATAACTGAAATTAAGCATTGCCTCCCATTGTGAAAGTGGGCAACACAAAACAGCAGTATTAACAGTGTGAGTTACTTTGTTACCAGAAACCACAGGTAATTTATTGTTGCAGATATCTCAAAATTGGGATTATATTAATCTTTACTGGGATATTGTTATTAAACTCAGTGGTAGGTGTTTTTATTTAATGTTAATAAAGACATTATATCACACAATTTAAATATTTTAATGTGTCAATATAATTGGTTTCCTTTTATTCCTATTTATTTTACTTTATGCTTTTAGAAACATTATTCTGAAAAGTGGTCCAGAAACTTTGCCAGATTGTTGAAAAGGATTTTTGGCACCTGAGTAGCTGCAGTTAGCCCTTGATTCTACACCCTATGAAGGTTTCACCTAATGATGGGGGAGAGGGGTTTGAATAAAAAGGAAAGAGTTGAGATTTGGATGAACCCAACCTTTTCTTGCTCCATCTCCTTCCTCTCAATAGATTACTTCCCTAAATCTCTTTCTAGGTAAAAGTTCACTTTTGAGTTTACATTTAGCCAGCCATTTAACAAATACCACTGTTTTTGTGCACCAAATTTATGGAATAAGATAACAGGCTGTGCCCTGGCTGATGTTGCCTAGTGGTTAGAACAGTGTCCTGGGCATGGAAAAGTCTTGAGTTCAATTCCTGGTCAAGGGCATGCACCTGGGTTGCAGGTCAATCCCCAGCCTGGATTGGGGTGGGTGTGGGAGGCAACCAATTGATGTCTCTCTCTCACACCGATGTGTCTCCCTCCTTCCTTCCCTTCCTCCCACCCTCACTCTCTCCCTCCCTCTCTTAAAAAACAAAAACAGTGGCCTGGCTGGTGTGGTTCAGTAGTTAAGCATCGGCCCATGAACCAGAAGGTCATGGTTCGATTCTCAGTCAGGGCACATGTCTGGGTTGTGGGCTTGATTCCCAGTGGTGGATGTGCAGGAGGCAGCCGATCAGTGATTCTCATCATTGATGTTTCTATCTCTCCCTCTCCCTTCCTCTCTAAAATCAATAAAAAATTTTTTTAAAAAAATTGGAATAAGATTATTTAAATAATGTATTTGAGGAAGTTTTCTTTGTATAGTTGTTACATTATTAGAATTTTTTTTGAATTGTCATAAGTTGGAAGATATACAAGGAAGAAAATGGAATCAGTATGGGAGAGACACAAAGTCAATTCTGAAACTGGAATATGAAGTAGACTTTGTGGTGTTTGTTTACAGGAACAATGAAACATATAGAACTTTGAGCAATTAGACTTTTCAACTCTGATGCTATATTAAGATATGTCATGCTTTATGCTCCTTCCCTTGTCCAATGTTAGTTTTGCATTAGAATAATTCATTTTTTATTGATAGGGAAATGAAAAAATATTTCTTATTGTTGGTATTATTATTTTATATGTATATGTGTACATATATAATTGATTTCAGAGAGGAAGTGAGAGGGAGAGAGAGAGAAACATCAATGATGAGAAAGAATCATTGATCAGCTGCCTCCTGCTAAAGTATTAGCACGAGAGTTCCTAATCTAATAAGCATTTTTTATTCTTTTATTTATTTATTTTAAATAAGCATTTAAAAAAATAAAGACTAATTCTCCTAATCATTTTGTGAACAATCTAGATGGTATAGATTATAGTTTCTTAGAGGGGGAATTTTATTAAAATGTTCTTTGTGATTTGATGAGGAACTTTTACAATTTGTTTCTTTTGGTTATGAGAGAGAATTCCCTTTAGGTTCATGTAGGAAAATTGCTGTCATCTTGTAGCCTTGTGAAAGAATATGATGAGGCTGAAAAGGTGAGAAGGAAAGCGCTGGGAATGGTGCTATTGCGTGTATCAAAGTGATATTGACAGTATACCTTTTTCTCTCTTATTTTATTTTTCTCTTATTTTATAAGTATGCTCATTTAGAACATTGATTAAAGAAAGAATGCTCATTTTATATTTATTTATTTAAAAAATATTTTTATTGATTTCCGAGAGGAGGGGAAAGGGAGCGAGAGATTGAAACATTGGGAGAGAGAGAATCATTGATTGGCTGCCTCCTGCACGCCCCGGACTGGGGATTGAGCCCAGAACCCTATCATGTGCCCTTGACCAGAATCGAACCTGGGACCCTTCAATCTGCAAGCTGATGCTCTATCCACTGAGCCAAACAGGCTAGGGCAGAATGCTCATTTTAACTGGCTATTCAGTTTCCTATGACAGTGTCAGATATGGCAGTAGTTTAAATACATATGTGAAGTAAAAGTTTCTTAAAATGTTAAAGTAATTAATAAAGGGTTTTGATTATTATTAACAATGTTTAATCATGAAAACATCTGAATTTTTATCACCTACAGTGATCTTATCTATAGTAATGAATAGGCAGATAATTTCTGCATTCAGTTGGAGATAAAAATTTTGTTGCACTATGCTTTTTTTTTTTTAATTTTTTTTTTTTTAAATATATTCCATTGATCTTTTACAGAGAGGAAGGGAGAGAGATAGAGAGTTAGAAACATCGATGAGAGAGAAACACCGACCAGCTGCCTCCTGCACATCCCCCACGTCCCACACTGGGGAAGTGCCCGCAACCCAGGTACATGCCCCTGACCAGAACCGAACCTGGGACCCTTCAGTCCGCAAGCCGACGCTCCATCCACTGAGCCAAACCGGTTTCGGCGCACTATGCTTCTTTATTCTCAGGTATATTTTGTGGGGACAAAATGGTTTGTATTCTTTTTTTATTTTTTAATCAGAAGAAAGTCTGATAAAATAATGCCTTTAGTATCAGGACAAAAATTTATAAGTGATATTAAACCATATTTAGGGAATTGGTGATTAGAAACCATTGTTTTCTTTTTCCTCCCTCCTGGCTGTTCTGTTTGTAGCTGTATAGGATTGAAATGAGAGTCTAAATTAATTATATTGGTTTTATTACATAATTCCAACCTTTGTCTTCTTTGCTACTCTGTTTATACCTGTCATTTGATTTGGAGGGATAACAAGAAGTTTTGGGAACATTCAGGACTTTCAAGGAGGAACAGTAAAGGTTTATCTAAGCCTTAAAGAATCCAAAGTTAAGGACAATAAATATTCTTAGGGATTTTTTTTAATCTTCTGCCCCTTATTTTCATTTAAAAGGGAAATATATGTACTCTTTATTTATTTTTAAAATGTATTTCCATTGATTTCAGAGAGGAAGTGAGAGAGAGGGAGAGATAGAAGTATCAATGGTGAGAGAGAATCATTGATTGGCTGCCTCCTGCACGGCCCCCCCTGAGGATCGAGCCCACAACCTGCGCATGTGCCCTTGTCTGGAATCAAACCCAGGACCCTTCAGTGGCCAACGCTCTATCTACTGAGCCAAACCGGTTAGAGCCGTACTCTTATTTTTAACCTAAGTAAAACACCATTTGTTGGTTTAAATAGCTAATTTATTATTTTCATTAAAATTTTGTCCTGTCTCATTTTTACCTTTTTAGATAGTTGAAATTATGCTGAAAATCATTATTATGAATAAAATGTATTAATTGTCCTGGACCTTTCTGGCTAATACTTGAAATTAAAAAAAAATTTTTTTTTATTAGCCCTGCCTGGTTTGGCTCAGTGGATAGAGTGTTGGCCTGCAGACTGAAGAAGGGTCCCGGGTTCGATTCCAGTCAAGGGCACATGCCCGGGTTGTGGGCTTGATCCCCAGTGGGGGCCATGCAGGAGGCAGCCAATCAATGATTCTCTCTCATCATTGATGTTTCTGTCTCTCTCCCTCTCCCTTCCTCTCTAAAATCAATAAAAAATATGTTTAAAAAATATTTTTATTATTTCAGATAGGAAGGGAGAGAGAAACACCAATGATGAGAGAGAATCACTGATTGGCTATCTCCTGTACACCCCACACTGGGGATCAAGCCTGCAACCCAGGCCTGTGCCCTGACCCAGATTTAAACTCTGACCTCCTGGTTCATAGGCTGATGCTCAACCACTGAGCCAGGCAGGCTGAAATTTGCAGCTTTTATTTGTAATGGAATTCAGTGAAAGCCAAGTAGTGATTTTATTGATTGAGTATTCTCTCTCCTTGAAATATTGCTACCTAAGTTTTTTAAAAAGTTACCTACTTGGAGGAAGAAGGGTTGGTGGAAAAAAGAGAAAAACAGGCATATTAGTGTGTCTGCAATCCTGAGAAAATGGTTAAATTTAAAATGCACATTAAGTTTACCTCCCTTTGAGTAGCTGCCTTATTAAATACCTATTACTGTCCCCCAAATAAGCATTTGCTCATTCTCTCCTTGATGCAGATTAGTGCTGTTTAGAAGAATGGAATAACTATTTGACAGTGTGTGCTTTGGAGAAAAGTACACCAAATATAAAAAATATGTATTTAAACAATTTATTAATATTTTTTCCATCCCCATCAGTAGCAGGCAAATTGCAGAGGTCACTTGCAGAACCTACATCTTTGAAACACATTCCTTTCTAGGCTGCTGTATAGTTTGTTATTGGGCAATAAGCTACTAGCATACTCAACCTATAGACAAGCCTTTTTGTTCTAAATATGGAAAATGGAAGTGTTTGTTTCTTTAAAAACATTTTTTTATCATTGATTTCATAGAGTAAGGGGGAGAGAGAGAGAAACATCAATGATAAGAGATAATCATTGATTGGCTGCCTCTTGTGCATCCCCTACTGGGGATTGAGCCTGCAACCTGGGCATATGCCCTGACTGGGAATCGAAATGTAACCTCCTGGTTCATAGGGTGATACTCAACCACTTAGCCACATGGGCCTGGCTGAAGTGTTTGCTTCTAATTGCTTTGGTGGACTACACTTATATTATTGAGATCTATAAATAGATCAATTTCATTTATGGTTTTCATTTTTGTCAAGTATAGGTGTAGGTGTTGTCAATATTAGGGTTATATGGAATAGGCAGTCATTTTTGGAAACAAGTGTTGGAGTCACCCATATTTACTCTTAAATTAGGAAGCCAGCTTTCATTTAAGATTCTCTACTGCTAGGGAGATGAAGAAAAAGGTAGACTTAGCTCTGAAAGCAAATGAGGAGAGTTTGTTGTGTGCTGCCTGGGCAGCCAGGGTGTCTAAATATTGTGGGGAAAGCTAGGAACTGCTTGTTTGTGACTCAACCAACCTAAACTGGAATCATCCAGTTTAAGTTGGCTGCTTGCCACGTTCCAGAGGCTTTCTTATTCTGCCAGAGTTCTGTCCTGGCTTCTGTGCTGTGACTGGACAGCCTGCAGGGAGGAGCAGCTGGAATTAGCTGCCAGTTAATCCAGGTTTGTTCCTAGGGAGGAGGCATTTCAGACACAGTAAGGAGCTGAAGACTAGAACGCTGGTGTGAATTCTCATTCTTCTCTTCTTTTTTTTTTTTAAATAAAAAAAAAAATCCTTACCTGAGCATATTTTTTCATTGCTTTTAGATAGAGTAGGAAGGAGGGGGGGAGGGGAGAAACATTGATGTGGGAGAGAGAGACATCGATTGGTTGGTTCCCCCATGTGCCTGGACCAGCTGGGGATCAAATCTGAAATCTAGGTACATGCCCCTGACCAGGAATGGAACCTGAGACCCTTTGGTGTGCGGGCCGACGCTCTAACAAATGAGCAACACTGGCCAGGGCAAATTCTCATTATTTTCAATACGTCTTTCCTTATTACTCACTTGCTTTAACTATAACTTTTAATCTTCTGCCTTTTAGTACCTAAGGGTTGAAGACCAGCTTTTGCCATACCACTGTTTGGGTACATCACGACAAGATCTGCATTCGGTGATAAAGAATTGGACCAGAATGTTATTTTATTAGTTAATTACCAAAGTTCCCCAAAACTTTGCTTTTAGTTAAGTCAGTCTAAAGTAAAGAATTCTCTCTCTCATACCCCTTTTCTTTCTTTATACACGGGTTTTGCTGGGTTTATTTGATTTGATTGACAAGTAGAAGAAATAAAAATAGAGTAAACTTGTGACCTGGTATCTTATGAATTTTAATTAATCTTTTTTTTCTAAATAAAAAAATTGGACTGATTTTATTTTACTTTTTAAAATATATTTTTATTAATTTCAGAGAGGAAGGGAGAGGAGAGAGAGATTGAAACATCAATGATGACAGAGAATCATTGATCGGCTGCCTCCTGCACATCCCCTACTAGGGATCGAGCCCGCAACTGGAGCATGTGCCCTTGACCGGAATCGAACTCGGGACCCTTCAGTCCACAGGCCGACGCTCCATTCACTGAGCCAAACTGGCTAGGGTAATTTTGACTGTTTTCAGAGAGAGGAAGGGAGAGAGGAGAGAGAGAATCATCAATGAGAGAGATAAATGTAGATCCGTTATCTCCCATACACAGCCAGATTGGGATCGAACCCGAACGAAACCTGGCTATGTGACCTGCCCGGGAAGCGAATCAGCCACTTTTTGGTGTATGAGATGATGCTCCAACTAACTGAGCCACACTGGCCAGGGCTAATTTAATCTTGATGTAATTTTCCCAAACACTGCTTAAAAATTAACAAAAAGTAATTCAGATTAAAGCCTCAAGTAACAATTTTAAAAAAATATTTTTATTGATTTCAGAGAGAGAAAGAGAGAGGGAGAGATAGAAACATCAGTGATAGAGAATCATTGATCAGCTGCCTCCTGCACGCTCCACACTGGGGATGGAGCCCACAACCCGTGCATGTGCCCTGATTGGGAATCGAACTGTGACCTCCTGCTTCATAGGTCAATGCTCAACCATTGAGCCATGCCAGCTGGGCTTAAATAATAATTTTTAAAATTAAAAATACTATGCCAAAGAAAGCCCCAGCCAGTTTGGGTCAGTGGACAGAGCATTGGCCTGTGGACTGAAGGATCCGGGTTTGATTCTGGTCAAGGGCATGTGCCTCAGTTGCAGGCTCCTCGTCAGCCTGGGCCCTGGTCAGGGCTCATTCAGGAAGCAACCAATAGATGTGTTTCTCTCACATGGATATTTCTCTCTATCTTTCCGCTCTCAATAAAAACCAATGAAAAAATATCCTCGGGTGAGGATTAAAAAAATAAAAAAAGAAAGCCCTCGCCAGTTTGGCTCAGTGGATAGGTGTTGGCCTGCGGACTGAAGAGCCCCGGGTTCGATTCCAGTCAAGGGCACATATCCCAGTGAGGGGCATGCAGGAAGCAACCAATCAGTGACTCTCTCTAATCATTGGTATTTCTCTCTCTCCCTGTCCTTTCCTCTCTGAAATCAATAAAAATCTATATATATATATAAAAACTTAAGCGACTGGTCGGCCAACTGGCAGTTATGATGTGCACTGACCTCCAGGGGGCAGATGCTCAACGCAGGAGATGCTGAGTGACAGCAGATTTGCAGAGTGCCCTCTTGCACTCTGGGACCCCTCGGGGGATGTTGGACTGCTGTTTTGCCCCTATCCCCGAACCTTGCAGGCCAGGCCGAGGGACCCTACTGGTGCACGAATCCGTGCACTGGGCCTCTAGTATATTAAAAAAATAAAATAAAAAGAAAGAAATATTAAAGCTACAAATAAGAGTATTTATTTTTTGTCTTTCTGGATGCCAGGGTTATATAAAAAATGTGAATTTCCATAGCCTTGCTTATGTTTTAAATTTTTGGTATGAGATTGAAACCTCTGTTACTATTTTTTACTTAGGGTAAAAGTTTACTCAGCAGTTTGGGTGATGATGCTCTTCTCTTTTATTTTTTTGGGTTGTTTTCACTTGGAGGCTTTCTGTGGGCATTCTCAGAAGCCATGGTATCATTTTCCCCTGACCAAGGAATCATCTATGCACAGAAATCAAGGAAAATGTGGTATTTTCACTTTATTTTATTTTTTAAAATATTTTAAAATTGATTTTTAGAGAGGGAGGAGGGGAGAGAGAAACATCAATGATGAGACAGCATCACTCATTGTCTGCCTCCTGCACACCCCCACACTGGGGATCGACAGAGATTTAAAATGTGTCTGGTAACATACAGTGGAATTCTGTTGGAATTAGAATAAATAAGACACACATTTAATAGACACCTGCCTTCTAGACATGATTTTTATAACTAGTATGATTCTTTGAATGTTATTTTCAATTGTAAAGGGAGGGTCCGCCTAGCCTGGTGAATGTTCTGTGTCATATGGTGGTTAAAACTATTTGGACTGTAGCTTTGTGTTTGTTTCCTCTGGAAGAAACTGCAAAGGAATTGTTTAAGCAAAAAGATTTTAGGTTGGAGTTTCTTAGTAATTTGAAGTCTTTCACAAATAAATAAACAAGTTCACTACATAGTAGATGGCTTTAGACTTCCTTGTAGGGAGTTTGTTGTCCTTAAAACCTCTTGGGTCTGGCACTTCCTTAATAGAGAGTTCAGAAGTGGAAAATAGCAAACTTTTTAAAAACTCTGAATAGGAAAACTATGAATTAGCACAGTGGTTCTCAACCTTCCTAATGCCGCGACTCTAATACAGTTCCTCATGTTGTGGTGACCCCCAACCATAAAATTATTTTCGTTGCTACTTAATAACTGTAATTTTGCTACTGTTAAGAATTGTAATGTAAATATCTGATATGCAGGATGTATTTTCATTGTTACAAATTGAACATAATTAAAGCATAGTGATTAATCACAAAAGCAATATGCAGTCATTGTTTTCCGATGGTCTTAGGCGACCCCTGTGAAAGGGTCGTTTGACCCCCAAAGGGGTCGCGACCCAAAGGTTGAGAACTGCTGAATTAGCACTAAAATTAAGTTGGAAAAAGGCAAACCCCAAAGTTCAAATTTATTTGTGGGTTTGGTAAAGGCTATAGCAGTTGTAGGTAATCATTTGGAATAAAATAACACCTTTTCACTTGATCTGTATGCTTTCTTGGTTTAAGCCTTTTTTTAATTTTTTATTTATTTTATTAAATCTTTATTGTTCAGATTATTACAGTTGTTCCTCTTTTTCCCCCCCATAGTTCCCCCCACTTTTTTTAATATATTTTACTGATTTTTTAGAGAGGAAGGGAGAAGGATAGATAGAAACATCAATGATGAGAGAGAATCATTGATCAGCTGCCTCCTGCACAACCCCTACTGGGGATTGAGCCCGCAACCCAGGCATGTGCCCTTGGCCGGAATCGAACCTGGGACCCTTCAGACCACAGGCCGATGCTCTATCCACTGAGCCAAACCGGGTAGGGCTGGTTTAAGCCTTTTAAAAAAATTATTATTTTTTTTTGTTAGTTCTTACCTGAGGATTTTTTTTCATTGATTTTTATTTATTTATTTATTTTTCATTGATTTTTAGAGTAGAAGGAAGGGAGGGCGGGAGAGAGAGAAACATCATTGTGCAAGATATACATCGGTTGGTTGCCTCCGGCACTTGCCTCCATCAGGGGATGGGGCCTGCAACCCAGGTGCATGCTCTTGACCCTTTGGTGTTCTGGCTGATGCTGTAACTACTGAGCCATGCCAGCCAGGGTGGTTTAAGTCTTCGAGACATTTTATTGTTCATACAAGAAATATATATGGTTTTGTATATCCTGTTCAGTTAAAAGAATGAGAAAATCTCATTGTGTTATAATTGACGGTTTAGTTTTTTCCTTAGTTTGTCCCTTGAGTAAGGCATCTCATAGATGTTCTGAAGGCTGTGCTGCTACACAGAGGATTTCTTGTTCCTTAGGCAGAGTTGTTAAGTCTGCTTATTACTTTCAGGGAGCATGTGTGTTTGATGCTTTTTGCTTTGAGTTACTTGAGTAGCAGGTTTTCTGAGTCTTAAAGAGATTGCTAAGACTGATGATTCTGTGGGCCTGGGCTCTTTTGGAATTTATACTAAAAGTATATGTGTTGCTTTGGCAGCACATATACTAAAATTGGAATGATACAGAGAAGACTAGTATACTAGTAGCCTCTGTGCAGGAATGACATGTAAATATGTAAAGCATTCCATATTAAAAAAAACAAAAAATATAAGTACTCTGGGCCAAGGTTCTTTTGGATGCAGAATATGTAGAAAAATAATTTTCACTATAAATTTTGTTCTTAGCAAATCCGTCTGTAGCATGATCTGATCACATATCTGTTCGTCCAAAATGTGAACTTAAATGATAAGTAGCACTTTGTGACTAGGTCTCTGTTAGTTCATCATTGTATCATTCTTAAAGCTAACTAGGGAATTTTAGGGCTCCATAAAGCCCACCAGAAAATAAGCCTCAATATTCTTAGTAATAGATTAGCAAGAGCATAGCCTCTTTCCATTTTTGCTATTGTTATTAGAATAATATGTTTTGAAACCACCAAATTGTGTTTTTAATGCCAAAACTTGTAAGACTTCATTAAAAAAAATTGTGACAAAATATACATAACATAAAAGTTACTATTTTTACTTTTTTTAACTGTACAGTTAGTGACATTAAGTACATTTGCTCTGTTGTCTAACTATTATTACCAGCTATTTCCAGAATTTTTCATCTTCCTAGTGACACTCTGCATTCATTAAACAACTTTGCAGTCTTCTATACCCCTGTCCCTGGTAGCCACCCCTTCTATGTTCTGTCTCTATGAACTTGACTATTCTAGGTACATCATAAATGGATCCTATCTAATAAAGAGGGAATATGCTAATTGACCCTCATGCAGTCGCAAAAGATGGCGGCGCCCACAGCCACAGATGGCCGGCAGGGGAGGGCAGTTGGGGGTGATCAGGCCAGCAGGGGACGGCAGTTGGGGGTGAACATTTTTCGTCTTGCAAAATGGAAACTTTGTACCCATTAAACACTAACTCCCCTCTTTCCCCCAGGCCCTGGCAAACACCATGCTGCTTTCTGTTGTCTATGAATTTGACTACTACCATTCCTCCTGTGAATAGAATCATAGTATTTCTTTTGTGTCTGGCTTATTTCATTTAGCATAATCTTTTAAAGATTTATCCATGCTATAGCAAATGTCAGAATTATTTTCTTTTTTTTTTAAATCCTCACCTGAGGATATGTTTTTTATTGATTTTAGAGAGAGGGAGGGAGGGTGGGAGGTGGGGAGAGAGAGGAGAGAGAGAGAGAAAAAGAGAAACATTGATGTGAGAGAGAAACATCCATCAGTTGCTTCCTGTATGCACCCCGACTGGGGATCAAGTCCATAACTTGGGTGTCTGCCCTGATTGGAATCGAACCTGACACCTTTTGGTATATGGGATGATGCTCCAACCAACTGAGCCACATTGGCCAGGCAGAATTTTTTTTTCTGTTTAAGACTGAATAATACTACTTAAGGTTTTGGGGGGTGGCTTTAATTATCCAGCCAGTCATCCTGTGGATTAACTATTTCCATATTCCTTTTTTTAAACCCCACCCAAAGACTTTGTAATAAGCTTAAAAACATAAACTGCACTGTAATTACATCCCAGTTACTTGTACTTTATCTTTTGTGAGCAAGTTAACTTCATGTAGCATATTTAAGCTTAATTTTATTTTTATTCTTTATTTTTTAAAATATGTTTTTATTGATTTCAGAGAGAAAGGGAGAGGGTGAGAGAGAAAGAAACATTAATGGTGAGAGAATCATTGATCGGCTGCCTCCTGCACACCCACACTGGGGATCGAGCTGGCATGTGCTCTGATTGGAAATCAAATTGTGATCTCATGGTTCATAGGTTGATGCTCAGCCACTGAGCCACACACACTGGGCTTTAAGCTCAATTTTAATGGTTATTCTCTGTCCAAATAAGATACCTTTTAAAAGTAATCTTGCCCTAGCCAGTTTGGCTCACTGGATAGAGTGTTGGCCTGTGGACCGAAGGGTCCTGGGTTTGATTCTGTTCAAGGGTGCATACCTTGGTTGTAGGGTCCACCCTGGCCGGGGCCCTGGACAGGGTGCGTGCAGGAGGCAACTAGTCCATGTGTTTCTCTCACATCGATATTTCTCTGTCTTTTCCTCTCTCTAAAAATTGATGGGAAAATATCCTTGGTTGAGGAAATAAACAAATAAATAAAATAAATAGTAGTCTTTAGCCCTGGCTGGTGTGGCTCAGCGGGTTGAGCATCTTCCCATGCACAAAAGGTCACCAGTTCCATTCCCAGTCAGGGCACATGCCTGGGTTGTGGGCTCTATCCCCAGTAGGGGGCATGCAGGAGGCAACCGATCTATCAATGTTTCTCTCTCTGTGTTCCTTTCTCTCTCTAAAATCAATAAAAACATATTTAAAAAAAATAATGTTTAACCCGGCCAGCATGGCCCAGTGGTTGAGCATGGATCTATGAACCAGGAGGGTGAGGTTCAGTTCTTGGTCATGGCACATGCCTGGGTTGTGGGCTTGATCCCCAGTAGGGGGTGTACAGGAGGCAGACGATCAGTGACTCTCTCTCATCATTGATGTTTCTATTTCCCTCTCCCTTCCATATATATATATATTTTTTTAAAGAAAAAAGTAGTCTTTTTTTAAAATTAAATCTTCATTGTTCAGATTATTACATTTGTTCCTCTTTTTCCCCCCCATAACCCCTCTCCTCCCAGTTCCCTCCTTTTCCTTAATTGTCTGG
>NW_006293088.1:2830211-2835044 GCF_000327345.1 Myotis davidii | reverse complement strand
TAATACTGGTTTGGTGGTGATGAACTCCTTTAGCTTTTCCTTATCTGTGAAGCTCTTTATCTGACCTTCAGTTCTGAATGATAGCTTTGCTAGATAAATTCATCACTTTGAATATTTCTTGCCACTCCCTTCTGGCCTGCAAAATTTCTGTTGAGAAATCCGCTGACAGCCGTATGGGTATTAAAAAAGTAGTCTTTACTAATTTTGTTTTTCCCATTTATGTAAACCATTGGGCTTCAGAATAGGAAGAGAAATAGAACCAACTATTTTAATTACTGTGGTTGAATTTATCACTACTTCGGCGACCATGAACACTAAACCTATTTTCTCTTAATCTTACCTAACTATAAAGTAGAGCCAGTACCTGTCTAAGGTTTAGAAATGTTTGATAATTTAAAATACTTATAGGTGAAAGCTAGATGGAAACTAGAACTCAAGAAAAGGTAATTTCTAAAGTCTAGATTTTCTACTGTACTTAGAAATCCTTAGGAAATTAATTTTGTATATCAGCAATAAAAGCTGATGACATCAGAAAGAAAAGTTATTGCTGATGGATTATGGTTCTCTTTCTGCTTCTACCTTTGTCTAATAAGAGAAAGCATTTCTCTTTTGTCAGTTTCACTCTGTTAATTCAGTTAATTAAATTTAAAAAAAGATGTTATTTTGTCCTGGCTGGTGTGCATCAGTGGGTAGAGCCTTGATCCGAGCACCAAAGGGTGGCAGGTTTGATTCCTGGTCAAGGGCATGTACCTGGGTTGCAGGTTCCATCTCTGGCAAGTGCAGGAGGCAGCCAATCTATGTGTCTCTCTCACATCCATGTTTTTCTCGCTATATCTCCCTCCCTCCCTCCCTCCTTCCCTCCTTCCCTCCTTCCTCACTCCCTTCTACTCTGTCTAAAAATCAATGGAAAAAATATCCTTGGGTAAGGATAATAACAAAAAAATTGATTTTAAAAAATCAGATCTTTTCCGTTAGAAGTCTTTGTAGTTACTAATGATAGAAGAAATCTGTGGACCAAAACAAAATAGAAATTAAAATATTGGTTCTATAATAAAAATACATTTTTCCTTTTTAATACATTAATACAGTTTTTCTCAATAGGTATACTAAATTTGAAGAATTTAGACCACTTTTCATTAACTTTGGCTCTGAAGATCTAATTTGTCATTTATACAGTTGAATCCTGTAGTGCTTTCCCATATCTTTTGCAATATTTGGAGAATCACCAGTTAGAGCTGAATCATTTCTGAGGAACTTTACCTGGGTAAATTGGACTGAGAGGCCCCTTGATTCAGTAGAACCTCATTGAGACAAAACAGCAGGTAGCCTGTTACATTGACTGGTTTGGAATCTTGCACCTTTTCCTAAGGAACAAAGAATCACTCACTTTATATTTTGCATCTTAGGTCATCTTTGTGTGTGTATGTGTGTGTGTATTAAAATAACACACAATTAACCATTTTTAAGTATATAGTTCAGTGTGTACATTCACATTGTTGTGCAGCCATTACCACCATCTGTCCCAGAACCTTTTCATTCCAAACTGACGCTGTCTGTATCCATTTAACAACTCTCCATTCTCTTCCCCAGACCCTTAGCTGCCAACATCTGACTTCCTGTCTCTATAATTTGACTACTTTGGTTACCTCATATAAATGGAATCATATAGTATTTGTCCTTTTGTGATTGGCTTATTTCACTTAGCATAATATACTAAAGATTCATCCAACTTTTGTAGCATATGTCAGGATTTCCTTCTACTTTTAAAGGCTGATTAATATTCCACTATATGTTGATACCACATTTTGTTTATGCAGTCATCTGTTGATGGATACTTGAGTTGTTTTTACCTTTTGGCTATTACACATGCTATGAATGTGGATGTGCAATTGTCTCTTCCAGTTCCTGCTTTCAGTTCTTTTTGTTATGTACTCAGAAGTGGAATTACTGAATCATATGGTACTTCTAATTTTTTTTTTTTAAACATTCTTTTTTTTTTTTTTTAAATATATTTTATTGATTTTTTACAGAGAGGAAGGGAGAGGGATAGAGAGTTAGAAACATCGATGAGAGAGAAACATCGATCAGCTGCCTCCTACACGCCCCCCACTGGGGATGTGCCCGCAACCAAGGTACATGCCCTTGACCGGAATCGAACCTGGGACCTTTCAGTCCGCAGGCCGACGCTCTATCCACTGAGCCAAACCGGTTCTGGCTACTTCTAATTTTTTGAGGAACTGCTATATTGTTTCCATTTTACTGTCCTGCCAGCAATGCACAAGGAATCCAATGTCTTTACATGTTATATTCTGTTTTTTGATAGTAGCCAACCTCAGTGTGAAAGGTATCTCGTGGTTTTTATTTAAATTCCTCTAACAAGTATTCATGTTGAGCATCTTTTTTAAAAAATATATATATTTTATTGATTTTTTTACAGAGAGGAAGGGAGAGAGAGAGTTAGAAACATTGATGAGAGAGAAACATCGATCAGCTGCCTCCTGCACACCTCCTACTGGGGATGTGCCCGCAACCAAGGTACATGCCCTTGACCGGAATCGAACCTGGGATCTTTCAGTCTACAGGCCGACGCTCTATCCACTGAGCCAAACCAGTCAGGGCTTGAGCATCTTTTTGTCTGCGTTTTGGGCCATTTGTATATTTTCTTTGGAGAAATGTCTGTTCAAGTTCAAAGGTGCCTATTTGCATCTGATTTATTTTTGTGGGTTTTTTTATATTTTTGCTATTGAGTCATATCTTCTTCTTCTTTTTTTTAATACCCGAGGATATGTGTGGTGTTTTTGTTGCTATTTTTTAAAAAAATTGATTTAGGAGAAAAGGAAAAGGGGGAGGGAGAGAGAGGGAGGGAGGAAGGGGGAAAGAGAGAGAGAGAGAGAGAGAGAGAGAGAGAGAGAGAGAGAGAGAAAGAAAGAAACATCACTGTTAGAAACATCAGTCTGTTGCCTCCTGTTCATGCCCCAACTGGGGATTTGAACCAGCAACATGGGTATGTGTCCTGATCAAAATCGAAACCGAAACCTTTTTGGTGTAAATTTAAAATGTCTTAAAATGTAAAAGTTATAAAACAAACAAAAAACCCCATTAAGCTCTTTTTGCAAAATAGAAGTTTTACTAATTTCTTCTAAACATGGTACTTTGGTGAGGAAAAATTTGTGATTCTAAACTACCACCTTAAATCCCTATGTTGAGAATAAAGAAAGCTATTATTGTGCTAAGAACCACTTTAATATGAATGGGATTCTTCTCATTGATGTGAACCTTACTAGAATAGGAGTAGCATTACTATTCTACCCATCATTTGTTTAAAATTATAAAACAGTTTTGTTCACAAGTACTTTCACCTTGCAATTGAAATGCCAAACACATATTATAAAAAAGTTATTTGGTGTTTTCTTTTCTGCTGTGTTTTTCAAAATTGAGTGATACCAGAATGTTTTAGATTCCAGTTTCCTCTTGAGTGTAATTTTCACAAGTGGATTTTTCCCCCCCACTGTTTTCCCCTGAGTTTTGGAGTTATTCAAAGACTTTTATAAAGTGGTACATTACTGATAAGGAAGAATGGTCACTTTAAGGGACTCATGTTTGAATTGCCACTTAAAATGAGCATGTAGGGTTTTCATGTTGGGGAAGCAGTAAAGGAAATAATGTAGGTCTCAACTTTGGCACTAATTGATATTTGAGGCCAGAGAATTCTTTGTTGTGAGGACTGTTCGGTACATTGTAGGATGTTTAGCAGCACCCTGGCCTCTGTTCACTAGATGGCAGTAAGCCTCATCCCCACTCAGAGTTGTGACAGCCAAAAATGTCCATTGGGGAGCAATCACCCCCATTAAGAGCTACTGATGTAGGTACTCCAATGAAGGATTTGTGAATGAAAGAGAATAGTGTATCCAAAGACTCTGGACTTTGTTAGACATTTAATTTGGGGATAGGGGATATATATTTTAATTGTGCTTTTGCTTCCATCCTGGAAAATGGTTCTTTTTGTTGTTGTTTGTGTGTTTAAATCCTTTTCCACAAAGTTCTAGATAACAGGATCCATGAAGTGATTTTGTTTTTATAGATATCAGTGATTTTTCAGTTTATTAATATGTTTCAGTTACAGTTCTAAAACTTCAGAAGTCATTTCTTGATAATTAGTAATTAAAGAAGAAATACTTTGCAGTTTGCAACAAAGAAATTTTTATTTCATGATAAGATACTGAGTTTAGTTAATACCTTTATTTTAATGAGCTTAGTGTACTTTTCAGGGCATTAATTTCAATTGCTTGCACAATTCAAGTCAACAATTTCTTGGAGATATCTCCATTACATATCAAACACCATATCAGCCTCTGTGTTTACAAAGATGAATCCAGTGTTGAGCTTTCAAATGAGTAGTTATGATACAGAGTGAAGAGATTTGAGATAGACACTAGTAAATGAGGCTCAGGAATATATAGCTAAGAAACGAATGAATGCTGTAGGTGGGGTATGGATGTCAGGAACATCTACAGAACAGGAGGTTAACCTTAGAACTAATTCCTTGAAGGTAAGGCAGGCAAGGATGGACAGAAGGTGCCTTCAACAGGAATAGGTTGGACAAGAGCTCTCCATGTTTGTTATATGCTAGGCAGGGTGCTAATAAGCATTTTGTAATTATAACTCACCACAGCCCTTCACAAGTGGTAGGTGCTATCACCATTTACATATAAGAAAATTAAGGATTAGAGAGGAAGGAAATTTAACCAAGGACTTATCCTATATAATAAAAAGGATAATATGCAAATTGACCCTAACAGCAGAACGACTGGGAATGATTGGTCACTCTGACAC
>NW_006293088.1:2822377-2830034 GCF_000327345.1 Myotis davidii | reverse complement strand
GGGGAGCAGGCCTAAGCCAGCAGGTGGACATTCCCCGAGGGGTCCCAGACTGCGAGAGGGCACAGGCTGGGTTGAGGGACACCCCTCCCGCCCAGTGCACAAATTTTTGTGCACTGGGCCTCTCGTATATAATAATTTTTTAAAAGGCACCTGATTAGAAACTGGTTTAATGTTCTTGTGTGGATAGATAATTAGTGGATAGGGTAACGGTCATGACAAAGGAATGAGAAGGAGAAGCTAGTAAATTAGTTTGGGGTTATGATGTAAATATCTCTCTCAATGAGGAATATGGATTTTATCCTATAAGTACTTGAGAAATGGATGGTAAGTGCAAGGTAGGTGGAGAGTCAGAGAACCCTAGAGCAGTGGTTCTCAACCTTCCTAATGCTGCGACCCTTTAATACAGTTCCTCATGTTGTGATGACCCCCAATTTTATTGTTACAAATTGAACATAATTAAAGCATAGTGATTAATCACAAAAACAATATGTAATTATATATGTGTTTTCCGATGGTCTTAGGCAACCCCTGTGAAAGGGTTGTTCAAACCCCAAAGGGGTCGTGACCCACGGGTTGGGAACTGCTGCCCTAGAGTTAATAGGACCTTTGAAGGAAGGTCATGAAATCTGGTAATTCACTAGGGAAATTAAGTTTAGAGAGGCAAAATGAGGTGCCTTACTAGACCACACAGTTGAGTATTTCCTTCTTCATTTTCTTATAAAACACAGAGCTTAAGTCCAGGTTATATCACAAGTAGCAGAGCTGAAAATATAATTTGAATCACATCAGGTTGTCTACAAACTGGTGGTTTGCTTTGTAACTTTCTGGGCTCAGGACACTTATATTCTTAAATTATTGAGTTCTTGTTTATTTTAGGTAATGTCTATTAACATTTACCATATTAGAAACTAAGACTTAAAAAAAATTATTGATTTTTAGGAGAGAGAGAAACATTGATTTGTTGTTTTACTTATTTATGTATTTATTGGTTGATTCTTGTATGTGCCCTGACCAGGGATGGAACCCTCAGCCTAGGCATATCAGGATAATACTCTAACCTGCTGAGCTGCTCGGCCAGAGCTAGAAATTAAACTTTTAAAAAAGATACATTTTTATTGATTTGAGATAGAGAGGGAGAAAAGACGAGGGGGAGAGAGAGAGAGAGAAACATCAATAACAGAGCCATTGATCAGCTACCTCCTGCAATCCCCCTACTGAGGATCAAGCCCACAACCCTGGAATGGCGACCTCTTTGTGCATGGGAGGAAGCTCAACTGAGCCATACCAGCCAAGGCAGAAATTAAAAACGTTAAGTTGAAATTTTTATTTAATTTATTTGACATGACTCTTTTAAAAAAATTTTAAGTTTATTTGATCAAAACTTGATTCGAATTGGGTAGTGCCAAAGCAGAAGTGATTAGAATATTCCACCAACAGGTTATAGGGCAGTGGTTCTCAACCTTCCTAATGCCACGACCCTTTAATACAGTTCCTCATGTTGTGGTGACCCCCAACCATAAAATTATTTTCATTGCTACTTCATAACTGTAAATTTGCTACTGTTATGAATCGTAATGCAGGATGTGTTTTCATTGTTACAAATTGAACATAATTAAAGCATAGTGATTAATCACAAAAACAATATGTAGTTATATATGTGTTTTCCAATGATCTTAGGCGACCCCGTGAAAGATTGAGAACCGCTGATATAGGGGATAGAGTTTTATAGAGAAAAGGTGGAAGCAAAGCAAGAAAATTATTTGATTGGTTATAGCATAAGTGGCTGCCTAATTTGGAAAGTTCTAATAAGCTATTTGTGATTGGCTATCCATAGGTTTGCTATCTTAACCTTGAGGCATTTACAGTCTTAGGTTTTGATTTATTTACATAGGCTGCTAAGGTATTAGAACCACCTCAGTCTAATGGTCTCCTTGTTTAATTTAAGAACTCCCCTTTTTGGTCATTCTCTCATACATGAGATAATAACTAAAAATTGATATTAGTGCCACTCTTGTTCACTATTAGCTAAGTTTTTGAAATTTTTGTCTTCTTGTGAAACTCAGACCTTTGAGAGGATATAGCCCACCAGGGATACTATAGTGATGACTTATCAGTTGGATAATACCAAGAGACAAGTATGTTTCTTGGTCAGAGTTTCCTGTGAATAAAACCAGCTGGTATCAAATAAATCAAAGAATGTACCAGAAGGAGCATCAACCTGTTTTAGCTTGTTCATTTGTTTCTTGTTTGCTACAGTTCCAAAGGTGTTGACTCAGGTATTTGCTTATGGCACAGATTTATGGAGTGTTCAGCCAATAAGTAAAGCAATTCTATTATTTAAAACCACTTTGGCAAGAAATTCTAGAGACTTTTGTTGTGTCGTTAATGGCCTTAGTGGTAGATTTAGTGACAGTTGCCAGAGTTAAGGAGCATTGTCTACCTGTGCATTAACAGAACAGGCAACTAGTGAAAAGGCAAAAGGAATAAAAATTTCATATGGAGATGAAGATCTTCATCCATAATCTTGGGAGAGCTGTCCTCTTTAAGATGTTGTCTGCCTCTGGGGAGGAACTTCCCTAATCAATTTCAATTTTAGATCTCTAGCTGGTATGATATAACCATTTAAAAATATATTTGTATTGGTTTTTAAAGAGAAGAAGGGAAAGTGAGAGGTGTGACATTGATGTGAGAGCGGAACATCATTCGGCTGCTTCCTGCATGCACACTACCAGGAATTGAGCCTACAAGCCAGGCATGTGCCCTGGCCAGGAATTGAACTGGTGACCTCTTGGTGCATGGATCGACATTCAGTCAACTGAGCCACATTGGCCAGGGCTTATACTAGTATATAACTATTTTTAAAACAAAAGATAATGAGATGAGTAGCATTGTCTTGTCTTTTTTGCAAATCTCTTCAATGTTGATTTAATAAGATAGCTAGATTCTCATAACCACTGTTGTATTCACACTGTGATTATACGTGTGTGTGAAGTCTATGCAGAAAATCTGACCTCACATGGTTATGTAATTGAAATAAGAAGAACCTTACAGACCCCTTAAAATGATCTTCCCCTCCCCCCGATAGGTCCTCAAACCACATTTAGAGAACTGCTGCACTAAAAAGATAGGATTGTCTTGAAAATTTGATTTGGACATGTAAAAGAATTGGATGTAGAGAGATTCTTACCTGGGGTAGGGATACATTGCATTTATGAAATTACATGATTTCCCCTCCATATTTGATGGAAGCACCAAGGGCAGTGGACACATTTGGATTTGCCCAAACCTGATGGGAAATCTGCATTTTGCATCTTTTCCCTCTCGACTCAAGCTTACTATTGATTATGTAGAGAGAAAAAAATTATTAGCTGCCTGATGAAAGAGAAGAGAGATTTTGGCAAATAGTCACTTGAGATTATATGTGCTTTTAATAAATGGATCCTCTTAACTGTTTTAATTGCAAAGTTTTCTAGTTGTTTTAATTGCTCCTCTTTAAAAAAATCCATTTATGCCAGATTTTTCCCTACTTAATTAGATTAATTGCTTTTTAATCTTCCAGTTGTAAAAACCAACATAACTCTGGCCAGTGTTCTCAGTGGTTAGTGTCTGCCTACACACCAAAGAGGTGTGGGTTCGATTCCTGGTCAAAGGCATGTACCTGGGTTGCAGGCTCGATCCCTGGCCCTGTAGGGCAAGTTCAGGAGGCAACCAATTGATGTGTCTTTCTCATATCATTGTGTCTCTCTCTTCTCCCCTCTCTGTTGCTCCCTCCCTCCTACTCTCTCAAAAAATGAATGGGAAAAATATCCTCCAGTGAAGATAAAAAAGAATAAAGAAGAACAATAAAAACTAACATATTTATCATAATCAAATGTTTATAAATATTATAGGGATACAGATATAGAAGTCAGCCATTGGATGTTACTGTTGTATGTGAACAAATTTAGTCCTGAATTATCTTATAACTAGAGGCCTGATGCACGAAATTCATGCAAGAGTAGGCCTTCCAAGCATAACCAATGGCCATAAGACACTGGCGGGTAGGGGAGGCCGGGGGATTGTTAAGGGCAGGGTAAAAAGGAGACATATGTAATACTCTTTGTAATACTTTAAGCAATAAAACAATTAAAAAAAAAGAGTAGGCCTTCCTTCTCCGAGCTGCTGGCACCGGCTTCCCTCTGGCACCCGGGACATGGGTTTCCCTTGAAGCCCCGGCTTCATCTGGAAGGTCGTCCGGAAGGATATCTGGTCTAATTAGCATATTAGACTAATTAGCATATTGCTTTTATTATTATAGATCAGTATACCCAGTGCCTTGACATTTTCCATGTTAAGAGTCAAATGCTCACTGTAGTTCTGTGTATAAAATGGCTGTAGAGACAGGAATAGTTGGTTATTTGACACCTTAATTGTGTTTAAGAGAGTCCTGGCATTCATATTCTGTTTGATTATCAATAACTAGAGGCCTGGTGCATGAAATTTCAGCCTGGCCTGTGCTCTCACCCTGGCCTGTGCCCTCTTGCTCCCCATGAGGAGCGGAGTGGGCCTAAGCTGGCAGTCGGACATCACTCTCACAGTCTGAGACCCCTTGCTCCTTACTGCCCTCCTGCAGTGGAGGTGGGAGAGGCTCCCGCCACCATCGCTGCGCTCGCCAGTCATGAGCCCAGCTTCTGGCTGAGTGGCGCTTCCCCTGTGGGAGCGCACTGACCACCAGGGGGCAGTTTCTGTGTTGAGCACATGCCCCCTGGTAGTCAGTGCGCATCATAGTGACCAGTTGTTCTGCCGTTCGGTCGATTTGCAGATTAGCCTTTTATTATATAGGATTATTATGCAGCCTGGCCAGTGTGGCTCAGTTGTTGAATGTCGGGAGATTGAACTGCAATCTTGGTGTATCAGGACGACACTCTAACCAACTGAGATACCCAGCCAGAGCTCAAAAGTTGTATATCATTTTATCATTTGGCAATTCATTTCAAAGCCTTTCCCCCTTTCTAGTTACCACTTCAGATTGGTCAGCAGGTAATTCTACCATTTAAATCTTACATCTTGTTTCAAAATTGGTGTGGTAGTAGGGAATTCACCAAGATTGTGATGATATTTATAGAAAATCTATTATCTATGACAGTTTTTTAAAAAAATATTTTTTTATTGATATCATAGAGAGGAAAGGAGAGGGAGAGAGATAGAGACATCAGTGATGAGAGAGAATCATTGATCGGCTGCCTCCTGCATGCCTCTGACTGGGGATTGAGCCTACAACCCAGGCATGTGCCCTTGACCAGAATCAAATCCGGGACCCTTCATTCCACAGGCTGATGCTCTATTCACTGAGCAAAACCAGCTAGAGCTATGACAGTTTTGTCCTTAAAAATTATTGTTATTGTTGCTTGATCACCTTCCTTCATTAATTTTTGTTAATATATTTTTATTGATTTCGTAAAGTAAGGGGAGGGAGAGAGAGATGGAAACATCAGTAATGAGAGAGAATCATCGATCGGCTGCCTCCTGCATGCCCCTTATTGAGGACTGAGCCCGCAACCTGGGCATGTGCCCTGACTGGGAATCGAACTGTGACCTGGTTCATAGGTTGATGTTCAACCACTGAGCCACACAAGCCAGACCTCTTCCATTTTTATATTACAGACTTTTACCGAACTTTGTTTTTGTTGTCTCATTAATCATATTAAAAGCCAGAAATTTGGCTCTTGCCCTTATTTGTTTGCTTCTTTATCCACTATTGCTAAGGAATTTTGATGTATATAATATGGGTAGCATTGTTATTAAAGAATTTTCCTTAATGGTTATTTTATTCGTTGGAATTAAGTATAACATTCTTTACTGTAATCATTTGGTGATCTTGTGAATAATCTTGTATTAGTTGAAGTACTTAGTACGTATAACAAACATTTTCTCCTGTACTAAAGCAGAATATTAATTTTGTTAACCCTTAATTTGAATGAAAATATAGTATTCTATTCACTTAGTATTAGTAACACTACTTTTGTTGAATGATTCAGGAAAATATTTTTTGTATAGAAGGAAAATTGAAGCCCTTTCATTTATAGGAGGCCTGCCAATGATGGCTTGTTGTATCTGGAGTCTTTTATCTCTAGTAGTTTGTATTTTGGAGCTCACATATCTCCTTTTGCCCTCACTGGCATAGGTTTATTTCCCTATGTTTCAAACTGCAGGAAGATCTGATAACCTCATAATGTTTTTTTTTTGTCTTAGTAGGTGAAAGCTAAATAAAAATGCTGTGTGCTACATTATACCACCTTGTTTTCTTAAAATGTTTACTTTATTCTTTTAAAAAAGCAGTAGCAAGTTTGTCTCAGATCCTAGGGTTGCATTTATTAATCAGACTGGCTTAAAGATGGTCTTGGGTATGAGAGCTGTAGTCTTAGTGCAAATGATAAAACTATCAAGTCTTTCCTCTACCAGGTATGTTTAAGCACCTGACTGGTATGACTCAGTGTTTGAGCGTAAATCTATGCACCCTGTTACATTCTGGTCAGGACACATGCCTGGGTTGCTGGCTTGATCCCTGGTATGTACAGGAGGCAGTTGATCCATGTCTCTCTCTCATCAATGTTTCTATCTCTATATCCCTCTCCCTCCCTCTCTCTAAAATCAATAAAAACATATTTTTAAAAAATGGATTAACCTTCCAGAGTTATATAGAGATAAGGCTTCCACAACAGGAAGGTGTGAGTTTGAAGCAAAATTTTAGAAACCTGTAAATAGCTTTTTATTAGTCTATTTGATAAGGCTATGGAAGAACTTAAAACCACCACAGTCGTGCACATCCAGTACTGAAGAGAATTTTATTATTTTAAATGTATTTTTATTGATTTCAGAGAGCAAGGGAGAGGGAGAAAGAGAGAGAAACATTAATCATGAAAGTCATTGATCGGCTGCCTCCTGCCCACTGCGGATTGAGCGTGCAACCTCGGCATGTGCCCTTGACCAGAATCGAACCTAGGACCCTTCAGTTCACAGGCTGACACTCTATCCACTGAGGCCAACTAGCTAGGGCCTAAAGAGAATTTTATATTTCTCACTTAGTTTTTTAGGCATAATAAGCTTGCTTAAATATATCTCTCTCGATCTGACCATGTTGGTAATATTTTTTCTTTGTCTTTCAATTGTCTCCCCATTTGAGGATTGTATTAAATTAAAGAGAGTAATCAATTTCATTGAGTCTGATTTTCCATATTATTCACAAAGATCCTAAACTAGTAAGACTCAAGTAATTTACACAATATTTCTTTATTACACCTTCAAAATTTTTTAAAGTTAATATTACCTGGAAAATTATTTTTGATATTTATATTTTCCTAAAAATTAATTTATGTGTGAGGTGTAGTGGTAGTAATAATAGTAGCAGAGCAGGGCTACTTCATTTATTGAATGCTGTCATATTCCAAACACTCTAAGCCTATGGGTTATTACTTTTATTTTATTTTTGTTATTCCTCACCTGAGGATATTTTTCCCATTGATTTTTTTTTAATTAAATCTTTACTGTTCAGATTATTACAGTTGTTCCTCTTTGTTTCTCCCATAGCTCCCCTCCACCCAGTTCCCACCCCACCCTCCGCCCTCACCCCCCAACACTGTCCTCATCCATAGGTGCACGATTATTGTCCAGTCTCTTT
>NW_006293088.1:2791182-2821037 GCF_000327345.1 Myotis davidii | reverse complement strand
TGTCCTTTATGGCTCCAAGGAGCTTCAATCTGGATGGTCCCACTCTGACCACCGGGCACACTGGCTCCTGGATCACTAAGGAGGTGCTAATCTAGCCTCTGCCTGAGGCTACCCAGCAGAAGCCAGGTGTGAAGCAATGCAAGTTACCGTGGGGCCTTGGGCCAGCTGCAGTTTATTAAGTAATTTTCAGGTTGCAAAGGGCTCCTTGCACGGCTTGGGTGGGTTGGGGTCCCAGGGGATCAACAGGGCAGAGCAAACAGTTATGGCTGCTCTCAGTCCTGCCCTCAGAGGCCCCGTTTCTCAGTGTCCCGGCAATCGCTGCGAGCACCTCTGAGAGAAAGCTGCCCTCGAGTTCCGACCGATGCCAGACAGGCCCGTTTCTCCCGTGTGAGCCTGGGTCCCCTGGAACTGGAGCTCAGAGTTTGAGACTCTCTCCTGATTGTCTGTTTTTTTTTTTTTTTAGAAAGAGCGGGAAGGAGGGAAGAAGAGAGGGAGGGAAGGAGGGAGGGAGGGAGGGAGGGAGAGAGAGAGAGAGAGAGAGAAACATTAATGTGAGACACATCGATCGGTTGTCTCCAGTATGCACCTCAACTGGGGCTGAGGATGGAACCTGCAACCCAGCTATGTGCCCTTGTCTGGGAATCGAACCCAAGACCCTTTGTGTGTGGGCTGATGCTGTAACCAGTAACCCTTGTCAGCCAGGGCAACCTGTGGGTTATTTTTTTTTAATTTTATTATTATTTTTTAAATTTTGTTTTATTGCTTAAAGTATTACAAAGAGTATTACATATGTCTCCTTTTGTTCCCCCCCTTGACCTTCCCCCGGCCTCCTCTACCCCTCAGGGTCTTGTGTCCATTGGTTATGCTTATAGGCATGCATACAAGTATGTGGGTTATTTTATTTAATTCCTAACTCTGTGAGATAGATACTATTATTATTATTTCTGTTTTATAGATGTGTAAACTGAGGCTTTAGTAAGAGCTTAAGTGACTTGTCCAAGAGTACCTACTGTATGTCTAAGCTAAGATTTGAATTGATGTCTCTGAATCAATAACCCATATATCCATTGTTCTATTATTATTTTGACCCTTAAGTGAATTGTGTTCATTAGTCTTATTTACTTGGAAAAATTATTCAAATTTTGCATTCAAAAATGAAACATTTGCCTTTAGGTGGCATGTGGTAATGTAAAAGATGGTTTATTTTGCCTCCACATTGTCAGGCCACTGTTTGCTGTCTTCTGCTATCTCTGAAGGTACAGTATGAAATGGATGTGGAGAAGGTAGGGCATCCTAAAGTCTCAGGCCTAAAGTTTAGACCTTTTAATTGTTGCCACTTGTTGATTCTAAGAAGTTTTATATACTCCAGTATTTTGTTTCTCTTTTCACTGAAGTTTTTTTGCCCTTCTGCAGCACTGATTCTAGCAGTAGTTCAAGTGATGACTCTCCAGCCCGGTCAGTTCAATCTGCAGCAGTCCCCGCACCCACTTCCCAGTTGCTTTCATCCCTGGAAAAAGATGAGCCCCGCAAAAGTTTTGGGATCAAAGTTCAGAATCTTCCAGTACGCTCTACAGGTAAAAACTATACTTTTCTTTCTGTTGCTGTTGGGGAATGAGAGACTAAGCAACTTGAATTCTATACTTTGTTGTGACAAGTTTTTTTTTTTAATGGTGGTTTTTAAAAAAATTGATTTAAGAGAGAGGAAGGGGGGGGAGAGAGATAGAAACATAAACGATGAGAGAGTATCTTCGATTGACTGCCTCCTGCATGCCTCCTACTGGGGACTGAGTGAGAAACCCCAGCATGTGCCCTGACCAAGAATCAAACATGACCTCCTGGTTCATGGATCAATGCGCAACCACTGAGCAACATCGGCCGGGGACAACAAGCTTTTTTAAAAATTTTGTTTTCATCACCATTTATTTCCGCTATGCCCTCTTCCTCCACTTCCCCCTCCCAATCATCACATTGTTGTCCATGACCATGAGTTCCCTCTCTCTTTTTTTACTTTGCTCTGTTCTTCTAACTCTTCCCCTTCCATGCGCAGTCAGCTTTGTTCTTGTGGTTCATTAACTTGTAATGCCATGTAAGAAAAAGCAAGTGGTTGTTATTATAATTTTATGTAGTGACTAGGTTGTTATATATTTAATCCAGCCTAGACACTAGGCTGGATTAAATATTTTAATGAGAGGGGAAATTTGTTATGATGAAAATATAGAAATACTATTTTTAGTTAGATTTATTATATTGCTCTGGAGTCCTATGTTATGTGAAATAATTTTGGACATAAAATTATGATAGGAAACTCATTTCAAAAAAATTAAGAGTTTGCCTGGCTGGCATGGCTCAGTGATTGAGCGTCGACCTATGAACCAGGAAGTTACAGTTCTATTCTTGGTCAAGACATATGCCTGGGTTGCTGGCTCGATCCCCAGTAGGGGCATGCAGGAGGCAGCCAATAAATGATTCTCTCTCATCATCATTAATGTTTCTACCTCTCTCCCTCTCCCTTCCTCTCTGAAATCAACAGAAATATATTTAAAAAAATATATTAAGAGTTTAAATGAGGAAAATCATGAATAATGGAACAGTCTAATGAAAAGCTATACTGTAGTCTTTCCTTTACTCGTGATATTTTAAAATGACAATTGACCCCAATATACTGTTATTCCTATATTAGGCATATTACCTATGAAAACAACATATGTATGGTCAAAATGAAAAAGATCAAACTAAATATTTCTTGGCTAAGTGCATTTCAGTGATTACTTAAATTATTTATTAAAACACAACTGGTCCGAGTGCAGTGGTGTCTTACAACTAATTGATCACAGCCAGTTAACAGATTTCTTTGTTCCTTCTCCACTCCCACTGCTTCACTTGACTAGCCTTAAAAAAACACACACAAAAAATCAGCCTATAGCCCCACTGAAGTGGCTTAGTGGTTGAGTGTTGAATTATGAACCAGGTCGTTACAGTTCGATTCGTGGTCAGGGCATATGCCTGGGTTGCTAGCTTGATCCCTAGTGTGGGCATGTAGGAGGCAGCCAATCAATGATTCTCTCTTATCATTAATGTTTCTATCTCTCTATCCTCCTCCCTTCCTCTAAAAAATAAAATAAAACAGCCTATAAAATCTGCATACCAGGTTTGTGAATAGAGATATTGAGACACAAATGTTGATGAGCTTTTGATTTAGATTCTTGGTAATTTAGGAATAGATGAGGGTTAAATTGGCTTGTCTTTTTATATAATCTTGATTCTTATGATGAAACAAATTAACACAGGACCCCCAGATGGCATGATTCATCTGTAAAATGCCTGAAAGTTGTTTAGGATGTTACATGCCACTTCCCACACATTTTTATCATTGACATGATGCTTGGGAAGCTAGAAGTATGGTTTTCTTTTTGAAGTCTTAAAGGTTTTACATATGTTGTTTTCATGTATCTAAAGTTTTTATTATGAAAGTTTTAAAAAATATTTTTTATTGATTTCAGAGAGAGAGGGAGAAATAGATCAATGAGGAAGGGAGAGGGAGAAAGAAATAGAAAGATCAATGATGAAAAGAATCATTGCTTGGCTACCTCCTTTATGCACCCCACTGGGGATCGAGCCTGCAACCCAGGCATGTGCCCTGACTAGGAATTCAACGGTGACCTCCTGGATCATAGGTTGATGCTCAATCACTGAGCCACACCAGCTGGGCGAAAGTTTTAAACATAACCAAAAGTAGGAGTAGCAAAATAAACTCCCCTTACGCTATACTCCAGATTTTTTTTAAAAAATCAGTAAATCTTCTAATACTCAGTTTATTTCAGAATTGTACAGTAAGCTCCAAAATGCCTTTTAGAGTTATTGTGTTTGAAAACATAATGTTTTAAGGCTAACAAAACTTAGGTTAAAAATCAGGCTAATAATTAGCTTACTTATTGAGTTGTAACTAGATTAGAAAAATAAGCAACTTGTTTTTATTTGGCGATTTAGATACAAGCCTTAAAGATGGCCTTTTCCATGAATTTAAAAAATTTGGAAAGGTGACTTCAGTGCAAATACATGGAGCTTCAGAAGAGAGGTATGGCCTGGTATTCTTTCGACAGCAAGAGGACCAAGAAAAAGCATTGACTGCATCAAAAGGAAAACTTTTCTTTGGCATGCAGATTGAAGTAACAGCATGGATTGGGCCAGGTAAGAGAAGAGGAATTTGTGTAATTTGTATTCCAGCCTATGAAACAGCAGCATAGTATTCTAAATGTGGACACTATTCCAGCTTTATTTATTCAGCTTAATAAACTATGTTGTTTTAGTTAGGGAGGGTAAAAATTGTGTTTCTATAAGGGAGAAATGCTGACTTAAAAAAAAAATTTGATTTATTGGTTGCTTCTTGTGTGTGCTCTGACCAGGGATTGAACCCACAACCTTGGCATGTCAGGACAACGCTCTTACCAACTGAGCTATCCAGCCAGGGCAGAAATGCTGACTTTTAATAGGAGTGACTGAAAGGCAGAGTTTAGCCCCTTATTTTGTCCTGCTTTCCCAAAAGGATTAACTTGATTGAGATAAGGAAATAGTTTCTAGGAGAATAACAACAAAATTATCCTGGATTAAATTTAAAAATAAATTACTTGTTATATGGATTTGAGGGACTAGTTAGACCAGTTTTATTTCCATTATGCCCAGCACAGTTGGATCTGTTATTCTGTCTTCTATGACCTTAAAGATAGTGACGGAAAAGCAGGGCTAACTTAGTGTGACCCATTGAGAATTTCAAGGGGACATTTTATTAGCTTGAACTTACCTGAAAGGCCTATTACAGGGCAGGAAGTCTTCTCAGGCATGGATTGGGCCAATGTTTCCTTCAGTTTAGAATCACCTGTAGAGCTTGTTTAAAATGCAGACTCTTGAACCCTACCCCAGCTTGCTGGTTCAGAATTCACATATGCATGTTTGGGAACCCCTAATTTAAGGCATCTTGTGAGTAAATTTGTAAAGGAATGAATAGAAATGTTAAAATTATACAGTCCCATTATGTAGCTGAGATGAACTTTAAGACTAAACTTTGAGTTTTGAATTTATAAGGTAAACATCGCTCATTTTCTTAGTTATTTATTTTATTTAATTAATAGAAAAAATAATATTCCTGAAAAGAATGTTATTTGTGTATTAAAACAGGCACAGAGGTGTTAGAGTGAATAATGTAAAATGTGCATAATTTTGTGATAAAACACTAATTCAGAGGAATATTATCTTTTCAAAGGAATTCTAGGTTATGTCTTCATGTTCCCACTTCTCTGCTAGTTTTGAGATACTGCCCTAAGTTATACTGGGTTAAGAGCAGTTCTTATTTAACACATTTGGAATTATATTTAGAATGTCATCTATTCTTAAGGAACTGACATACATAATTAGTGAGGATATTATGTAAGTAGTGAGGATCTAATTTAGGGTCATTATTGAGAGCTGACTAACTCCAAGTGGTGAGGCTAGCTCGAGATTTATACAGTAAAAAAGCATTTTATCTAAATCATTTACCTAAAACCCAGGATGTAATTGGGTTTTAATCACCTACCCGTGAAGATTTTGAGAAGTTTGGTTAATTTCAAGAATAGGAAAGCTGAAGCTACCTTTTAAGGTGGGATAACATGAAATACCTGTTTAATGGGATGTGGAAAGCAATCAAATTTGAGTATAGAGACTTGGTTGGAATTCTGCTGTTGGATGATTTGTCATAAATGTTTTGTATTGAAATGTATGGAGCTGATTTCTTCTTTAGGTCAAGGACCTCTTGGAATTGGACATTAAACAAGGGCTTTTGATCATAAGAAATAGAAACTTGAAGAGTCATTTAGTCTTTTTCTAGTTGTCATTGAGGTCTGTACAACACCAAAAGAAGATATTTCATAAGTGTTGTTTCAGTCCGTTATCATGCAATTATTATTCTTGTATCTAAAATTTGCTGCATTGAGACAGGAATTTGGGTTGTGTGGATTATGATTAGTAGGACAAATGTAAAATCTTAAGTATTTCATAAAATGTTGAAAGTAAATTAAGTAATGAAGCTGGACTGATTTCAGTTGAGTTTTATGTATAGTTTATACTCCACGTTGAGAGCCTGCAACATAATTTTGGAACTTAAGATTAGGCTAAAATAATTACCATTTTTCTGGGGTTTAAAATATATTTCTGTGTTAAGTGATTATTTTTTCAACAAATCAACTTGCAGATTGAAATTCTGTCCACTATCCTATTTTAAAAATCAAAGTGTTACTTCCCCCTACTTTTGGGACAAGTTTGTTAGCCTTTGTATTCTTCTTTTGCTGTTTCTGAAGATGTGTATAATTTTTCAGATTGTATGAGTACTCAAGCCCAATGTTACTTTCTTAAATGTAGTTTCCCCCCTGTGATATATGAATATAAATACACATCAAAAACACTCTCTTCTCTTTTTACTCTGCCCCCATCCCACTTACAGAAACAGAAAGTGAAAATGAATTTCGCCCTTTGGATGAAAGGATAGATGAATTTCATCCCAAAGCAACAAGAACCCTCTTTATTGGCAACCTTGAAAAAACCACCACTTACCATGATCTTCGAAACATCTTCCAGCGCTTTGGTGAAATTGTGGTATGTTGCTTTTTACAATAAAAACAGTTTTAGGTCTTTTTCATAAGACAAAGCAAAGTTACAGATTATATTTGGAAAGATGATACTTAGATGGTGTAATGAATGTTTTTTTAATTTGTACTATCTTGCTAAAACATGATCTAGCAAAACCCATTGGAGAGTATTTATGTGTTTTTTTTTTAAAAATATATTTTATTGATTTTTTACAGAGAGAAAGGGAGAGAGATAGAGAGCCAGAAACATCAATGAGAGAGAAACATCGATCAGCTGCCCCCGCACATCTCCCACCGGGGATGTGCCCGCAACCCAGGTACATGCCCTTGACCGGAATCGAACCTGGGACCCTTCAGTCCGCAGGCTGATGCTCTATCCACTGAGCCAAACCGGTTTCGGCCAGATAGTATATTTTAAATGGCCTGTTTCTAGTAAGTCCTTCAGATACTGCAGAATTATTTTTTAGGTTTTCATAAAATAGGCTGCCTTTTCTTTACTATCATACATTTTTCTTAAAATAGGTATTATAAATTTCAAATTTTGAGTTGTAGTGCAGTTGCTCTTCTGCAGAGAGTTTCATGAGAACGATTTCATGGTTTGTGATTACAAATGCTGTTATATAGGTTTTTACACTAATTTACAGTTTCATGAAGATGTACAATTTTATCTAAGAAAATTATTTTTGGGACTATGACTATTTTGAGAAATATATACCTCATATGGACTTTATGAGGTCTATTTTTATTTATTTTCTTATTGAAAATAAATTTCTGATTACTTTTTTGTATCATTAAGTGGTATCCATTGGCCTTTTCAGGATATTGATATTAAAAAAGTTAATGGAGTTCCTCAGTATGCATTTTTGCAATACTGTGATATTGCCAGCGTTTGTAAGGCTATTAAGAAGATGGATGGGGAATACCTTGGAAATAACCGCCTTAAGGTAAAGAAATTTGCATAAATTATTGTACTGTTATGATTTTTAAGATTTGGGGGGTTTGGTTTTGTTTTGTTTGCATATGTCTTATTATTTACGTTTTCAGTAATACAGTTAGGTAACCTAAAGGTGGTACATTTCTGTATTCTCATTCTGCTATACTATAATCTAAAGTAAAGACTTGCTTATTTAGGCAGTATTACTTTTTTTAAAAAAGTTTTTACTTGATATAACCCAATGGTTTTCCACTTGAGATGTTGGTTTGACGAGATTCTTACAGAAGACAGGTTTTCTCAGAATTCTGTAGTTGAATAATTGGTGACTTTACTGACAGAAATTTCGCCTTTTATATTCAGCTGGGTTTTGGAAAGAGCATGCCTACAAACTGCGTGTGGTTAGATGGGCTTTCTGCAAATGTGTCGGATCAATATTTAACACGACATTTCTGCCGATATGGGCCTGTGATAAAGGTAGGTGGGAGGTTTTGGTATGTAGTTTAAAGCTACTTCTGACTCTCTTTTCTGGATATTCTGTCCTTTCAGTCTCAGTTTCTAGTGCCAACTTTTTCTTTTCTTCAATAACTCATACAATAAAATTCTCTTTTCTAAAATTGGCCTAGAAGGGCAGCTCATCTATATTAGCTTATGATATGAATATTTTGAAAACTACTTTGAACCAGCTGGGCTAATTAATTTTGAAATTAATGTACACAAATACTGTTAAATAGAATGTTTCTTAGAGATTTTTATAATTTTATCTCACAGTAAAATTAGACAGTCTTTTTTTTAAAATATATTTTTATTGATTGCAGAGAGGAAGGGAAGGGAGAGAAAGCTAGAAACATCAGTGATGAGAGAGACTCATTGATTGGCTGCTTCCTGCACGCCCCCCACTAGGAATCGAGCCCACAACCTGGGCATGTGCCCTAATTAAGAATCAAACCCAGGAAGAAAAAAAAAGAATCAAACCCAGGACCCTTCAGTCCACAGGCTAATGCTCTGTCTACTGAGCTAAACAGGCTAGGGCGTTTTTTTTTTTTAATGTATATTTTTATTGATTTCAGAGAGGAATGGAGAGAGAGAGAAATGTCAGTGAAGAGAGAGAATCATTGATCGACTGCCTTCTGCATGATCCACACTGGGGATTGAGCCTACAACCTAGAATTGAACCGTGACTTCCTGGTTCATAGGTCAATGGTCAACCATTGAGCCACACCAGCTGGGCAAAATTAGACAGTCTTATTACATAACTAGAGGCTTGGTGCATGAAATTCATGAACGGGTAGTGTTCTTCGGCCTGGCCAGTGATCAGGGCCAAATGGGGCCTTCCTTCCCCTGGCTTCTGGCCGGGGCCTTCCTTCGTTCTGTGCTACCCCCTGGTGGTCAGTGTATGTCATAGCGAGTGGTTGAACTCTCGAGGGGACAATTTGCATATTAGCCTTTTATTATATAGTATTGTTCATGTTCACACTAATATGTAATTAGACTTGATTTTTTTTTAATGATGATGACTTTTCAAAAAATATATACATTTCTTCATTGATTTCAGAGAGGAAGGAAGAGGGAGAGATAGAAACATCAATGATAAGAGGGAATCATTGACCAGCTGCCTCCTGCACGCCCCCTACTAAGGATCGAGACCACAGCCTGGGCATGTGCCCTTGCCGGAATCGAACCTGGGACCCTTCAGTCCGCAGGCCATTGCTCCATCCACTGAGCCAAACGGGCTAGGGCTAATGATGACTTTATCAAGACAGTCACACAACAGAATATTCATCTAATCAGTGTTTATGTAACAGACCCACAAATAAAACAGGAAAATGATCTCTGGCCCCATTCCATTATGTAAAGGTAAAGCTTTTAAAAAAGCAGATTTACACTGTGGTGGACATGTTGCATAATTTTGACATTTTTTTAAATGTAGTTTTTGTTGATTGGAGAAATACACGTTAAAGAGTGCTAGTGTAAAAAATCCAATAGCTTTAAGATGGTAGTGCCACTTACAACTAAGAGTCACTAACATTTTTTGTTGATCCAATACTCTTCACATTTTTTCTCTCTGCCAAGAGTATTGATTTTTTTTTTTTTTTTTTTTTTTAGCTAAAACTAGAATGCTTACTTAAATGTAGCAGGTTCTCAAATAACATCGTTTTGTTCCGTGTCATTTCATTATAGTGTTGATGAGATGCTGTTGGAACTTAACTCTTGTTTATAGCAGTTAACCTGTGGTAAAATTGGTTTTATTATATGTCATTTTGCTTAAAGTCACAGAACCTATCAATGTTGTTAAAGTGGGCAGTATTCAGTCAATGTGGAAAATAAAGTAAAATACAGAAAAACAAAATAAGGCATAATATACCTCAGGCCACAGTAGCCATGATTCTAAACAGTCCTTACACATTTTATTGTTTTCACTACAATATGCATAATCAGGAAAAGCCTGAAATTTTTTTCTAGAATAAAATGTATATAAGTAGCCCTAGCCAGTTTGGCTCAGCGGGTAGAGCTTCAGCCTGTTGACTGAAAGGTCCCGGGTTCAATTCCGGTCAAGGACATGTATCTTAGTTGAAGGCTTGATCCCCATGCACGAGGCAGCCAATTGATGTGTCTCTTTGTCTCTCCCACTCCACTCTCTAAAAATCAATGGAAAAATATCATTGAGTGAGGATTAACAAAAATAAAATAAGTAAATAAATAAAATGTATGTAAGTATATTTTATCTTGACAGTGTCCTTGTGACTTAGGAGTTTGTTTGGGACTGATACTGTGTCTAGTGAATGAGGTTCTTACTTTGTTGTTGTGTGTTTTTTTGTTGTTTTTTACAGGTGGTGTTTGACCGCTTAAAAGGCATGGCCCTGATTATTTACAATGAAATTGAATATGCACAGGCAGCTGTAAAAGAGACCAAAGGGAGGAAAATTGGTGGGAATAAAATTAAGGTATGTAGCATAAAGGTAAACAGAAGCAAAACAAAGTCATATTCAGATCTTGCCCCTTTTTTTGGTTTAAATGTCTTTTTATTGATTTTAGAGAGAGGAAGGGAGAGGAAGAGATAGAAACATCAGTGATGAGAGAGAATCATTGATGATGGGTTAGATTGAAATAAGTCTTTTCCAAATAATATATCAATTTTTAAAAAAAGGTATTGATGATGGATATTATATGCTTTTTAGTGACTCTGAGGCCCAGCTCTGATTGCTGGATTTAGTTGTTCTGATTATTTAATTGACAGCCTAGAATCCTGCTAGGTATCATTTCAGTTTTCCATTTTGCTTATCCCATTCCTTCTACAACCTTATAGGGTCTAACTAGCCCCTCAAATCCATATAACAAGTAATTTATTTATAATTCTTTTTTTAAAAAATATATTTTTATTGATTTCGGAGAGGAAGGAAGAGGGGAGAGAGAGATAGAAACATCAATGATGAAAGAGAATCATTGATCGGCTGCCTTCTGCACTGGGATCGAGCTAGCAACCCCTGGCATGGGCCCTTGACCGGAATCGAACCTGGCACCCTTCAGTCCACAGACTGACGCTCTATCCACTGAGCCAAACTGGTTAAGGCCCATAGTTTATTTTATGTTTTTACTATGGTTCCAGCAAATTTATGCACAACAGAGATTGCTGGATTTAGTTGTTCTGATTATTTAATTGACAGCTTAGAATCCTGCTAGGTATCATTTCAGTTTTCCATTTTGCTTATCCCACTCCTTCTAGAACCTTATAATTCTTTTTTTTTAAATATATTTTTATTGATTTCAGAGAGGAAGGGAGAGGGGAGAGAGAGAGAGGAAGAGAGAGAAACATCAACAATGAAAGAGAATTATTGATTGGCTGCCTTCTGCACTGGGATCGAGCTAGCAACCCCTGGCATGTGCCCTTGACCGGAATCAAACCTGGCACCCTTCAGTCCACAGGCTGACGCTCTATCCACTGAGCCAAACCAGCTAAGGCGAATCCTATAATTTTTTATCAAGATTTATGTAGAATTTGAGAGATTTCAGAGTAACAAAATACAGTTTGTTATGAGGGTTATTTCACTTCATTTAGGAAGATTGCTCTTTCTTGAAATAGTCTTGAGGACTATTTTGGGGAGAATTAAAAAATTTGGTAACTTTTCATTTTTTAAATCTGAAACTTGCAGATATACCTGCTATTCTTTTTTCTTTAAGGTGGATTTTGCAAATCGGGAAAGTCAGCTGGCATTTTATCACTGTATGGAAAAATCTGGCCAAGATATCAGAGACTTCTATGAAATGTTAATGGAGAGAAGGTATGTATTTAAATTATCAGCATAGTTTGATTTTTAAAAATTTTAATACATAAAATTTAGATGGGATTAAATTTTAATTTTCATTTCTTATTTCTATTCTTACTCCAAAAAACCTTTTTCCTTATATAGAAACAGGTTTATTTTTATGAGTCCTGTTTTCATGTGGCTCACGGGAGTTGGGTAACCTATCTGTATTTCTCACTGACTGCTCCTACATTTTGCCACATTAGTATAGATCATCTTGCTGTATAGTTTTGAATTAAATATAACAACATGTTGAAGTACATTATAAATTATTAAATGCCCTGTATATTTAGAAATGAGAACATCCAGGTTGTCAACATACATGTGCTTATACAATTAGTTAAAAAACAAACAACTTTCAAAAGGCTAAAGAGCTTTGTTTTAAATTCAACTCTCTTTGTTTTAAATTATTTGTGAATCAGTAATCTAAAATATATATAAATTGCTAACTTTAGCAATGTAAAAAGTAAACCTTATTTCTCTCATTAATTTTTTCAATCAATCATGGTATGTAGTTTTTGATATTTTTTCTGCTGCTTGTAAGAACCAATACTGTTCAGAATAATTTGAGATCTCACTGTCTGAATCGTGTTATTTCTGTTAGCTTAAAACTGCCCCCAAACTGATGATGATTCTTTTTTAGACTGAATATATTAAAATATCCTAACATAATGTCACCACATTCAATAGCTGATCACATTTGAAATTGGAAGCTATCATCCATATGATCAAGCTGATTGTCCAAACATGTCTATGAGATTAAGTCTTCTGGAATGTTACCACTAGATCTCTACCCCCATATATGTGTTAGACAAAAGGCTGTGTGTGAAAAATGTCTTTAGACATTCCAGTTCAAGTATAAAAGGCTCTTTGACAAGATTGAGCCAAATCCTGATCAACCAGCTAAAAACCTGTTGAATACATTCTTTTTTTTTTACTGCCTCGTCACTTCATTTTTTAAAAATATATTTTATTGATTTTACAGAGAGGAAGGGAGAGGGATAGAGAGTTAGAAACACTGATGAGAGAGAAACATCAATCAGCCGCCTCCTGCACACCCCCTACTGGGGACATGCCCGCAACCAAGGTACATGCCCCTGACCGGAATCGAACCTGGGACCCCTCAGTCCACAGGCTGACGCTCTATCCACTGAGCCAAACTGGTCAGGGCCGTCACTTCATTTTTATTTAAATCATAGAAGGTATATATTTCTTTGAGTCTTTTCCCTGTGGAATATTGTGTAGTGGTCATTGAATAACTTGGAAGGTATTTCTTTTTTAAAATATATTTCTTTTGATTTCAGTGAGGAAGGGAGAGGGAACGATGGAAACATCAATGATGAAAGAGAATCATTGATTGGTTGCCTCCTATATGCCTCCTACTGGGGATTGAGCCTGCAGTTCTGGCATGTGCCCTGACCAGAAATCGAACCGTGACCTCCTGGTTCATAGGTTGATGCTCCACCACTGAGTCGCACCAGCCGGGCAGCTTAGAAGGTTTTTAATCCCCACCCTAGGATATGTTTTTTTATTGGTTTTGGAGAGATAGAGAAACATTGGTGTGAGAGAGAAACATTGGTTGCCCCCTGTAGTGCCCCAACCAGGGATCGAACCTGCAACCTAGGTATGTGCAACTTTTTTGGTATATGGGACAATGCTCCAATCATCTGAACCACCCAGCTGGGTCCTTAACTTGGAAAGCTTTTAAATGCAAAATGTCTCCCACAGCCAAATTCCCAAAAGTTCACCCTTCTGCATGCCCTCTACTGGGGATTGAGTCCACAACCTGGGCATATGCCCTGACCTGGAATTGAACCCATCACCTTCAGATGCATGGGACCATGCCCAACCAACTGAGCCATACCAGCCAGGGCAAAGCTTAACCTTCTTGATGGTTTTTCGCTAGTAGTTTGGAATCTACATTCCAAAAGATAAAAAATCAGCAGTCCTCCAGAACCTTAGTCTTGATACAAGGCTTTTCTTTGTCAGGTGTGTGTGTGTGTGTGTGTAAGAGAGAGAGAAAGAGGAGAGAGAGCGCGCGCATAGGCACACACGTATGCATACATATGCAAGAGAATGTATGTATATGTAGAGACAGAAAAGTTTTTTATCCTGGCTCAGTTTGAAGTTATCATTAACTGGAGGCCCGGTACATGAAAATTCATGCACTGGAGGGGGGCTCCCTCAGCCCGGCCTGCCCCCTCTCATGGTCCAGGAGCCCTCAGGGTTGGGAAGCAACCCGGAGATCAGGGGAAGGAGACACCTCCATCACACCTCTGCTGCTGCCACTGCCAGCAGCGCAAGCCTCGGGTGGCCCTGGGCAGCTGGAGGGCTGAGGGGACTGGGCGCTGCCATCTTGTGGCTGTGGGCGCCGCCATCTTTGAGGGCATGGCATTCAATTAGCATAGTCCCTCCTTATTGGCTGTGGGCACCGCCATCTTTGTGACAGTGTGAGGGCCAATTAGCATATTACCTCTTTATTAGATAGGATACTTCAAGTGCTAACAGGAATTCTTACCCATAATTGAGTGGAAAGTGTTGGTGGTCTACTGGTACCTAACACATAAAAAAATCCATTAAGATCCTCTGTGTGTACATTAAATATTTTTCAAAGAACAGTATCTTGTGAGGTTGGATAATATTGTGTGGATGTTAATTTTTATTTTTTAAATATATTTTTATTGATTATAGAGAGGAAGGGAGAGGGGAGGGATGGAAACATCAATGACGAGAGAAAACCACTGCTAGGCTGCCTCCTGCATGCTCCCCACTGGGCATGTGCCCTTGACCCGAGTCAAACCTGAGTCTCTTCAGTCCACCAGCTGACGCTCTATCCACTGAGCCAAACCAGCTAGGACTGGATGTTAATTTTTATATATTACTACTTAAATTCACTTATTTTACTGATGATCTGATTCCAGCTTTTTTCTTTGATTCTTACCCATGGTTATTTAATCCCTGTTGAATGGAGTTTATAGTATCTACCAAAGTAGGAAGTGGGAGGGTGTGGGCTTCACTGTGAACTAGTTTTGCCTCATTTGGTTTCAGATGGCAGTGCTTATGGAAAATTAGAAGTCAAGGAAAGTAGTCCAGAGGTGGAGGATGCTTGAGTAGAACTTAGTGGTCTTTGCTTTTGCCATAGAGTTGAAGGTAGTCATCTCACTGAATAGTTGATTCATGCAATGAAAAAAATGCTTTACCTCTAATGATAGTTTAGCTCAGGAGTGCAAATGATGTCCCATTTGCATAAGGGCTTGCAGTTTAAAAGTAGTATTTCACTTATTCCCTCAAATACTATGTCAGGAACATAGTATATTTGTTTCTCAAGTTGTAGTAAGAATATCTTTTGGCAGAAAAGTAATTATAAAAGACTTAGAAATGTGGGGACATGATACCCCTTAATGCTGGTGCTTATTAAAAACCACAATACCACCCTAACTGGTTTGGCTCAGTGGATAGAGCGTCGGCCTGTGCACTCAAGGGTCCCAGGTTTGATTTCAGTCAAGGGCATGTACCTTGGTTGCAGGCACATCCCCAGTAAGGGAGTGTGCAGGAGGCAGCTGATTGATGTTTCTCTCTCATCGATGTTTCTAACTCTCTATCCTTCTCCTTTCCTCTCTGTAAAAAATCAATTATATATAAAAACCCCACAGTACCAAATAATAAAGGAATAAAATGGGTTGAACTACTGCTATTCAATAGAAATATAATGTAAGCTACATCTATGGTTTTAAATTTTCTAATAACCACATAAAAAAGTTAAAAGAAAAAGTGCAATTTTATTTAACTCAGTATATCTAAAATATATTATCATTTCAACATATAATCAAGTTAAAAAATTACTGAAGTATCTTTCCTTTTTTTAAAAAAAACTGAATCTATCAATGTCAGTGGGTATTTTACATTCCCATGTCAATTCAGGCTAGCCACATTCCAAGTTCTCAGTAGTCAGACGTGGCTAGTGCCAACAGTATTGAACATTACAGGTCTAATGACTAAATAATGGCAAAGATTATTAGAAGCAGGACTTTGTAATCTTATATGTATGCTTTAATGTATAAATGACAAGGAAACAAAAGAATGAAATATTTTTTTGTTTGTTTTTGGCAGAGAGGAACGAAGGGGATCTTATGATTATAGCCAAGATCGCACATATTATGAGAATGTCCGTACTCCAGGCACATATGCTGAGGATTCTAGACGGGACTATCCAGCTCGAGGGAGAGAATTTTATTCAGAATGGGAAACTTACCAAGGAGACTATTATGAATCTCGCTATTATGATGATCCTCGGGAATACAGGGATTACAGAAGTGATCCTTATGAACAAGATATTCGGGATTACAGTTACAGGCAACGGGAACGAGAAAGAGAACGCGAAAGATTTGATCCTGACCGGGACAGAGACCATGAGAGGAGGCCAATTGAACGCAGTCAGAGTCCGGTGCACCTGCGGCGCCCACAGAGTCCTGGAACATCTCCCTCACAGTCAGAGAGATTACCAAGTGATTCTGAGAGGAGGGTTTATAGCCGGTCCTCAGACCGGAGTGGAAGCTGTAGCTCACTTTCCCCTCCAAGATATGATAAACTTGACAAACCTCGTTTGGAACGTTATACAAAAAATGAAAAGACAGATAAAGAACGAACTTTTGATCCTGAGAGAGTGGAAAGAGAGAGACGCTTAATAAGGAAGGAGAAAGTGGAAAAGGACAAAACTGACAAGCAGAAACGAAAAGGAAAAGTTCATTCTCCTAGTTCCCAATCTTCAGAAACAGACCAAGAAAATGAAAGAGAACAGAGCCCTGAAAAATCAAGGAGTTTTAATAAACTGAGCAGAGAGAAAGCTGACAAAGAAGGAATAGCAAAAAACCGCTTAGAACTCATGCCTTGTGTGGTTTTGACTCGAGTGAAAGAAAAAGAGGGGAAGGTGATTGACCACACTCCATTGGAAAAGCTGAAAGCCAAGCTTGATAATGACACTGTTAAGTCTTCTGCCATAGATCAGAAACTGCAAGTTTCTCACATGGAGCCTGCAAAATCTGACTTATCTAAACTGGAATCTGTCAGAATGAAAGTGCCAAAGGAAAAGGCACTTTCAAGCCACATAGAAGTGGTAGATAAGGAAGGCCGACTTAAAACCCGGAAGCACCTAAAACCAGAGCAGTCTGCTGATGGGGTAAGTGCTGTGGATTTGGAGAAGCTGGAAGCAAGGAAAAGGCGTTTTGCAGATTCCAATTTGAAAGCAGAAAGGCAAAAATCAGAAGTCAAGAAAAGTAGTCCAGAGATGGAGGATGCTCGGGTGCTTTTAAAAAAGCAGCTTGACACGCCATCTAAAGATGTCATTCTGTTGAAGGAAGGAGAGTCTGAGAGAAAGCCCACGAGGAAAGAAATTCTTAAAAGAGACTCTAAAAAAATCAAACTAGACAGACTTAATGCTGTTCCCAGCCCCAAAGACTGTCAGGAACTTGTCAGTATTTCTGTTGGGACTAGCTCAAGACCCATCTCAGACCTGCAAGCAAGGCTTGGAGAACCAGTAGGTGAATCTGTGGAAAATCAAGAAATCCAGTCAAAAAAACCTACTCCCTCCAAACCACAGCTCAAACAGCTGCAGTTATTAGATGAGCAAGGACCAGAGAGAGAAGATGTTAGGAAAAACTATTGCAGTCTTCGTGATGAAGCACTTGAATGTAAATCAGGCCAAGAGAAACCACATTCAGCAAATACTGAAGAAAAAATTGGCATTGATATTGATTACACGCAGAGTTATCGAAAACAAATGGAGCAGAGTCGTAGAAAACAGCAGATGGAGATGGAAATAGCCAAGTCTGAGAAGTTTGGCAGTCCTAAAAAAGATGTAGATGACTATGAAAGGCGTAGTCTTGTTCATGAGGTAGGTAAACCCCCTCAAGATGTCACTGATGATTCGCCGCCCAGCAAAAAGAAAAGGATGGATCATGTTGATTTTGATATCTGCACCAAGAGAGAGAGGAATTACAGAAGTTCACGCCAAATCAGCGAAGATTCTGAAAGGACTGGTTGTTCTCCCAGTATCCGACATGGTTCCTTCCATGAGGAAGATGACCCCATAGGCTCTCCTAGGCTAATGTCAGTAAAAGGGTCTCCTAAAGTAGATGAAAAGGGACTCCCTTATTCTAATATGACAGTCAGAGAAGAATCCTTAAAATTTAATCCTTACGATTCCAGCAAGAGAGAACAGATGGCAGACATGGCCAAAATAAAACTGACTGTCTTGAATTCTGAAGATGAACTAAATCAGTGGGACTCGCAAATGAAGCAAGATGCCAGCAGATTTGATGTGAGTTTCCCAAACAGCATAATTAAGAGGGACAGCCTTCGAAAGAGGTCTGTACGTGACTTAGAACCTGGTGAGGTGCCTTCTGATTCTGATGAAGATGTTGAACACAAATCCCACTCACCCAGAGCGTCAGCATTATATGAAAGTTCTCGATTATCTTTTTTATTGAGGGATAGAGAAGACAAACTACGTGAGCGAGATGAAAGATTCTCTAGTTCTTTAGAAAGGAACAAATTTTATTCTTTTGCATTGGATAAGACAATCACCCCAGACACTAAGGCTTTGCTTGAAAGAGCTAAATCCCTCTCTTCATCTCGAGAAGAAAATTGGTCTTTTCTTGATTGGGACTCTCGATTTGCTAATTTTCGAAACAACAAAGATAAAGAAAAAGTTGACTCTGCTCCAAGACCTATTCCATCTTGGTACATGAAAAAGAAGAAAATTCGGACTGATTCAGAAGGAAAAATTGATGATAAAAAAGATGATCATAAAGAAGAAGAACAGGAAAGGCAAGAATTATTTGCTTCTCGTTTTTTACATAGCTCAATCTTTGAACAAGATTCCAAGCGCTTACAGCACCTAGAGAGAAAAGATGAGGAATCTGACTTCGTTTCTGGTAGGTTATATGGGAGGCAGACATCTGATGGAGTGAACAGCACAACTGATTTGATTCAAGAGCCAGTAGTTCTTTTCCATAGCAGATTTATGGAACTCACACGAATGCAACAGAAAGAAAAAGAAAAAGACCAAAAACCTAAAGAGGCTGAGAAACAGGAAGATACAGAAGATCATCCCAAGACCCCAGAATCTGCTTCTGAGAATAAAGAGTCAGAACTGAAAACACCATCTTCGACTGGGCCTCCTTGTGTCACTGTTTTAACTCCAGAGTCGGCATCATTGCCACTGGAGAAGACAGCCGGTGATAAAACAGGAGAGCTGCTTTCGGTGACCGAAGAGAAGACCATGGAGCCAGCCTCTGTCTCAGAAGAAGCAAAACCTGCATCTGAACTGGTTCCCCTTGCTGTGGAACAACCTGAACAGGCAGACTTGCCCCCAGGAGTAGATGCCGAGAAGGATGCTGCCGGGACTCCTTTAGTTGGAGAAAGTTCATCAGTTGACCAGCTGCCTTATCTGGATGCCAAGCCTCCAACTCCTGGGGCCTCATTTTCCCATGCAGAGATCAGTGGGGACCCAGAACCTGACAATACCCAACCACTTTCAAAACCGACTCAGAAGCCTAAGGAAACTGATGAGCCAAAAGTAGACAAGCCAGACCCTACTGCTAGTGTTGAGCCCATTGCAAATCAGAAAGCTGAAGTTGTTGCTGAGGTTCAGCCTCAAGCTTCCGAAGGTGTAGAGGTTGAACCTCCAGTTGCTACAAAAGATAAAAAGCCAAACAAAAGCAAACGTTCCAAGACCCCCATGCAGGCAGCTGTAGCAAGTATTGTGGAGAAGCCTGTCACAAGGAAGAGTGAGAGGATAGACCGGGAAAAACTCAAGAGGTCCAATTCTCCTCGGGGAGAAGCCCAGAAGCTCTTAGAGTTGAAGATGGAGGCCGAGAAGATTACAAGGGCTGCCTCTAAAAACTCAGCCACGGACACTGAACACCCTGAGCCAAGTTTGCCCCTCAGCCGAACCAGGCGCCGGAATGTAAGGAGTGTCTATGCAACCATGGGTGACCACGAAAGCCGCTCTCCAGTCAAGGAGCCCATCGAGCAACCGAGAGTGACCAGGAAGAGATTGGAGCGGGAGCTTCAGGAGGCTGTGGCAGTTCCTACTACCCCTCGGAGGGGAAGGCCTCCAAAAACACGCCGTCGAGCTGAAGAAGAAGAGGAGACTGAAGTGAAAGAGCCAGTTGAAACACTTAAACCAGCTGAGGGATGGAGATCCCCACGGTCCCAAAAATCAGTAGCTGCTGGTGGCCCACATGGGAAAAGGGGGAAAAATGAACCTAAAGTTGATGTTGAACATACTGAGACCACCACTGAGGTGAGTCCCCAAGTAAATGTGAAAGAAAATAATACAAAACCTAAGACTGATAAAGAAGCAGCAGGAAGTGAATCGAAAAGAGACAAAAAAGAAATTGGCACAGACAAAACTCCACTTGAAACCCCCCCAGTTGAAGTGGTAGAGAAAAAAACAGCCCCTGAAAAAAATTCCAAATCAAAGAGAGGAAGATCTCGAAACTCTAGGTCAGCAGTGGACAAATCTGCAAATTTGAAAACCGTAGAGGCCAGTGTAAGTCCCATTGTGGCTCTGGGCCCTGCAGGGCTGGCTGTGGAGAAAGAAGCTGGGGTTGTGGCAGTCTCCCCTGAAAAGAGTGGGAGTCCACCCAAGGAGGGTCTTTCATCCCAGGTGAACTGTGATCCAGCTGGTCCAGACAAGGAGCCAGAGAAGGAAGATCTGTCTGCCCCTAAGCTGTCCCCAGAAGCAAATCAGTTAGCCAAGCAGATGGAGCTGGAGCAGGCCGTGGAGAACATCGAAAAGCTCACTGAAACCTCTGCCTCCGCGGCTTTCAAGGCAGCAGCCACAGATGCACCAGAGGGCCTTTCCACAGAGGACAGGGACAAGCCTGCACACCAAGCGAGCGAAACAGAACTGGCTGCGGCCATTGGCTCCATCATCAATGATATTTCTGGGGAGCCAGAAAACTCCCCAGCACCTCCACCTTACCCTGCAGAATCTCAGACAGACCTGCAGCCCCACTCACAAGAGCTGCAGACTCCTGAGGTGGGAATGGAGCCTGAGACCAATGAGGCTGGGTCTGGCGTCTGGGAAACTGAGGCTACTACAGAATCTTCTGGCCCACAAGTCAGTGCCCCTAACCCTTCCGCAGGCCCAGCAGATACCAAGGAAGTTGGAGGGAATAGCAGTGAAACTCCCCACCCAGTGCTGGAAACTAAGGGATCAAAAGAAGCTGAAGTGGCTCTCCCTCGGAAAGACAAAGGGCGCCATAAAACTAGATCACGCCGCAAACGGAATACAAACAAGAAAACGGGGGCTACTGCAGAGACCCGTGTCTCACAACCCAACCAAGTTCAAAGCAATAATCCTGCCACAAATGAGGGGACAGTGGTACAACCCCCAGAAGCTCCGCAAGAAGAAAAGCAGAGTGAAAAGCCCCAGGTCACTCCTCCGGAGACATGTGCTTCTGACCCAAGCGAGACTCCATCCAGGGAAAATTTGTCCCAAGAAAGCAGTGTTGAAGAAAAGACTCCAACCAAAAGGACTGTGCTCCCAGACCCTCTCCCTCCCTCCCAGCCAGTATTGGTGGACAGTGAGCCCCAAGCCAGATTCAAGGTGCATTCCATCATTGAAAGTGATCCAGTGACCCCACCCAGTGATTCAAGCATACCTACCCCCACAATTCCTTCTGCAACTGCAGCAAAGCTCCCACCCCCACTGACCTCTGGGGGGATCCCACACCAGAGTCCCCCTACTAAGGTGACAGAGTGGATCACAAGACAGGAGGAACCTCGGGCTCAGTCCACCCCATCTCCAGCTCTTCCCCCAGACACAAAAGCCTCTGACATTGACACCAGCTCCAGTACACTGAGAAAGATTCTCATGGACCCCAAGTATGTATCTGCCACAGGCATCACTTCCACGAGTGTCACGGCTGCCATTGCAGAGCCTGTCAGTGCTGCCCCTTGTCTGCATGAGGCACCAGCCCCTCCAGCTGAACTTAAACAGCCTCTTTTAGAAGAACAACCAGGAGCTCCAGTAACTAGTGCTTCTGACACCCAGGCCTCAGAGGCTGCAGTGGCCACTGATAAAGAAAAGGGGGCTCCAGTCATTGCTCCCAAAATTACTTCTGTTATTAGCCGGATGCCTGTCAGCATTGATTTGGAGAATTCACAAAAGATAACTCTGGCAAAACCAGCTCCTCAAACCCTGACTGGTCTGGTGAGCGCCCTGACCGGCCTGGTAAATGTCTCCTTGGTCCCAGTGAATGCACTGACTGGCCCAGTGAATGCCCTGAAAGGCCCTGTGAAGGGCTCAGTGACGACACTGAAAGGTTTGGTGAACACTTCTGCTGGCCCCGTCAATGTCCTAAAGGGGCCAGTAAATGTTCTGACAGGGCCAGTGAACGTTCTCACCACTCCGGTGAATGCTACTGTGGGCACAGTGAACACTGCCACAGGTGTGGTGAATGCCGCTTCGGCTGCAGTGAGCGCTACAGCGGCTGCAGTGAGCGCCTCAGCGGGTACAGTGACAGTCACAGCAGGTGCAGTGACTGCTGCGTCTGGTGTTGTGACTGCCACCACAACAGGTGCATTGACTGTGGCAGGTGCCATGATTGCACCACCAGCAAAGTGCAAGCAGAGGTCGAGCTCTAACGAAAACACTCGGTTCCACCCGGGGTCTATGTCTGTGATTGACGAGCGTCCAGCAGACTCGGGCTCTGGAGCTGGGCTGCGTGTGAACACTTCTGAAGGGGTTGTGCTCCTGAGCTATTCAGGGCAGAAGACTGAAGGCCCACAGCGGATCAGCGCCAAGATCAGCCAGATCCCCCCAGCGAGTGCCATGGACATTGAATTTCAACAGTCGGTATCCAAGTCCCAGGTCAAACCTGATTCTGTTGCACCATCACAGCCACCACCCAAAGGCCCTCAGACTCCTTCAGGCTATGCAAATGTGGCCACCCACTCTACTCTAGTGCTAACTGCCCAGACATATAATGCATCTCCGGTGATTTCATCTGTTAAAGCCGACCGTCCTTCCTTGGAGAAGTCTGAGCCCCTTCACCTCTCTGTGTCCACCCCTGTCACCCAGGGTGGCACAGTGAAGGTTCTCACCCAGGGCATAAACACATCCCCAGTGCTGGTTCACAACCAGTTGGTTCTCACCCCAAGCATAGTTACCACTAATAAAAAGCTTGCTGACCCTGTCACTCTCAAAATAGAGACTAAGGTCCTTCAGCCGGCTAACCTGGGGTCTGCTCTCACTCCCCACCACCCTCCTGCTCTGCCCAGCAAACTGCCTGCAGAAGCAAACCACATCACCTCAGGGCCCAGCACCCCAACAGATCGAACTATCTCCCATCTGGCCGCCACAAAGCCAGACGCACATTCTCCTCGACCCAGTGGGCCTGCTCCATCTCTTTTCCCAAGGGCATGCCACCCCAGCAGGACCATCTGTTCCTCAGTTCATCTCCAGCATACACCCAGAGCAGTCTGTCATCATGCCACCCCACAGCATCACCCAGACTGTCTCCCTTAGTCATCTGTCCCAGGGTGAAGTGAGAATGAACACGCCCACACTGCCTAGCATCACCTACAGCATCCGGCCAGAGGCACTTCACTCACCTCGGGCCCCTCTGCAACCCCAGCAAATAGAGGTCAGGGCCCCACAGCGGGCAGGCACGCCCCAGCCAGCCACAGCTGGTGTGTCCTCCCTGGCCTCCCAACACGCTCCAGAGGAAGAAGTGCATTATCACCTCCCTGTTGCTCGAGCCGCAGCCCCTGTGCAGTCGGAAGTACTGGTCATGCAGTCCGAGTACCGACTGCACCCATACACTGTGCCCCGGGACGTGAGGATCATGGTGCACCCTCATGTGACAGCAGTCAGTGAGCAGCCCCGGGCAGCAGATGGTATAGTGAAGGTGCCACCAGCCAGCAAGCCCCCTCAGCAGCCTGGGAAAGAAGCTGCCAAGATGACAGATGCCAAAGCAGCCCCTGCCCCTCACAGCGAGGCCCGAATCCTTACAGTCACCCCCGGCAACCAGCTCCAAGGGCTGCCTCTGAGCCCACCTGTGGTGGTGACCCATGGGGTGCAGATCGTACACTCCAGTGGCGGGGAGCTGTTTCAGGAGTACAGATGCGGGGATATCCGCACCTACCATGGCCCGGCTCAGCTCACTCACACTCAGTTTCCTGCCACCACCTCCATCGGCCTGCCTTCCCGGACCAAGGTTCCCACTCAGGTGAGCACTACAAATCAGCCTTCTAGTGCAAACAGTGATTCAGGTGCTAGTGGTTCCTAAAGTGTGTCATTCTTTTTGTGGGTTTAAAGAGAAACTTGCTAAATTTCAGGGATCAGATCACAGCACAGAGAGCTTAAGGACACGGGAAGGAGCTCTTTGTGGGGAGGGAGGGAGGGAACACGTTACCTCCTCTTACCAGAACCCTCAATCTTGAGCCCCAGAATGCATCACCAACTGGTTAAAGTGTCGTGTCCCCCCCCTCCTCAGCCTAGCTGAGAGGAGATGCTCATAGTTGACTCTTGCTGGGGCCAAAGGCCAGTAGGTTGAGGGCTGGGTGTTGTTCATAACAGACTGTCACCTTGTCCCTATCTCTTCCTGCCCAACTCTAGGGTCCCCCTCCTGAAAGTGAGCCTTTGCAGCCCACTCAACCTGTGCCGTCTACACAGCCTGCCCAGCAGCCTGTGCTGTCCACACAGCCTGTCCAGCCCACGCAGCCCTCACAGCTTAGCCAGCCACCAAGCAGCAAGATGCCTCAGGTCTCCCAGGAGGCGAAAGGGACCCAGACAGGAGTAGAACAGCCTCGCCTCCCAACCGTACCTGTGAACAGACCAGCTGAGCCTCATGTCCAGGTTCAGAGGACCCAGACAGAAACAAGCCAGATCTCCTATCCCTCCCCTGTATCTGTCTCCATGAAGCCTGACCTTCCGGGCCCTCTCCCTGCCCAGGCTGCCCCAAAGCAGCCATTGTTTGTCTCCACAACCTCGGGCCCTAGCACCCCTCCAGGATTGGCTCTGCTGTACACTGAAGCCCAGCCCTCCCCCAAACAAGATTCCTCTCCACACTTGACTTCCCAGAGGCCTGTGGATATGGTCCAGCTTCTGAAGGTAAGTCTGGGAGGGGCCCCCCCACTGCTCCTCTCCAAGCTTGGTGCTGTGGTAAATGTCCTAAGATCCCCACTTGATTTAGCACAGTAAGCCTGCTGCCTAGAGCCATGTCCAGGCATGAGCTCACTTCCTGTTTGTTTTCCCTTGAACAGAAGTACCCCATTGTGTGGCAGGGCCTCCTGGCCCTCAAGAATGACACAGCTGCTGTGCAGCTCCACTTTGTCTCTGGCAACAATGTCCTGGCCCATCGGTCTCTACCCCTCTCTGAAGGAGGCCCTCCCCTGAGGATTGCCCAGAGGATGCGGCTGGAGGCCTCACAGCTGGAAGGGGTTACCCGAAGGATGACGGTAAGATGGGGCCCGGGTGAGCAGCTGCCCCACCCAGGGATATAAGGTGTGGGTGGCCCCCAGCCGCCTATCTCATTATGGGCTGCAGCAACGGCATTCTTAGTGCAGATGGTACTGGGCATGTTCTCTCTCCTCAGAGTGTAAAATGCCTCTAGCCCAGCTGTGGGCAAACTACGGCGGCCGTTTGAAATGAATAAAACTTGAAAAAAAAGACTGTACCCTTTTATGTAATGATGTTTACTTTGAATTTATATTAGTTCACACAAACACTCCATCCATGCTTTTGTTCCGGCCCTCTGGTCCAGTTTAAGAACCCATTGTGGCCCTCGAGTCAAAAAGTTTGCCCACTCCTGCTCTAGACATAAAACAAGGCTTTTTTTTCATTCAACATTTTAGGGGTGGACTTTCAGGTCATTTCAGAGGTGGGAGCTTTTGTGGACATAGGAGCCAAACCCCCTGGATTGGACAGGCCTCTGTGTGTTGTGAGGAGGCCTCTGTGTGTTGTGAGGAGGCCCCTGACAGTTGCCTCTGTCCCAGGTGGAGTCAGAGTACTGTCTGCTGCTGGCTTTGCCCTGTGGCCGTGACCAAGAGGATGTCGTAAGCCAGACCGAATCCCTCAAGGCTGCCTTCATCACCTATCTACAGGCCAAGCAGGCGGCGGGGATCATCAATGTTCCTAACCCTGGCTCCAATCAGGTCAGCTCCCTGCCCAGTGTCCTTCCTCGGTGCACACAGTGGGGGTGGTCATGCAATTTGACTGATCTGGTGGCATGGCCCACTAGTGCAGCCAGAGCAGTTCAGGAGTTTCTCAGAGGTGGGCAAAGGGCATTCTGGTTCGAGGTAATAAGCAGTGTCTGGGTGGGGCCATTGTTGCCCATCCTGGAGACAATCAAGGGACAGCTGATACAGCAGGTTTGTCTTTAGCCTAATGATATAGAAGGGGGTCGCAGGAAATTAGTTCATGTTAGTTTTCTGACAAAGCCACAGAGACTTAGCTGGTTAGGGAACTGACTCAACCTGGCTTTCTGCGTTGGGCCTGTCCAGAGGAATGGCAGTGGGGTTGGTGATGTGAAGAGGGGGGTCCCACTTACACTCTTGTCCTCTTCTCCAGCCTGCCTACGTGCTGCAGATCTTCCCACCCTGCGAGTTCTCGGAGAGTCACCTGTCCCGTCTGGCCCCTGACCTTCTGGCCAGCATTTCCAACATTTCTCCCCACCTCATGATTGTCATTGCCTCTGTGTGAGCCACTGGTCGGTCAACGACTCAGTGTATTTTCCCGAGGCTCTGCAGCAAACACACACACAGGACAACCCAGCCAAGTGGAGGAAGAAGCTGCCGAAGGGGACAGACTCCACTGCCAGACGGCCAGCCTTGCCCTCCTGGCCTGCCGGCCCAGCTCAGGCGGACAGACCCCTCTGGGCAGTGGTGCTGCTACTATGTATGTTTACAAGACATTTAGCCCAAGGACAGACCACCAACCGATGGACTTGCAGACACCTTGGGGCTGGGTTTCTCCTCTTTTTGGAGAAAAGGAACAGGGCAGTGGAATTAAATTTTTTTGTTTTTGTTTTTAAGAAACAAGAAAACAGAACTGCCTTTGCACTAAATTAGTGACTGGACTTTTGCATAGTGAAGACAGGCTGTGGCACTCTGGACATCTTGGTGTATGTGAACACACGTCACAGACTCAACGCAGGACTTCAAACTGCTGCTGAAACCTTGGGGTCAAGGAACATTTCATTGGGTTTGTCCCCATCTCCCCCCTTCTCCTTGCTCATCTGGCTGTCATCTTTCTTAATTCTCTTGCCACCACCATCTGATTCACCCAGGATGTACAGCTTACAATCGAAACGAAGAGCAAACCGAAGGATTTTCTGTCGGTGGGATATGCAGAACTTGGGATGTGTGTATATATAAATATATAATATATATAAATATATATAATACTGACTTAAAAAATCAAATCCCCCTGACATACATTTTTTTTAATCTGTGCCAAAAATGTGTTTTAAGAGAAAAATCTTATTTTCATACTCAGACTTTGTATTGTCACTCATTTGTATAAGTGCGCTTCGTTACAGCCGGGCCCTGCCCCTGCGATCTGAAAGTGTGTGTGTGTTTCTCTCTCTCTCTCTCTCTCTTACACACACACACACACACTGCAAAAAGACTGGCTTCCCTCTTCTTATGTGACCTTGACCTCTCCCCACAACTTCCTAACACCTATTAATTTATGAAACTGTTTTTCTCAGCGCAGTTTTGTTTTGTGTGTCCATTGGATTACAAACTTTATTAAAAAATACAAAACATGTCAAGTGTGGATGTAATTGTCACTAGGGTGGGAGGACCAACAAATGTCCTTGGCTTATGGGAGTAGCTAGCCCTCATCCCACTTTTGCCTTCTTTCAGTCTGTATAGGGGACCTATTTCCAATCTACCACTTTAACCCTCCAAGGATCATTTTATCTTGTATAAAACAGATCTTTGTCACAGACCGAACTTTTCTCAGTGCTGTGGTGCTGTAAAGACCTGTGATATTTCAAGGCTCTGATTGGTTCTGGATAATGTGGAAGGCACTACAGGTAAAACCACCGCCATGCACACTCAAACAACTTGAGCAAGCGTTGGTGTCTTGACTCTTCACCCTTCCTCCTCTGGGTGTGGTACAGGCGAGCCCTGCAGCAGCAGTGACACAGCCTGGCGGAACAGTATTCCTGACAGGAAGATGGGGTGGTGGGCCAGGCTTCCCCTACAAGCTGAGGAATTGGGCAGGGACGGGAACACGGAACGCAGTGTTGGTGTCTCACTTGCAATATCCATGGGGCTCCTCCAAAGACCTATACTTTTGGTGCAAGAAGTTACTATCTCTGAGTAAGGGATGACGGCTGCTGGGGGGAAATTGTATGGAAAGGGCAGAGATGGCATCTCACGTTTCCCTGTCGTGTCCCCCCAGCCTCTGCTTCTGCTTAGTTTAAGCAGTGCTGTGTCTCTCATCTCCCCATCAAAGCTCCTAGCTGTTCATTGTTCCTCCAGGCCCTCACCTGGTGGGAGAGACTATTGATTCAAGGCAAGTACATATTCCCAAAAGATGGTACTGGCTTGGCCACGATCCACAGTAAGGTTACTGTGAAGTCAGTGTAGAGCCCTTCTGCTTCCCCAAACCCAACGAAACAGGGATATGGCCTATTGGGCCTGGTTCTCTCTGCCTACCTTGTTGCTCTGGCTGAATGGCCCGAGCTGGGCTCTCTGGGTTGCCTGGATCCTGGTAAGTAGTGTGGCCAGCCTCTGCTGGCCCAGCTCCCAACCCCCAGGCAGAGGGGGAGCAGCTCCATGGCAGAGAAGAAAGTTGGGATCCTCATGGTGAACAGGTGAGAAGCTTCCAAAGAGAAGATTGGTTGAGGGGGTGGGGTGCATGGAGCCTTGCACCCTGACTTGGGCAAAGCAGCCAGCTTGCTTCTAAACAGGTCCCAGGGCTCCAGTCCCATTCCGCAGAAGGGACAGCCTGGCTTTCCCAAGAAGCAGGTCTGTGCCGACTGGTTCTTGGGTAGAGCAGCCTTTTGGGGCATCCGCCACAGCTGCCAGCTCCCCTCCCCACCCCCACAGGGAGCTGTAGGCAGCATTAGAAAATAATCAGATTTATTCTCTCTAGGGAATGGGGCCGCCCATCCTTAAATAAACAGTCAGGAGGAGGGATGCCTGCTCACTCGGCAGGCGGTGGACATTCTGGGGCTGTGTGGGGTGTCTCTGCCAGAGCAGGCTGGCTGTCAGCCCCATCCCGAGGGCGGAAGACCAGTTCCCCAGTCTGCAACACCTGCCCGGCTGGCCACGTGCTGCCTGACCCGTACTGCTGATAGAAGTCCGCATCCGTCTGGAACATAACCAGTGCCTGTGCAGTGTGGATCCGCACATGCTGGGCCAGGCTGTTGGCATCCAGGAACTTGTCCCCACAGGAGTCACAGGCATAGAGGATATGAGTGTTGGGGTCTGTGGGAGGTGGGGGCCACAGTCAGGATGCGAAGGACCCTCCACCAGCTTTCACCCCTGGTCAGCCCTTCTCACTCACCTTCTTCCTGTACTTGCTTCACAGCTTTGCTGATCTCGGCTTTAAGCACTTCCGTCTCGTCAGCAGTCACTGCAGCCCCCACTGGTACCACTGTGGGCAGAATCAGCAGGGCCTAAGGCCAGAGGCACCTGCCCCTTCATTGCCAACCCAGAGGCAAACTGCTTGTGACCACCCTCTGCTGCCCACAGCCCGCACCTGTGAGCTGAGTGACGGCTGTTGCCGCCAGTGCCTCGGTGGCCAGCGTAACCATGTCATCCACAGTGACTACGCTGACCTCACCACCCTCCTCTGGCTCCAGGATTTTGATGCCTGCCTTGCCCTGGTGCACGGTCTTCACATGGGAACGAAGGTTGTCCACGCGGTTGAAGCCGCGACCGCACTTGTCACAGAGGTAAGGCTTCTCTCCTGGGGGGGGAGGCAAGGTTCTCTCCTGCCATTGGGGGAGGGGGGAGGACCTGTGGCCTCCA
>NW_006293088.1:2789505-2791161 GCF_000327345.1 Myotis davidii | reverse complement strand
CGGGGGCAGCCACCAGAGCTGCACAGGAGCCTCCAGTGGCCCCTGCACCTTCTGGAAGCTCTAAGTAAATGGGGTCCTCCCTTGAATTGAACTGCCTTCAAAGCCACCTGTTCCAAGTGCCAGTACCCACGCTGCAATCTGGGGGTGCCTCCCTCTCTCCGCCTAGCAAGATCAGGGCATGGGACCGGCCGGACCGGCAGGCGGGCACACACTCACCAGTGTGGATGATGATGTGCTTGGATAGGTCCCCCACGTTCACAAAGGCCTTGCTGCAAACGCTGCACTTGTGGGGGCGGATGTTGTCATGGTGGCGAATGTGATTGGCCAACTGGCTGGACTGGACAAATCTGCAGGGCCACAGAGGGGAGGGACTGGCCTGAACTGCCCAAGCCTGGGCCAGGGGAGCTGGGCTGGCCTTGTGCCTCTCTTTCTAGACTGGACGGGCCAACTGGACTGGGCTCAGGCAGCAGTCGGCCCGGTTCGCAACTGAGCCCTAGTGTGTTTTCTGAACCCCTTCACCCTGCAAAGTGTGGGGACCCCAGAGCACCCTGGGCATGGGTGGGGCAGGACCTCTTGCCGCAGCGCTCGCAGACGTAGGGCTTCTCCCCAGTGTGCTGGCGCACGTGGGCGATGAGGGAGCTGGCCTGGGTGAAGGCTTTGCCGCACATCACGCACTGGCATGGCTTCTCGCCTGGGGACGGGCAGCAAAAGATGTTAGCGCCAACTTCTCCTCCTTCCGTGTGCCCTCCCCAGCTCCTAGGCTCCCACCGCTGGGCTTGCTCACCCACCCGTGTGGATGCGGACATGCCGCTGCAGAGCGCCGGGGTCAGCGAACTGCCGCTGGCAGTGGTTGCACACGTAGGGTTTCTCCCCGCTGTGGATCCGAAGGTGCCGCTTTAGGTTCCCTGTGGAGACAGACCGGGGGCCTGGTGTGGGGCATCAGGAGGTGGCCGCGGAGTGGAGGGTGTGGGGCAGCCAGGCAGCCTGGCCCTACCTGAGGTGGTAAACTGCTTCCCACACTCTCGGCACTTGAGGGGCCCGTCCGCGATGTGGATCTTCAGGTGGGCCTTCAGGTTCCCCACCTGTGCCAGGCAGGGGTCAGAAAGGCCACCCCATACAGTGTGGCCTTGGGCCCCATCCGCAGCCCCTCCGCCAGGGAACAACTGATTCTGGGTCCTCCCAGGAGCCAGTGGATGGCTCCATCTTTGCTTAAGGCCAATGGAATGTTCCAGATCCTAGCAGTGAGAGGGAAGCCATGCCCACCCCACTTCTTTCTGGTCTGAACCCCATCCTGACTTCACCCACCTTCTCACCCTCTCGGGCAGAGCTCTGTCCTGGGGAGGGTCACGCTCTACTCAGCACCTACTTTTCCCACTAAGCCTGTGTCTTCGAGGGCCCCCTCCGCCCGTCAGTGTGCAGGGTGGAGGCGCCCCGGGCGGTGCCCACACACCTGGTTGAACTTCTTGTCACAATGAGGGCACTTGTGCTCCTTGTCAGTGTCATGAGTCTCCAGGTGGCGCATCTTGGAGGTGGGGTCAGAGAAGGAGCGGCCGCAGTAGTCGCACTGGTAGGGCTTCTCGCCGCTGTGCACCAGCTGGTGCCGCTTGAGGTTGCCGGACGTGGTGAAGAGCTTGCCGCAGTCCTCGCAGCGGTAGC
>NW_006293088.1:2763946-2789485 GCF_000327345.1 Myotis davidii | reverse complement strand
CCGGTAGCTCTTGCCGCACTCCTCGCAGCCGTAGGGCTTCAGCGGGCTGGTGGTCAGAAGGGAGAGGAAGGGTCGCTGGGGTCCTACCAGGGCTGAGCCAGCGGGACAAGCAGCAGGCCGGGCACTGCACCTGTGCGTCTTCTCGTGGGCCTTGCAGGCGGCTGGATCAGAGAAGGCCTTGCTGCACTCCCGGCACGAGAAGGGCTTCTCGCCTGTGTGGATGCGGATGTGCCGCTTGAAGTTCCCCGTGTGTGTGAACTCCTTCCCACAGTCCTGCAGGGCGCGGGAATCGGGTGTGAGGGGGCTGCTGGGCGGAGGATGGGGCTGGGCAGGGCGGGTGGTGCCACCTGTGGCCGCACCTCGCACTTGTGGATGATGGAGCCATAGGCCTTGGACTCGGTACGGTCGCCATAGGTGCTTGGGCGCAGGCCCCGGGCCTCTGCGCCCAGCTCCTGGCCCGAGTCCGTGCTGGCCGACTCCTCACTCTCCTCGGGGGCATCCCCCTTGTCCAGCTGCGGCCCTTCTTCCTTGACCCCAGAAGGCATGGCGTCCTCCTCGCCCTCTTCTCCTTTCCTGGCTGGCTCCACCTGCATTTCTGAGATGAGGAGGGCAGGCACTGAGGGGCCAGGGAGGGCACAGGGGCTCCCAAAGGGACGTGACCTCAGAGTTAGACAAATGCCAGGAGGCCAACCTGGCTCCGGGACACAGGCCCTTCTCTCTGCATGGGCACCTGGCAGAGCCTGGTAATGCCTGGGCACCACCAATAAATGGTCCCAGCCCTGGCCAAGGCAGCGCCAGAGGAGCTGCTGATCAGGACACTGGCTGCTTGGAGGATGGAGGCAGCCTCAGGGCATGGGCACCCTGGCGGGCTGCGGGGCAGCAAGGGCACCGTCAGCCAACAAGCACGGGGTTGTGTGGTGTGGGTACAAGGCTCCCCTCGGTGCTCGGCCCTGGGTGTCAGCAATGTTCTGTGCCAGCGGGAAGCACAGCCAGGTAACACAACCAAGAGACTGATGTCCACATTCACGAATGAGAAAAGACGTTGGCCCCCAAGCTGAAGCGAGTGGGTGGCTCGGGGTGGGATCAGCCGTAGTGGGAGGAGAGGGACCTGGGGGAACGGTGTGAGGGGGAGGTGTGCGAGGGAGGGCGGGCCTGGCTGGGTGGCGGTACCTTGCTCTGAGCTCTCCGACAAGGCGGCCTCGGCTTCAGCAGCAGCCATGCCACCGGTGGGGTCGGGCTTGGGCTCTACTGGCGGTGGCTCCCGGGGGGCATCGGCCTTCTCCGTCTGCTCTGCACCTGGGGTGGCGAGGCGGGACTGAGACCCTATCGACTCCATCCAGGGACGGAGTGGCTCCCTGGACCAGGCCCCTGTAGTGGCTGTGGCTCAAGGGTGGGTGGGGTCTGGGTGGGGCCAGCACATCCAAGCTCAGGCTGTTTGGCCTCTGCTCTGGCTGGACCAGACACCCCAGATCAACAGTGGTTCCTTCGGGGTAACCTGAGCTCAAGGGTGCCACTCTATTCCCAGCCCCAGGAGCCTCCTGAGGAAGCCCCTCACTGTACAGGGGCCCAGGGAGATGGTGGAACAGTTGGCTTCAGCGTCACAACTCACCGCTGGCCGCACTCTCTGCCTGACCGCCTCGCTCCTCCTTGGGCTCCCTGCCTGGGCCCCTGGGTGGACTGCCTCCAGCAGGGTTCAGCTCACTCAGCGTGGTGGCCGCAGCCTTCTCTTTGGCTCTCCTGTCCCCTCCTGGAGATGGAACCAGACAGACCTTCTGTTTCCCATCAAGTGCCACCACTTGGACAGGTGAGGGTTCCCAGAACTCGCCAGCTCTTCTGGATCCTCCCTGGAGGTACATCTAAGTAGTGGTTTCTTGGTTTGTTCATTCAACAGATTATGCACAAGGCACCTACTGTGCACCTGGCCGCCAAGAGGCCTGGACATACCAACCATAGCTGCTGCTTCTGGGGGGCGCACAGACCGGCCGGGACACAGACCTCACAGGTGAAATATCAATGCTGCCAGTCAGTGCTTAGAAGGAGAGGAGCGGGTTCTCTGAAAGTGTTTCACAAGGAACCTGGCCCAAACCAGGTGTCAGGAGCTTTTCTGAGGCAGTGAGGGGAACAGAGGAAGGGCACAGAGAGGAGCGTGCAGGAGGAGCGCGCCATGTGCGTGGCCTTGAACCAGGCCCACTGCCAGTTCTCAGCAGTGAAGCACAGGGGAGCTGGAGAAAGGGGGGGCAGGGTAGGCAAGGGGCGCCTCCAAGAGGCCTTTCTCAGACTCTACTGCAGCTAAACCTCACCAGCACCCCACAACGCAGGCAAGGCCAGAGGAGGAAACTGAGACCCAGAGAGGTGACAGAGTCAGAGCCCCCATCAAGAGCCACCTGCTCAGGAAAGCCTGCCAACAATCTTACCTTCCATGGCCAAGGCCTCCATATTCTCCCCAGGGCTGGTGGCCGGCTCGGCGAGTGACTTGAGGGCATGGCAGGCCGTGATGATGTCCTGCATCTGCAGGAAGCTGGCCACGGCCAGCACATCGTCCACATTCTCAGAGCTCAGGCTGAGCTTGGCCGTGTAAATAAACTCCAGTACCTGCCCCAGGCCTGCCAAGGACACAGACAGCCATCACAGGCCTGCCTCCAGGCCTGGCACCAGCAGGTGACACTCGGCGGCAGGATCCAGGGAATTGTAAAGAGCAAGGTGACAGGCCGTCCTCTCCCCATCTCCTGTGCTGGCAGAGAGGCAAGCAACTGGGGGCGGGGGGGGTCTCAGCCCAGATAACAGCCTCCAAATGGGGTACAACCAGAGGGCAGAGGGTGTGAACGCCCACCCTACACAGAAAAGAGAGGTGTGACTACTCGCCCTACACGGAGGACAGAAGGTGGGAAAGCCCAGCCTGCACAGAGGATTCAACGGAGGACAGAGGGTGTGAACACCTGCCTTGCACAGAAGACAGAAGGTGTGAACGCCTGCTCTGCACAGAAGATAGAAGGTGTGAACACCTGCCCTGCATGAAGGACAGACCGTGTAAATGCCCACCCTGGACACACTCTACCCCGCCGCTACTCCTCACCGCCGGAAGGCAATCCAACCAAAGTGATAGTAAGGACTTTCATCGGCGCTCTGCCACAAACTCTCTCGCTGACCTCCAGGCCAGTCACCTGAACTCTTTGGGTCTCAGTTTCTGCATCTATAAAATGGGGGAACATGACCTTGCCCTGACCTCATAGCACATCATGCCATGCTGAGTTGGGAGACCAAATCTGACCAGTTCCTTCTTCAGTCCCAAGGCCTTCCTGATCCCCTGCCCCAGCCCCAACCCTTGCCATCCTCCTCATGGTTAGCACTGGAATTGGGGGTTCAGGACTCACAGCCCACCTGTTGTCTGTGTTCACTCTGGCCTGGAGCTCATGGTGAGCCCTTCCTGCCAGTTCTCCCCTCACCACCTGCTCCCAGTCTAAACAGGCCCCCAAAATGTGGTAGAAACTTGGTACCCACACACTCATGGGTCCTGTATGGGAGGCCTGGTGCACCCCACAGCCTGAAGGTATTGCTCCCAGGAGGGCAGGGACTGTGTTAGGAGGGCACAGGGTCAGCCAGAGCTTCTGGCCCTCAACAAACTTGCCCCTGGACCCAACAGGGTACCTGCTGCGTTACTGATGTCCAGTTGCACCACATCCTTCTGGTCCACGAAGAGCATCTTGAAGTACTCGCTGCAGGCGGCCAGCACTGCTTTATGGGCCTTAAAATCAACACCGTCCACCACAAAAGTGCAGTCACACAAAAGCCCCTGCTGCCGCTGCTGGTTCAGCTGCTCCAAGACGTGCTGGCTGTGCTGAGGGAAATCCATGGCTGGGGAGAGGAAAAGGGCCTGCGTGTCAGTGTGGACAGAGGATGCCACGCAGCCTCAGCACGAGCCCGAAACTCCCAGGTGAGAAATGTGGGAGACGGAGAATGTCAACAAGTTCACGGAGGGCAAACAACTCCAGACACCCTCTGCGAGCCCAGCGACCCGGGGCTCTGCGATTCCTGGGTTTACTGGCAGGAAAGTTTCAAAACCCAGAAAGTATCAAGGGACCAGCCAGAAATAGCCACCTTGTGTCTTGCCAGGTAACGACTTTTTAAAAAGTAAAAAGACACACACACAACACTGTCAGCATTGCAAAAAAAAAGACAGGGTCAGTTTAACATTTTTTACAAATCTTAGAAGAAAGGGCAGATGTTTCAAGGGGATACACCTGCTCTATGAAAACCCTTCGACTTCGCTCTAAGTTCTCTGTCTGTCATGCCAGGTGAACGTGTGGGAAGGCAGACGTTTCATCACCAGGCTCTCGGGAATCGGCCCCTTCCCTGCGGCACCCAAAGGGCTCTGCCAGTTCCCTCTGGGCCGCTCCCTGTCTCTCTCATTCACGGGCTCAGGGAACTACAGAAAGCTGGGCAGTCCTCTGCCTCCAGAAACCTCCCCAGGCTGTCCCTGGAGAGAGAATAAACTCTGACCCTGACCCCAAGAGCTGCTGGTCTGGCCGCAGTTTCTCTGTCAAAGGCCTCACTTAATGCCTGGAAAGCCCACAAGTGTCTCCAGTAAAAATGCTCAGAGCAGTTCCATGGCCTGGCGCCAAGTGAGCCTGCACTGCACCAGCCGTGACTGAGTATCTAACCTCGCTCTCCTCTCCCTAACTACCACACCAGCCGGTCTCAAGAGCAGCATTTTCTAGGGAAAATAAGCAGGTCCTCCTTTCAAGAAAGAACCAAGTTGACACTAAAGTCAATGCCCACTCCTAGGAACACATTCCAGAGAAGCGACAGGGCCAGGCTGTCCTGTCCTGGCCCAGAATCTGACAAGTGGCAGCGGCTTGCCTTCCGGCTCTTCGGAACCTCTTCTCGGAGGCTAAGTCTACGCAGAGCTGCCCCAGACTGTTTCTGGGCAGGTGACAGTGACACTTGGGGCTCTCAGCCCCCAGGTTTCAGCAGCCCTCCACTAGCTCTGGCTGTTCCCGTCCCATCAGCCTGTTGGGGGTGAGTCACCGGGCCACAGCCCTGGAGCTGCAGTGACCATGTATGGCTGTCTGGCTGTGATGAGCCATAACAAAGCCACACCCCCAGCCCTTCCTTCACCCGTGGCTTAACCAGCAAATCCACCCACCCCGTGATGTCTGCAAACTTTCCCCAAGTGGGGCTATGTACTTGCTGAGCTGGGGGGAGTCACCTGGCAGGCGGGCGGGGCTCCATTTGGTGAGGGGGAACGTGGCATTGGCAACAGGCACGTGTCACAGGGCGCCAGCCTCTGAGCTGTAGTTCAGAGTTGCTGTTGCCGGGGACCCGGAAACGCTCTCCCTCCCTCCAACATCCCCAGGACTGTCCTTCGGTCCCAGCCTCCACCTACAAGCTCACGGACAGAGGCACAGCTTCTCGGGTCTGTCAGTAATATCATAACTGCCTGTGACGAGAGCGCCTAAAGGTAAGCAGGGAAGAGCCAGAAGCCAGCCCAGCGTCAAGAAGTGAGGTACGAGCTGTAGAGCCGGCTGCTGAGCCAAACCAGCCGCAGCAGCACGGCCGCACTGACACAGGACCGCCTGCTCCCACTTGTGACCTGAGGACTGTAAGCAAGAACTCTGGCTGCTCTGTTCCTGAGCTGGGAAAAGCTAAAACAGAAGGTGACTGGAAAGGAACGGACGTTCACCCCAGGGGTGAAACACCCAGGCAGGCTCGGGATCGGAAGGGAGTGCACACCGGGCAGTGTCGACGGATCAAAGGCAGGTGGCGAGGAGAGGCCTGGGCCAGACCATCCCAGAGCCGTCTTCTCTCTGCTGTGGAAAAAGCCACACGAGCAAACAGGCGTGTGCATGTGTGCGTGGGCAGCCCGAATCCCAGTCACCAGTCACACACACACACACACACACCCTCCCGCCCCGTGTCCGCGGAAGCCCCAGGTGAAATACCTCCCAAATGCAGCAAGGGAGGAACCAGTAGGCCCACAGGGCCAAATCCTCCCCCAGCTTCAGAATGAGCCCCCGCGAGACAGGTCCAAACCCTTCCCTCCTGGCGGTGGGTCTGACTCCCTCACCTTCACCAAGAGCCAACCCAAAACCGGAGCTGGGAGGAAGTGTCTCCCAGGCTCAGAAACGGCCAGGGAGCATCCGCTGGACCCCTCGAAGCACAGAGTTGTCCCCGGCCCTTGCTGGAGCCTGCAGAAACAGGACCCTCCAGCCGGAAAGGGACCTGATTGCTGGGAAGGACATGAGAAAAACTCACGACCAACAGGGTGAAGGGGGCCTGGCGGCCCACAGGTCAGGTGACTGACTGGCCTCCCCTGGGACCCAAGACTGCGACATGCCTTGATGCTGCCACCTACCCCAGAGCTTCCAGGGAAGGGCAGCAAGGCCCAGCTCCTCTGGGGCTGGACATATTGAGCGGCGGGGGTGGGGTGTGAGGGCAGGGGGAGGGGGGACACTCTCCTTTTTAGAGGCCTTGCAGGAAAGTGAAGGCCCCTGGGACGGAATGGATGGTGGCCCAGCACCTCCCGCCCCCACACAGAGGAGGCGAGCAGCTGTGTGCCATGAGTAATGTTTGCCACCCAATGCCAGCCATACTCTTCCGAAGCGAGATGTCTGCCCACAACTGGCCGCTCCCCAAGTGTGGGTGTCGTGGAGAAAACCGGAGCCCCTGAATTCCTCTGAGGCAGCCTGCAAAGCTGTTCCAACAGAGAAATCCTCCCAAGAGCATCTGTTCTGACAAACCTAAGAAAGAAAAGGGAGAAAGAGAAAACGGGGAGGATAAAGGGAAGGAGGGAGAAGCAAAGGGGAAGGAGAGGGGAAAGAAAAAGGCGGCGCCATAAATAGTGAAGCTGCATTTAAACACATGCCCAGGAGCCCAATCCTGTGATCAGCCCCCCGGGGAGTGAGTGCGGCCCGCAGGTTTGCCAAGCTCTAAATGCTGTCACCCACAGAAATGCTGTCAGTGCCCTTGTGGATGCTATGACTGCGCCCAGGCCAGGGCAGGTGGAGCTCAGGGGCCCGAGGCTGCCTTCTGGCTCTCACTGCACCAGCTGGCCGCCAGCTACAAAGCTCAGACAACACCTCTCTCCCCAGGACGCTGTGCTGGCAGGTGAGGGGCCAGCTGGCTTGGTCCTTTCTCAGAGAGCTGAGCTGGAATGAGGCAGTGCCCCCTCCCAGCCTATGTGAAATGCTGGGAACGATCACTGCAAAGGAGACTCCCACTGTCTCCTGTTTCCTCCTTCACGGCCACAGGAACCCACCCGGTTCTGGCCAAGCTTAGAGGACGGGTCCAGGAAAATGGGCTGCCCAGGGGGACATGTGGTACCACAGGCAGGGAGGTGCCAACTGCCTGGCCTGCCTGCACACATTCTGGGAGACTTGAAACTCTGTCATGAGATCAGCTTCTCATGACCAAAGTGCTGTTCCCACCAGCCCATCTCCCACGCATAGTGTGGGGTCCCTCCCTCCTTACTTCCTCTTGCCTAAAGGATGATAAATGTGGGCCTTAAAGTTACTTCTACGTGAGACCCTAAAAACTCAGAACTACAGAAAGAAACGGAACAAGACCGCACAGCCCACTGAACCCGAAGTCCTCGGGTCACATGCCGAAAACTAAAGCGCCAACTGGCACATGAGACAGGCCTGACCTTCCAACAGACTCCTGGCTGCAACCGGGCACCTTCCCCGTGACAGCGCCAGGTGCTCGGTTGTTGCCCTAGATTAATGGGCCAGACCGCAGTGTCAGCGCTGGACTGCTCTCCTGATGACCCTCAGCCTGGCTGGACACATGGCCTGGGCCCGCCTCACAAGGGATTCATTTGGGAATGAAGTGAGGGACCTGGGTCCCCTGCAGTGTGGTTCAATCTGGACATGGATGGTGTGGGTACCAGCCTCCAAGGCAGGCAACCAACAGTGCCCCCCTCCCGGTCAGTGCCGACGGCTGCTATGGGCTTCCCATGGAATCTGAGTGTCCCTGTGACGACTGATCGACAGGGCGCAGTGACTGGCCCGCATGATCTGGGAGATTATGCTTTGTTCTCTTGGAACCCAGCTGCCCTGCGTCAGAGGTATGTAGGCTCTCTTGGTGGAGAGAGGGGACATGCGGGGGCCCCCGGAGGAGACCCTGACTGCACAGGCCACGTGACACAGCACTGCAGTGCCCTGTGGGCAGCGCCTGGGCTCCGGGGAGAGATGCTTTCTTAGACCTTCCAGCCAAGCAACCAGGTGAACGCTGTCACATGAATGACCTCAACATCACACAGAGGAAACTGCCCAGTCAGTCCACAAAACTGGGAGAAATAATAACCTGCTGATGGTTTAAGCCCCGAAGCTTGGAGATGGCCTGCTTACAGCAAGAGAGAACGGACACAAACGGTAAACTGGACAGAAAAAGGTAGAAGGAACAAAAAATTTGGGATAACGGTTCTCTCTGGATGGGAGGAAGGGCAATCAGAATACTGGGAATGCTCTATTTCTTCACTTGGATATACCTTGATTGGTTATTTAAACTAAATGTGTACGTTTCGCCCTGACGCATTGCACTCAGTGGATAGAGCATCAGCCTGCAGACTGAAGGGTCCCAGGTTCGATTCCGGTCAAGGGCATGTACCTTGGTTGCAGGCACATCCCCAGTAGGGAGTGTGCAGGAGGCAGCTGATCGATGTTTCTCTCTCATTGATGTTTCTAACTCTCTACCCCTCTCCCTTCCTCTCTGTAAAAAATCAATAAAATATATTTAAAAATGTGTACGTTTCATATACTTTTATAGGGGGACATTTCCAAAATGTGTATTTATATCCTTTGCTCATTTTTTTAATACATTTCTATTGACTTTCTACAGAGAGGAAGGGAGAGGGAGAGAGAGATAGAAACATTAATGATGATGGAGAATGATTGATCGGCTGCCTCCTGCACACCCTATATTGGGGATCGAGCCCGCAACCCCGGCCTGTGCCCTGACTGTGACCTCCTGGTTCATAGGTCGACATTCAACCACTGAGCCATCTTCCAAAATTTGACTAAATTTTTAATAAGGAAAAGTGAGTACAGGTGCCACATCAATCCAGGCAGACAGGTTGCTTCCAACACTCTCGCCGCCACTCTCGCCGGCTGGTGAGGCCCGGGCTTCAGGCTTCAGTGGAGCTGAACAAGCCACACAGGCTCAGAGGAGTGGCGTTTGGGTGAGGGTTGACCACTCATTTGTCCTTCAGTTCCCAAACATCCATACACACTGCTGACAAAAGAAAGGCTTCTCCTTGAGGCATAAGAGCCATGCTGCTCAATTCAACAAAACCCAGCCCCAAGTCCCTCCAGTAACAATGAGCAATGAAATGGCTTTTACGGAGTCTCTTCAATAGGCCAAGCAACGTGGTGCCAGGCATGCATGGCACAGCCCGATCACCTAAAAACTAAGACCATGGCTACTCTGGGCGCCAAGTTGGCACTGCTGCTTCCAAGATAGGGATTCGAGAGGCCGATCAGTACTGTGGGGGCAGCAGAACCTCAGAGGTCAGCCGAGGGGGGACCTGAATCCAGGTTCCGCCGCCTACCATGCCAGCAGGTGAGCTCCAGCAAATCTCCTCCTCTCGGGGAGCATTTGAGATCTTGATCCTGGGCATATGTCATTAGTTTGGCTCAAATAAACTCTTATATACATTAAAAAAAAACACCCTAAAAAAAGTTTGTCCTCTGGCAAAATGGGGCCAATGGGACTAACCTCATCTGGAACAGGATTAAATAAGATACCGTAAGCAAAGGGCCCACACAGTGCCTGGCACGTGGTAAGCGCTCAACAAACTCCTGTTACCAGGAAACAGAGATGCAGATTAGCGTGGGTTTTTTTAGGCCAAAGATCGTATCAGACAGTTTCTAAACATCCTTTTATGCTGGGCACCTCGGATGCACTCAATAACTATTTGGTGACTTGACCTTGTTACAAAGTTGTAATCATAACCCATTATTCCTTCCAAATGCGGTCTGGAAAAATCCCAGAGCCCAACCAACATTCTGAGAGGCAGAGAGTGAAGGGAGGGGCCCCGAGCGAGAATCAATCAGAGCGATTTTCTCTGCCAGAGAAGCACTTTATATTGAATAACTGTCCTGTTAAACCCCAAGGGTGCCCCCTGGTGAGGGCTGAAGCGCCTGCCCAGAGCTCTAAGTGGGCCCACAGAGACCTGCTCCATCTCAGAGTCCAATGGGCACTTGTCAGACATGAAAGAGTTATTATTATCAGGTTATTAGCAAGCACGCAACTGCAGACATTGTCCAAGCCAGGAATGACTGCGTCTACCACAAGGACACTGAGCATGACAGACACAGTCCCCGGTCCCAGAACATGCTGCGGCCGCTGTGGGCCTGGGCATGACACAGCCACTGCATGCCCAGGGGTCTTGTGTAACCCAAAGCAGGTGAGATGGAACACCATTTGGCTTCCATTGCTCAGAGTTCCTGATTTTCTAGAAATACAGGTAACTCTCGCATAGCTTAGCACATCCGAACTCAGGCCAAGGAAGTGGAAGTTCACAGCAGGCCAGCCTTGCAAAGAGAAACCTACCCACCCCACCCCTTCTCAGCGCTACGTGGCAGAGACAAATATCAACAAGACCAGCCCTCCTAGCACTCGCTTCCTCACCCAGAAAACACAGCTCTTCTGTGAAGTTTGTGTTTCTCAAACTTTTAAAATCAATTTCCCCTTTAGATAAACATACAAACCTGATTCAGCCTTTCCCAACAGCCCCAAATTCTGGCTTCAGCTGTTATTTTATTTTATTTTTTTATTTTATTTATTGTTTGAGAGAAACATCGAGTTGTTGTTCCACTTATTTATGCATTCATTGATTGATTTTTGTATGTGCCCTGACTGGGGACCGAACCCATAACCTTGGTGTATCAGGACGATGCTCTAACCAACTGAGCTACCCAGCCATCTTCTACTGGACAGTAGCCCCCACACTGAAAGGCAATGCTACCGTCTATATAATCTTACCAGCCAAGATCTGGCAGTATTTTCTTTACTGAAGTTTGTGTGATAAAAAGAAAAAGATTTTTTTTGACATTTTTTAAATCTAAAAAGAATATCTAGCCCAACTGCTGTGGCTTGAGCATCAACCTATGACCCAGGAGATCAAAGTTCAATTCCTGGTCAGGGCACATGCCCGGGTTGTGGGCTCTATCCCCAGTGGGAGAGGGGAGTGCAGGAGACAGCCGATTGATGATTCTCTCTCATCATTGATGTTTCTATCTCACCCTTTTCCTTCTTCTAAAGGCTTTTAAAAAGAAAAAGAATATCTAAAGTTCAATTGTGATACTGAATTTGCTTTTCAAATTATACAAGTTTCACTATCGCTAAGATTTAACTGCACTTCTGAGGAGGGAGAGGAGAGGGCGTCCCTGCCCGACCCCATGGACGCCACTGCTCTAGGAACATGGCCGAGTGGGAAGGCTGGTGGCCCTGAAGAAGGTGCTGTCTTCATCCCAGCACATCCAGGCCAGTTTAGAATCCATTATGCCAATCCTTGCTCTGTGAGCTCTTGAAGCGTGACGCAGGGCAGGTAAATTAGGGGCCTGGCTACCAAAAAGACACCAGAACGTGTGGGACTTGTGTGGTGTCTGATCATTCTCCCGACAGCCTCCCAACCCCATCTCAATACTTCTGGGCAGTGGCGGCAAACTGACACAGCCTGACATCACACGGTGGGAGTCTATGAAGCCCTATCAAGCTTCAGAGACTCACTGCTGGTGGGTCTACTCATTCCTTCTTCCTTACAGCTGCTCATAGCACCTACTCCAGGGCCTTGCTCTCAAACGGTCACAAATCAAGTTGGGGGCCCTGACCGGTTTGGCTCAGTGGATAGAGCTACAGCCTGCAGACTGAAGGGTCCCGGGTTCGGTTCCGGTCAAGGGCATGTACCTTGGTTGCGGGCACATCCCCAGTCGGGGGCGTGCAGGAGGCAGCTGATCGATGTTTCTCTCTCATTGATGTTTCTAGCTCTCTATCTCTCTCCCTTCCTCTCTGTAAAAAATCAATAAAATATATATATTTAAAAAAAACAAAAACAAATCAAGTTGGGGAACAAGCCTGGTACAGCGTGATGATTCCTGGCCTTATTGAATATGATTAACTCAAGGTCAAAATATTCTGTGGACCCTTACAAAATAATTGTACTTTTGGTGCTTATTAACTGAGAAAATAATAGATAAAGACCACGATGGAAAATGAACTTCATTCTATCAATCACAATGGCATTTATATATTTGCTTGAGAAACAACTCTGTGTACATGAATGAGAAATCTCCCCTAATACACAGAAACCTGTGGTGATGCAGCTGCAGCCGACTCCTAATTACCCTAATTACTTCATTCCCCTCTGGGGGTCCTCAGCCGTAGATCAGGAAGCAGACAGAGAAGAGGCTAATGAACTTCACAGTTAGTGAGTGCTCATTCTGTGCTGTCTCAGGTACTGAACTAGAGCTGTGAGCCTGGTGGGGAAGACATGTAATAAATCCACGTAATCCTCGATGTCATGTAGTAAGTGCTGTGAAGAAAACTACAGTAAGCCGGGGACACAGAGAGGCAGAGGCTACCTAGTATTCAGGAAAAGACACTTGAAACCAATACACAATAATATTGCAAGTAAACTGTAATTGAAAAATAAGTAAATAAAATGTAGGAAAAACTACTTAGGAGAAGGCCCAAAGCAGACCTATCTGAGGTGGTGTGTAAGAAGAGACCTGAATGAAGTGCTAGAGCGAGCCACGCCACCATAAGCCCCGGCCCAGAGCCAGCGTGACGGACCAAGGGGCCAGCACGCCTCTGGAGGAGGAAATGTGGAGAGTGAGGGTGGCTGAGCTGGCAGCGGCAATGCTGACATCACTAGGGTCTCAGAGGTAAGCCAGGCTTTGGAGTTTCTCCTAAGTGCACTGCGACGCCCTGGGGGAGTGAGAGCAGAGCATGGAGAGATTGTGAGGGGGCAGGAGTGGACCCAGGGGCACCAGCAGAGAAGCGAGAGATGGCGGTGCCTCCATCAAGGCGGGGTGGGAAGGGCGTCAGGTGCGGGAGGTATTCTGCAGAGCCATCACTCATGATCAAAGTGTGGGCTGTGGGCAGAACGAAAGGGGAAAAGGATGACACTAAAATCTCTTGCCTGAAAAACAGGGCGAGAGGTGGTGCCAGGGATGTTTATGGAGGTGAGGAATGAGGGGGCAGATTCATGGGGGGAGCTTTGGCCTGTTCCAGCTGAGATGCCAGTAGCAGGACTGGGATCAAGGCCACAGGAGTAAATACAGGATAGAGAAGAGGCAAGACCAATGGACCCAGATTCGAGGAACATGACTTGAATCCTGGCTTGCGCCTTCCTGGGGTGGCCTCATGCAAGCTTCTCTGAGATCTAGCCTGCTCACCCATTAAACGGGGAAGCCACCGTATAAACAATGACTGTGCGGATTAAGAAGATAAAAAACAGGAAGTATTGCACAAATACTGGCAAAAATGGAATTAGATATTAGTTCGCTAACACAAGTCACTGACTGATACCCGGTTAAACAGAAGGGGAAAATCTGAAGTAACGAGAAGAGGACAAAGCAGGTTGCCCCAAGCGAGCTCCCTTTCCCAGCAAGCGCACGGCGCCTCTCCAACAGGAGACCAGTCAGTGGAGACCAGAGGAGCCCCAGCCTGGTCCCACGGAACAGAAAGGCCCAGGGACTCGTTCCCACCGGGCTTCGCACAGTCAGGCCTTTGCCACTGTGCGACTTCCGGCACAAAGCCAAGAAGAGCTGCCCACTCGAGTTACACATGAACGGCCCGGGGCTCCAACCTTCGTATTTGGTGGGCGGAGGGGCAGCGTAGGACGTGTACTTCCAAGTCAAGTGCAGAGCACCACCTGGTGCAGGTGCCCGCTGGGGGCTGGCAGCTCCACTGGGAACAAGGCCAGGGGAGAAAGGCCGAGACTCTCGCTGCCCCTGATGAGCAATGCAGAGGGGCCAGGCAGGGCCCAGCCCGCCACACAGGACTCAGCGTTCACCCTCAGCGGGGCCACGGCGAGGCTCACGGCGCTGAAGGTCACTCGAACAGACTGAAATATGTTAGGAAGTCCCACAGCACTGGACCCTCGAGATGAGAAAAAGGGGACAAAGTCACCCCTTGCTGGCCCTGGGAGGGTTAGCTGCTGCCCAGAATCCCGATCCTTAGCCCTGGTCGGGGCACAGGCAGGAGGCAACCAATCAATGTGTCTCTCACCTCGATGTTTCTCTGTCTCTCTCCCTCCCTCCCACTCTCTCAAAAGTCAATGGAAAAATATCCTCGGGTAAGGATTAACAACAAAAAAAAAAAGAAAGAAAGAAAAGACAAAACCATAAACCCAGGCTGGGAATTCCTCTTACTCACATGTCTCTGGAGGAATGTACAAGACACTGGTTAGGGGACTGCTTTGGGGGAGGGGAAGGGGAAAGAACTTACACCCTTCACTGTACATCCTTTCTCTCTCTCTCTCTCTCTCTCTCTCTCTCTCTGTGTGTGTGTGTGTGTGTGTGAATATATATGTGTCATATATATATACATATAAATATATATGTGTGTTTTATTCATTTTGGGGGGAGGAGCAAGGAAGGGAGAGGGAGAGACAGAAACATTCATGAGAAACACTGATTGGCTGCCTTCTGCACTCCTACTGGGGATGGACCCCGCAACCTGGACACGTGCCCTGCCCAGGAATCGAATCAGAGACCTCCCTCCTGGTGCACAGGATGACACTCAATCCACTGAGCCACACCGGCCGGGCTCCTTTCCGTATTTTTTGTTTTACCATTTGTAAATATTATCAATTAAAACAGAAATAAAAGGAAGAAAATGTCCACAAAGTCAGGACACCTTTGTTTCTATTTACCATAAAACCTAAGACATTTTCCACAAGACTTGGTGACTAAGCACTTCTCAACAGGAAAGAAAAACTCACAAGGGAAATGGAAAATTACGGTAATTTCCAAAAAGAATGTGTCACTCGGGAAAACTTTATGAGCAAAAATTCCTTAAGGGGACAAAACTGAAAATCCCCTGGAAGAGCAGCTGGGAGCCTTCTTCAGAGAGAACCTCAGACGGGGGCGAAGCTGAACGCCTCCCGGGGAGTCACCCAGGCTCTGCAGGCGACTTCAGGGAGTTTTCTGGCTCCCCGGGCCCAGTAAACACTCCTGTCTGGGAACGGAGCCAAGCTAGTTAAGTACTTTGGGCACAAGTACTTAAATCTCAGCACCTCAATTTCCTTTCTGTAAAATGGGGCTGGTAATAAGTTTCCACGTCAGAAAGTTGCCATTGCCCATCACCATTACTAGTACACATTAACCCGTGCCAGCAATATGGGTAAGTTAGCGTCGCCCTATCTTCTGAAAAGAGATGCAAAAATCTCACCAATCACCCAAGGACCCATCACAGAAAAACTTCCCACCTGAAAACATTCCAGGAAAGGCCCTGCAAACTGCAATGCTCACTCCACTCAACCAGAGCCATACGAGTACAGGGCAGAGGTAGGTGCTCCGACTTGATGGCAAGAGCCACCTTCTTCCTACCAAGAACACAGGGATGTGGAAGGAGCCAGGAGAGCCAAGGAAGAGTGAGTTAGTGCAGGACCCAAGCCGCACGGAAGGGCGTGAAGGCCAGCTGTCTGCAGGCGGCTGCACTCTGACTTCAGTGCAGCACATGCTTTTCCCGTGACTTCTCTGCGTGTGTTTCCTCATGAGGATTGGTGGCTGCTAGGGGCCCTTCTAGTGTTAAGATCTGATAACTGTTGAGTAAATGATTTAATGAACAAGACGGCTGGATTACAAATACATGCTCTTTAAGTATAATAGATGCTGTGTGAATGACAAAAATGAGATATTTATCTAGCATTTAGCAGATCATTTTTTCATTTAAAACTTCCCCTATATTGAAAACCTCAAGATTTCCAAGTAGGAACATGAACTATGTTGGACATGAACATCAACTATGAATATATAAGAATGTATGTAAACTACATAAGCCAACATCAGGTTATATATTGACTATTCCAGAAAGAATTACACTGAAGTTAATATTTTGTAAAACTTTTTTTAAAAATATGTTTTTATTGATTCTTAGATATAGAGGAAGGGAGAGGGAGATAGAAACATTGGTGAAAGAGACACATTGATGAAAGAGGCACATCGATTGGCTGCCTCCTGCACACCCCTTACTGGGGATTGAGCCCGCAACCCGGGCATGTGCCCCTGACCAAGAATCGAACCCGGGACCTCTTGGTCCATGGGATGACTCTCAATCCACTTAGCTACATCAGTGGGGCAATATTTTATAAAACTTGACTGGGAAAGATAAAATGAGCAAGAGGATATTTTATGCAAATATAAACTGGGGGAAAATATCTACAACCAAATAAGAGCTACTAGTCCTGATATACAAAAGACTCTTAAAAAGTCAATAATGAAAGTATGTCCACACAAAAGCTTGTAGACCAGCGGTTCTCAACTTGTGGGTTGTGACCCCTTTGGGGGTCGAACGACCCTTTCACAGGGGTCGCCTAAGACCATCGGAAAACACATATATAATTACATACTGTTTACAGTAGCAAAATTACAGTTATGAAGTAGCAACGAAAATAATTTTATGGTTGGGGGTCACCACAACATGAGGAACTGTATTAAAGGTCACGGCAAGAGGAAGGTTGAGAACCACTGTTATAGACAAATGTTCATAGCAGCATTATTCATAACTAGAGGCCTGGTGCACGGGTTTGTACACCAGTGGGGTCCCTTGGCCTGGCCTGTGGGGATCGGGCAGAAACCAGTTCTCTGACATCCCTCAAGGAGTCCCAGATTGCGAGAGGGCACAGGCCAGGCTGAGGGACCCCACCGGTGCACGATTGGGGCCAGGGAGGGAACACATGAGGGCTCCAGGGCGTTGTCCAGCCCATCTTGCCCAGTCCCGATCAGCTGGACCCCAGCAGCAAGCTAACCTACTGGTTGGAGTGTCTCCCCCCGGTGGTCAGTGCACGTCATAGCTACTGGTCGAACGGCTGCTTAGGCTTTTATATATATAGATAGTTGAAAGGTGGAAACAATCCAAATGTCCATCAACTGAACAAATAAATGTGGTATGTCCATACAATAAAATATAATTTGACAATAAAATAGTGTTCATACATGCTACAACATGAATGAACTTTAAAAGGGTGAATTATATGGTAAGTGAAAATCTTACCAAAGCTATTATAAAAATTAATCAACAGTCTCCCAACAGAAAAATGAGTCAAAGAAATGAACAAGTAATTTGCAAAAGAAATACAAGAAGTAAAAAAAGAAAGAAAGAATGACAAAAAGTGGATATACTCTAAACAGAAAAAAAAAAGATGTTTTCCGTGGCTGGGTAGCTTAGTTGGTTAGAGCTTTATACCAATACGCCAAGGTTGCGAGTTCAATCCCCGGTCAGGGCACATGCAAGAATCAACCAAGGAATGCATAAATAAGAACTACAAATTGATGTTTCTCTCTCTCTCTCATTCAACCTCACTAATAGTCATATAATAAAAAAAACCTATATAATAAAAGCCTAATATGCTAAGTGTCCAGTCATCCAGTCATTCAACCAATCAAAGCATAATATGCTAATGATATGCTAAGGCCGCTCCACCGCTTGCTATGATGTGCACTGACCACCAGGGGAGCAGACAGTTGACTGGGTGACCAGTTGCTATGACATGCACTGACCACCAGGGGGCAGACACTCTGACAGGTAGGTTAGCTTGCTGCTGGAGTCTGGCTGATCGGGACTGGGCAAGACAGGCTGGACATGCCCTGGAACCCTCCTGCGGTCCCTCCCTGGCCCCAATCGTGCACCGGTGGGGTCCCTCAGCCTGGCCTGCGCCCTCTCACAATCTGGGACCCCTCAGGGGATGTTGGAGAGCCGGTTTCAGCCTGATCCCTTAGGCCCGGCCGAGGGACCCCACTGGTGCACGAATTCATGCACCGGGGCTCTAGTATAAATATAAATAAGCACAAGGTACCGCTTCCAGTATCAGACTGACAAAAAGTGGAAAGATGGCCAGTTTCCACTGTGGCCAAGACATGTCCCATGAGCAGGAGCAGAAAACGGTACTCTGTCTGGGCAGCAGCCTGCCAGTACTGAAGCAAATGCTTAAGGCATTCATCAGCTGGGTAAAAATTAATGTTGGAAGTGAGTAACTGGTCAGAGAGCCTCGGAGCATATGCTGCGGTTTCCCACTCTGACAGGGAATTTCACCAGCTGTAAGGAAACTGTGAGTCCTGGGAAAGGACTGTGCCCAGAGGAAACCCAGCCTTGCTAATAAGCTCCACCTACTAAGCACCCGGGGGGTGAGGGGGGGGGCGCAGGGATGGAAGCTGGCTGGCAAGAGAAATCATGGACTTGTTGTTTCCAGAGGGCAGAGGCATGCGGCATGACCACCACCGACAGGGGCGTGAAGTAAACTGGAACAGCCCCTATGGCAACCTCCCTGCAACGCCATGCTGGGGGATGTGAGGCAAACTGAGCCGTCAGTTCAGTGCACTGGGGAGACCACTTCGGAAACAATTTGGTATCATCTGGTCAAAATGAAAATGCGCACGCCCTGTGACTCAGTCCCGCACCTGGGGGTGCATCCTGGACAGGCTGTGCGTGTGCCCCACGAACGTTCACGGCAGCACTGTTTGTCTCAGCAAAACACTGGAAACAAACCAAATGTCCAGCAGCAATAGAAAGGATCAATAAGTTCTCATACAATGGAACACAATTCATCAATGAAAAAGCAATACAACTATATGCACCATGGATTAATCTCAAGAACAAATGTTAAGCCAAAACTTCAAGTCACTGAAGAAAACCGCGTGACCATATCAAGTTCAAAAACCTGGAAAATTAAACAATACGTTGTTTAGCAATGCAAACACTGTGGTAAAACTATAAAGGCAGGCCAGAGAATAACAAGAGCTAACTTCAGTGATTATCTGGGGGGTCGGGAAGGGCCACTCTAAAGGTATCATTCCTGTTTGTACCATCCTGAGGGATGGGTACCAGCATGTTCCTTGAATCTGATTCTTGATACTGTATATACTTTATACTTTGTATCTACCAATGTTTCCCAAATAAACTTCTACAAATTTCAACAATGTTCTTTCTGACTTTAAAAACTGTTTTGAAGCATTAACTTGGGCAGTTGACTGAATTACAGGAAACCAGGAAAGTCCCTGAGAGGGGCCCAGTCAGCCTGAGATACTGAAATGAGAAGTGCTCACCCACCTGGCCGGTGAGCCGGGAGACAGCCAGCTTCCCACGGGCAGCTCAGCCTGCCATTCAGGACAGGAAAGAGACTGCTTATCAGCGGTTCTCAACCTTGGCTGCACGTTAGAATCACCTGGGGATCTTCTTAAAATCCTGATTTCTGGGCCTCATCCTCCGGAAATTCTGTTCCTTTAGGGGTCGTGCAGCCAAGGTTGAGAACCGCTGGCTTAGAGGAACATTCCAGTATAGGAAGTGCTGAGGGCGGGGTGGGGAGGCCAGGCTCTGCTGCCAGACCCTCCGAAGGTCTAAAGACCAGAAGTGGAGTGTGTCTGATGTTACAGTGAACCCATCAAGCCTGCTCTCCGGCCTGGTCCCCGCTGTGCTACAACTGCCACCTCCGAGCCTCTGCTGTTCAGACGTGTGCGTGCGCAACCCTCAATTCCACCCATGCCCTCGGCTTCCTTCCTTTGAAGCTCAATTTCCTAACAAGCAGGTTTGAATTCAAGAGCCCAAGCCCTGGTTTTCTGAGCGTGTTGGTGGTTATTACATTATTAAGGTCGACCTTAACTAGCTATTAATACCCAGGTGGACCTCAGAGAGTGCCAGGAGCCTATGCAGATACTCAACACACACACACACACACACACACACGCACGCACGCACGCACGCACGCACGCCTGTAGCAAAGGCTGAAATCACTGTGCAGAAATGCTTACTCTTTGACCTCTATTGTTTCAATTATTATAAAATTGTAGCCAGCAGCGCCCTTCCCACCTCCCCCAACCCCCCAGCACGCCCATGCCTTTCCCTTCCCCCTCTTCTTCCCCACAGGCGAGACACCTTTACCTTTCTCTCTCCTAAGCTCCAAGGGCCCATTCTTGTGCCTCTGTAACTTTCTAAGTAAGCTTTCTCATACCAAAAAATAATAAAGTTGTGCCCAGTAAAAGAAGTGGATGACCTCATCAATCATCCCACCCATTAAAGTTATGTGCGAGGTCATCAATATCCCCATTTTACAACTGAGGAAACTGCGGCCTAAAGAGGTGGAGTACTGCCCTAACCGGTTTGGCTCAGTGGATAGAACGTTGGCCTGAGGACTGAAGGGTCCCAGGTTTGATTCTGGTCAAGGGCATGTACCTTGGTTGCGGGCACAGCCCAGTAGGGGGTGTGTAGGAGGCAACTGATTGATGTTTCTAACTCTCTATCCCTCTCCCTTCCTCTCTGTTAAAAAATCAATAAAATATATTAAAAAAAAAAAAGAGGTGGAGTACTTTGCCCAAAGGCATACATCTGGTAAGCCAGAGGAGAGGATAAGCCCAGGTGTGTCTAACTTAGTTCTTGCCTCTACCCCTGGCCCTACAGGGCAGTTCGTGGGTGGGGCCATTTTGCCCCAGGAGATGTTTGGCCGCGCCTGCAGACCTTCTCAGTTGCCACAGCTGGGGCTCGGCAGGTACTCCTGGCATCTACGAGCAGAGGGCAGCAATGCTGCGTAACAGGAAGCCCCCCCCAAACTTAGCCAGCCCAAATGTCAATAATGTCAAGGTTAAGAAACCCTGTTCTACTGGGAAAAGACAAACAGAGAAACTATCTGAACTCCTACAGTTCTCCATGTTTACTTCCCATATTACAGCCAGACACCAAATACACCACCAGGTCCGCCCTCTCTTCAACCGCATGCCAACCCCACACCACACTGAGGTACTCTCCACCCTCAACTGCCAGTTCCTCTTCAGCCAATCAAAGCCAACATCCATCTGTCCAACAGCGTTCACTGAGCACTGGCTATGTGCCAGGAAGTGAGCGACGCAGTGGGAATACAGGAGAAACCAGACCCTGTCCCTGCATGCAAGATGCTGGGTCTCACAGGGAGACAGACAGGAAACCTATGATTACGATGTGAGGGTGCAAAGAATCACAGAGGAGGGGCTCCAAACAACTGTGGTGGGGGCTGGGTAGGGAAGGCTTCCTGGAAGCCTTTTGAGTTTGGAAGGAACCCTTGCCCTTGACTGGAATTGAACTTGGGACCCTTCAGTCCACAGGCCAAGGCTCTATCCACTGAGCCAAACCTGCTAGGGCTTAAATTGATTTTAGAGATTTTTTCCAATGGAATACTATGCAGCTGTAAAAAAGAAAGAACTCTTACCATTTGGAGAGTATTATGTGAAGTGAAATAGGCCAGTCAGAGAAAGGTAAGTATCACATGATCTCACTCAAATGTGGAATCTAATGAACAAAATAAACTGATGAATAAAACAGAACCAGAGACATAAAAAAGAAAATAAATTGATTTTAGGGAGAGGGAGGGAGAGAGGGAGAGAAACATCAATGTGAGAGAGAAACATCGATCGGTTACCTCATGCGCATACCCCGACCAGGGATCGAACCCACAACCTGGACATGTGGCCTGACTGGGAATTAACCACTGTGGCTGACACTCCAACGGAGCCACACCAGCCAGGGCCGGATCGACAACTTAATTAGGAAGCTCGGAGGAACTCCTGAGGAAACGGAGGGCAGTCTTTGTACAACCTGGATAATGCCTGCCCGAGGGAGTCAGCTCCCTGGTTTCCCCACAGGCTTAGGCCTTCTTTGATTGCACACCCAACTGCCCTCTCTGGCTTCGAACCACCCGCCCCTTGCAGCAGGAGGCAACTAACATTTGCACATCAGACCTTGTGAATGACATGCCTGACCTCACATCATTCTCAAAACAATTCTGAGGTGGAGACTGTTACCCCTATTGTACAGACGAAGAAACTGAGGTGCAGGCATGAAGGAATTGGACCTTAGGACACAGAGCCACTAACCAGGGAAGCAGGGACTCACACCAATACCTGAGTCGTCGCTGCCTCTCTGAGGGGACTTTTACAGCTATCGATCCAAGACAGGCTGTTCACTACACCTTCACGACCACAGCAGAGCATTCCAACAGTCACCCTGTGCACCACACACTCCGGAATATGGTGCTTCTTACGTGTACTGTGACTGTCCATACAGCTCAGAGTTCCAGTCTTCCTCAGGCCCACACCCCTAGCACCTGGTACAGTCTCTGACACGCTGGGCACAGAAAATGCTAAATGCAACGCCTGGACTCCCTGGGCACAAGCAACATAAATCTCCCCAAGCCAGATCAGCCTGCCTGGGAGAGATGGAGGTCTGGGAAGCACGCCCAGCCCACTTTCACCAACACAGTGCACTTCCCCGCAGGCTGGGCCCAAGACCCACAGTCAGCCATCGAGTCACACAGGGGCCCGAGCATGTTCTCGGCCAGCTTTCCCTCCAGGACTGGAACAGTCATGAGTCATTCTTTGTACACAAGATGCTTATGTTTGGGGACATGTTGTTCACAAAAGATGTATCTTTAAACAGCAGAACCATAAAAGGAATGAGCGTGTGCTCCCCACTCTGTCTTGTCCTTTCTGCCGAATGGAGTGCATGCACGAAGCAGGAGCTGAAGCAGCCAGCTGAGACCATGAGATGGGAGCACGGGTTTGAGGAAGGAGAGCCACATGATCAGTGGAACTCTGCTCCTGGGTGACGTCACAAAACCGAGTGAGCTGCTCCACCAGCTCTGGACGCCCTCCTTCCAGGCTAATAAGGGGCAAGGAATAAACATCCCTTTGTTTCAGCCACTGTATTTTGGGATTGCTATGCTGGAGCATTTGAAGATTGTACTTCATTAAAATAAGATGTGATCTTTACCCAGTGATTAACGGAGGCTGGTCTTTGTTCGTAAAACAACAATAAAATCAATAATTTCCCCTAAACTAGGATTTTTGTCATTTGTATAATTTTAAAGAAAAGGCTATCTTGCCCTAGCTGGTCTGGCTCAGTGGATAGACCATTGGCCTGTGGACTGAAGGGTCCCAGGTTTGATTCCAGTCAAGGGCACATGCCCTGGTTGTGGGCTCGATCCCCAGTAGGGAGGGTGCAGGAGGCAACCAATCAGTGATTCTCTCTCATCATTGATGTTTCGATCTCTCTCTCTACCTCTCCCTTTCTCTCTGAAATCAATAAAAATGTTTTGTTTTGTTTTTAAATAGGCTATCTTGAAAGGGTGACCTGAATCACCATGAGCCTTGAGAAGGACCAACAAACTGACCTGAGGTTTTGTTTCACCCTTGAGTATTTCAGACACACTTCAGATTTTCAAGTGGCCCAGGCTACTACTCTTTTCTGAGTTTGTCTGGGTGAACTCCAGCTCGACTCTCCTCCTCCCACTCATTACCTGAATCAAAGACACCCAAAATGTGATGAGAACCCAAAGGGTACCTGCTCCCTTAAGAGCTGCCCTTTCATTCATCCATTCATCCATCAAACACAGGCAAATGCAGAGCCCTGGACACAGAGCCTGGCATAAAGTACGTGCTCAATAAATGTTAACTTAGGCCATTTTGGTCTGCTGTGGCCTCTGTCACTCCTCACCTGAAATATTCTAGCACACTCTTAATTGACCTCCAGAGTCACTCCCTTTAATACATTTTTCACAGAGCCACAAAGCTGGTTCTTTTATTTTTTTTAATACTTTTTTATTGATTTCAGATAGGAAGATAGATGGAAAGAGATCGAAACATCAATGATGAGAGAGAATCATTGATCAGCTGCCTCCTGCACGCCCCACACTGGGGCCTGAGCCCGCAACCTGGGCATGTGCCCTGACCGGGAATCGAACTGTGACCTCCTGGCTCATAGGTCCACACTCAACCACTGAGCCACGCCAGCCCGGCCACAAATCTGATTCTTAAATGACTTCCGGTCAACCTAAAATGTAAACTCCATAACTAGATTTAAAAGGCTCCCCGGAGGGTGGACCATAGCATGCACCCTTAATGTCTTATTTTTTAAAATATATTTTTATTGGTTTCAGTGAGGGAGAGAGAGATAGAAACGTCAATGATGAAAGAGAATCATAGATAGGCTATGGGGAATGCGCCCTGGGGAATTCGCCCGCAACCCAGGCATGTGCCCTGACCTGAATCCAACCCGTGACCTCCTGGTTGATAGGTCAAGGCTCAACCACTGAGTCACGAGGCCTGTGGGCTTCCTTACTCTTAACTCATCTTAACTCTCATCTCTGAGAGGAAGAACCTAACTTGCTTAAGAGACGGAAGCCAAGCTGCCTGGCAACACGATTCACTTTTAACCACGAGGCCAGTCTTGGGTCACTTGCTCTAATGTCAGAACCCATCAGGCGATGACCCGCCGTCCCCCCCAGACCCGCGGCGGCCAGGCGCATGCGCGCGGCTGCCCAGAAGTTGCCCTGAACTTGTGCATCGGGAGTTGTTCTCATTGTAACCATTCCTCGCTCGCGGAATGAATGAATGAATGAATGGATGGATGAAAAAACTGGGTCCAGGGACAGTCTCGCCTCCTACTCGGCCAGCACCGCCAGCCCCCGGGGGTTTTCTGTTCCAAGAGTGACAGTAACAGCTTTCACCGGCTCAGCGCTACGCAGCCAGGCACTGTGTCGGCTCCTTAAACCAGCGGTTCTCAACCTGTGGGTCGCGACCCCTTTGGGGGCCGAACGACCCTTTCACAGGGGTCGCCTAAGACCATCGGAAAACACATATAAAATTGCCTATTGTTGTGATTAATCACTATGCTTTCATTATGTTCAATTTGTAACAATGAAAAGACATCCTGCATACCAGATATTTACATGACCATTCATAACAGCAGCAACATGACAGTGATGAAGTAGCAACGAAAATAATTTTATGGTTGGGGGTCACCACGACATGAGGAACTGTATTAAAGGGTCGCGGCATGAGGAAGGTTGAGAACCACTGCCTTAAACCTTCTCACCAACCTTAGCAAAGTATTTCTCTCCCCTTTCGGAGAAGGGAAGACCCAGGTGCAGAGGGTGGAGCACAGGTGTGAACTGAGTGTGGTTCCGAAGCTACAGATACCGGTCTACTGAGCCACCCATTACCCCCTCTCACTTGGTGTCCTTAACTAGCCTGGCTGCGAATGACGGTGGCCTCTCTCCAACTGCCAGGCCACTGACTTCTCTGTTTTCTCACGGTTTGTGGGCTTTCTCTTTTTTTCACTTAAAATTTTTTTTTATTGATTTCAGAGAGGAAGGAAGAGGGAAATAGAAACATCCATGATGAGAGCGACTCATGGATCGGCTGCCTCCGGCAAGTCCCCCACTGGGGATGGAGCCCACAACCCAGGCATGTGCCCTTGACCCAAATCGAACCTGGGACCTTTCAGTTTGTAGGCCGGCGCCCTATTCACGGAGCCAAACCAGCTAGGGCTCCTTTTTTCCACTTCTGAACTTGTGTA